>NC_088607.1:27377803-27680833 GCF_036013475.1 Columba livia | reverse complement strand
GGTCTTTTCTTAACTCACTGCAATTTGTCAGCCTTACAGCTAACATTATGTCCTGCACTGAATTAATTCTTTATAGTGTGCTCACACTAAAAACTGTCCAAGGATCAAGCCATTATTGTTTCTGCAGTCCCTGATACATTGTCTTCTTGAATTTTAGTCTGTGTTGGTTTTAGGGATTCCTGCAACATGGGAGTATCTATCATCCATGCATCTCTTTTGTTGTTACTATTTCCTAGATTCCTTCCACTCTGTGAATAGCCAGCCACACGCTGATTTCAATCTCCCTAGGTGTTTTTTATGATCATTTTTCTAAATTGAAATCTGTGCTGTCACTTTCTGCCCACAAATGCCTCTGGAGCTGTCACTAACATTTCTCAACTCTGACTGATGTTCACAACTTTTTCTGATTTAGTATTGTCTGCAAGTTGCACAAGTGCATTATAAAGATATTAAAAGAAAGACAGAGCTCATTAGGGTATTCTGGAAGACATCTTTTCCAAAACTAAATGTGTTCTCATCAACCATCCTGTCTGTTGTCTCCAGAGAATATCATACTTTGCCATATCAGAAATCAAAGCTCATGCTTAAGAACAGTGATAATCTTAAATCTCCACTTTCTAATTGGTATACTTTTTAGTAGTCTTCCCTAGACTTTAAAGTACTAAGTTGGATAAATATGTGCTGTATATAAGAAAACCTGGCAAAAGATTTGCCTCATTGCAAAAATAAGGCTAGAAGTCAGCTTATTTAAAGGCAGTTTGTTTATTTAAATGTGAGAATTCTTCAGCAGGAAAAGATGAATCCTCCTAAGTTCTCCACACTCAGAAAACTATAATATGTTGTCCTTAGACATGTTTTGGAGAATTGCAGTACTCCTTTGTGCTATTACTGTACAGTTCTAGTAATTTGGCTAGATTTCCCTGGCTGTCCTCCCAGGTGTCATGGGAAAATGAAATAGAAAATGAGAGATTGTGAGACTTCTCAGCTTGGTGCTTTGAGTGAGAGTACAGTACATGGCAGGTGAAAGTCAACTGATTTATCAGGAGCTGTGTTCACAAATTTAGCAGGATGGCTGTGTCTGCTGTGGTGATCCATAATTTACTGCAAAGGAACCATTTGGATACATTAGGTGCCCCCACTGACAAGATCCTGTAGATGTGACAAATACAAGCTGATTACTGGCTCTTTGGACTGGACAATGAGCACTGCTGTCTGGAGAGGATTATAGTAACAATGCTGAGGAATAATAGTAAGGAACAAAAAGATCAGCCTTGCCACCCCACCTGACATTTCCCTGCCTGTTCCAAGTCAGTGGGTTTGAGTTCCCCTGAGGGCAGCTGCACACACTTTTGTTAGGAAAGCGAGGTATGTCAACAAGCACATGGCACTGTAAGATTCTCCCAGTGCTAAATCTCTCACCTGCTTACCAATTTGCCACATGGCTCAATGATATTTGGAAAAGGTGAGAGAGAAGCCACAGGCCTGCAGAGCGGCTGCTCTAACACGGACACATGGTAACACAGCGAGGAAGTTGGCATAATCAAATGAATTACCATAGGCCCCTGCAAGGAATCCAAGATGATGGAAAGGATCCAGACTTAGGGACAGAGGCAGCTGTGAACAAGCGCTTCCAATTGCGTCATTAAAGACACCAACTGTGAGTCCAAGAGCAAAAGGATAATTGTTAGAGGATTTTTCTTGATATCTACAAAAAGCAGCCTGAGTCCCCTAGGTTCCTGCTTACATGCTTTACTGCCAGGGTAAGTGAAAGGTATATGGATACACAAATAAAATTGTGTCTTTTAATATGCAGTATCTGTTACATAAAACTTCAAATTTATTATCCACCAGTAAAAGAAATCACAAATTAAGAAAATTATGTTCCAGTGTGGAATTCCAGAAGCTGAATTAAAATCAAATAGAGTGGAAAACTGAAAAAACAGAGACTCTCTTTTGTGAGCCTTCAGGATCCCCTTCTCCTAGAAGACAATCTTGGTCTTTAATTGTTTCCTTACTGTTTTTTGTTTCTTTGGGTTCTCCTGCTGCCTTCTCTACCTTTACAAGGTCGTTTTTAACAAAGAGCAAGCATGAAGCCAATGGAACAGCTTGTGCAGTTATTGCTACTGAGGCACTTTAATTCTTGGACTTTCCCCCTTTCCTGGGGCAGCCATTTGAGAGATAGGTCTCCCACCAGGTACACAAAATGCTCTTCCAAACAAATGGGAGCTAATTGCTATAATTTTGCTTCTGATCCTCTGGGCCTGGGAACCAACAGTGGACTGTAAGATGGATGACTTGAACAACCACAGTACTGTTGGCAGTTTGCTTTGATATGTGCAGGAACTAGGAACAAGCTTAATAAAAGTAGAAATGTTTATGAAGTCTAATTTCTTTAGTTTTAGCTGAAATATTGTTTAAGCTTATGCCATAAAGGTAGCTAAATAAGGAAGCAGATGTATGAAAATATTCCTACAGCTTGAAATCAGTCCACTGTGGTTTAAGATAGTGGATCTGCTTTTCATAAATGTGTTCCTGGCTCTGAATGAGACATTTGCTGTAAGTGGAAGAGGAGTGTTGTTCTCATTGGTCTCAGTTTTTTAAGTATGTTCTAAGCTTGTTAACTCTTTGGAGTTCATTTACTGCCACAGGTTTCTGTCACAGCTTTTTGTCAAAATACAACAATGGCTTTGTTAGACCACTGCCATACTGCTTTGGGAAAGAATAGTTGTAGCCTTAAACAGTCTTAGCACCAAAAGGTCTTATTGTGTTTGGAATCTTGAAAGTGTTGTGGGTTTTTCTAGGACTGCTATTTATTAATTATTGTTTAACAGTCTGCGAGTATATCTATGAAGGTTGAGGCTGCAATTAGCAGTCTGAAAGAAATTACAGACATAAAACATGAAATTCTCTGTTCATACTCTGGACTAAAAAGATAGAGTGAAAAGTTTTAGTAAAATGATTTATGATTTAAGCTAACAAGATTAGCTCAGACTCCTTATGAAATTTGTCTTGTTTTCAGTGTTACAGTAGGTTGGATCTAATGAACAGGTAAACATGATATATTTCAGTATAGTTTTAAAAAGCTAAATTTATCTCCCAAAGTTTTTTGAACTCTAAACCTCTGGTGCATTATCTCAGAGAAGGGATCTTATCTCTATTTAGAATTAGAGAAATCAGCTCGTACTGTAAAACACAACGTTAACTTTTAACTTGGACTTCCAATGAAAACTCTGCAACTATTCAGAGAGAGAAAATGACCTACTATGAAACAGTTATTGATTGACGTGAACCAATTCTTCTTGCCTTCCATACTGATTGGAGGAGTTCTGTCGATGTATGCAGGAAAGAAAGAAGACTACACTGTATGAGATTTATTCACTAAGTAAATTTTCAGTTCCTTGGAGTTGGCAGAAATATCAGACTAACAAGTCACCTTCTTTCCAGGTCCTTTTCTAATACCACTTTTAGCATTGACTTAGTTTGTTTACACAGTCCACACAGAAAATAGAGATGTAAAAACTAAACAGCCCTTGTCTCCTCCTCAGTAATCTTGGGATTTTTTGGCCATTTCAAAAGTTTTCATAGAACAGTCCCAATAGTTCTGCAGAGAGATTTACATAAGGCTTAAAAAGGTGTAACTGGGGAAAAAAAAAAAAAGTTATTCCTTTCCTTCTCCCTCCCTCAATTTTCTTTTGTTCTGTTAGTAGTTTCCCCCAAATCTCATCCTTTTAAAGAAGCTAATTACTGCTCTTCCTTGGCATGCATTAGCATTATGCTGTTGTCAGTCTGTCAGGTGCACTTAGTCAGGGCTTAATAGGCTTGCAGTGAGCTACAATTAAACTCTGGAATTAACATTTAAAGAGTGTATACATGACTTCCTCTTCCCTTCCTCCCCCGCAGCAGTTTGCTTAAAGATGCAAGCAGTTTTCTAGTTTGCTTTAATTGTTATATGAGGAAAGTATTGAAGAAAACTATGAGGTTGACTTGAAATAAAAAAAAATGAGTTATACTTTTTGTAGCTTTTGGTAAGTATTACAGCGCTATTTTTCAAAAGAAAAATCATAGCAATTTAAAACCGTGCGGTGAAATGCAACCCTTGTTGCAATCATACTAACAAATGTCACCAATTAAGAGAAGGAGAAGTTGCTGCTTTGCACTAAAGCAGTTTTGTTTTTGTTTTCCACTAAATCCTGAGCAGAGCGAGAGACTCCCTGACCTGCTAAGCAGAGGAGACTTGCACGTGCCTGACCTACTGCTTGCTCTGTAGCACCCATGATCATCTTCAGTTTGCTATCTGCAGATGTCAGCACTTCCCATGGACACTCAGAAACTAGAAAAGAAAAAGACACCACATGAACTTTCAAAAAGTTAAGGCAGACATAGAATGTTTGTATGGGTTTAGAAACTCTTCGTGCAGATGAGGAGACGCTTCCTCCCCAGTCAGGGAGGGAACGTTAGAGTTGCATCAGTCAACCCAAACCAGGTCCTCTTGGCATTCACTTAAACCAGTTGTGTTTCCTCAGCTGACTGACAACTCTTTCATAAGACCTGTAGACTCAAGAAAGCCCTGTACACTCCTGCCTGTGTTGCAGAAGTCACCCGTCGGCTGGAAGAACTTTTGGCCTTAAATTATAGATGCTGTGAATGCTGCACAGAGTGCTGGTGGGAAGCCTTTTAGTAACAGATACAGCTGTCTGAGTTTTGAGGATTTAAAATCCTCAATGGTGAAAAATTAAAATTAAAATTATTTTAAACCTGTGTTAATGCTCCACTAGCTACCAAGTTTTACTACAGCTGAGGATTTGCCCTAGAGTATGCAGGTTTTCTTCTCAGTTTAGGCTTTGTACATAAAAGAGGAATCTTTTGCCTATCTTGTATATGATGACTTTGCAAATTAGTTCTGAAATATTTCTCAGATATCCCTGCTTTTCAAACGAATCACACAAGTTTGAGCCTCCCCACTTGGCCAGCTTATTGCTACATTGTATGTTGTCATTTATTTGTTAATTATTAATATCTGTATTGTCTTGCTGTAAGCCAATTGTGACTCCATAATTTTACTTGTGGAAATTAAGGGCAGCAGTGCCTCAGCTGGACAATTTTCAGAGAAGTTTTGTGTCACAAAAGCCATGTGGATCTACAGTCTTTAGGTGACCCAGGTCCAAAAAGTCTCCCTTTTTTCCATGTGCAGAGATTATATCTGCTCTGTCCTAAATTTCCTTTTAATTAAGAAGCCATTCATCTCTTTATCTTATTACATGTGAGGCTATAGGTTGTTAGTTGAGGAAAATGTGAAGGTATTAAATTAAAGAGCTGATATTGTGTTTTTCCTTCAATATGAAATTAAATTTTCTTTTAGGTAGGTTTCTTTCCATAAAATCCCTCCATGCCTTCGACTCACCAGGTAACTCAGAGATCAACACTAATGCAGCCACATTGCTGCTAATTGATGCATAAACCTATCAGCCACAAATGACAAAAGACTAAGCTGATGTTCACCTTCAGATCCTCTTTCTCCATTTTTCCTTAACTTTGAAACTTTTCCCATTTCTGCACAGCTGTTATCAGAAGAGTTTATAATGGTTTCAGATGATGGATTCTGTTAAGCCAGTAGGAGCCCTGAAAACCATTTTGAAGTTGCTGCAGACCCAGTGTTTGGGCAGATATAGTGAAGCTTAAATTGCAACAGTGTGTTTTAAAATAATGATACTCACATGTTTGGGTTATGTTTGTTTGTTTGTTTTTTTGTTGGTTTTGTTTGGTTGGGTTGGTTATTTTTCTCACCATGGAGTAGGGGCAAATCACAAATGTTCATAGGTGTCCTTTGTGATCCGGCTGGTGACCGGTCCCGGTTAGCTAGTTTTTGACTAGGCTAGGTAAATTTTGCCATTTATATTACTATTTGACATTACACAAATCTTTCACTTCAGATTTTTAATGGCTTAATCTCTCAAACCACATCAATTTCCTACACTATAGTGGAGTCTGAGGAAACAATTTGTTTTGCAATATTAAAAGCTGACACTTGGAGCAGGAAATATTCTGAATAAAATAATCTGCATGAGAGAAGTAACAGTGGTTTAGTCAATATCTCTCCACCCTGAAGACAGCGATCCTATAATGCAGGTATGTCTTCATTTCTAATCTACTGTGTTTGGAAGAAAAAAAGAGACATTTTCTTTGCATATAAGGCTCTTTAGGCCATTGACTAGTGTGTAACAGTAGAGCTTACTTTCCTGGTCTTAGCATAGTCTCATCCAAGGCTAGAGAGATGCATTGCAGCTATGCAATCATCTTAGTAGCAACAGTAAAACAGAGACTTCAGGGTGCCATGTGTATGACTCATGCTAAAGCCAGACATTGTATAATGTGGTGAGAAAAAACTACTGAGATGAATGCTTTATTTTAGATGAAATGCTCTTTTTGACTCTTTAACTTGATGTCACATATCAGGGTGCAGGGCAAATATGCTTTAGGATGGTTGATACTCCAAAAAGAAACAGAGAGCTTTAAAGGCACTGTGATGAATTGGAAAAAAAAAAAAAAAAAAAAAAAAACCAAAAAAAAACGAGAAAACTATTCTATCATTGTGCCAATCTTTGAGTAATTCCACTTTGTTTGGGAGATGGTTGTTTAAAGGGATGCATCTTTTTAATGTGTGTTCTACCTCATAAAAGGTGTAAACTTTATGGTATTGGAAATCTGGAAATCTAATATCATCTCTTTAGTCAAGAACAATGTGCAATAGCAACGACAGCAGGCTTTCTACACTGTCATGTCTTTGTTGCTGAGTTTTCAGGCAGAAGCTGGCAATCTAAGAGGACTGAGCTTTGCAATTTTTAGTATGGTACTCTGCATATCTTTGGGAAATGCTTCATATATTGCTATGTGAAGTCCTGCCAATAGACAGCTTTCACTAGGAACTAGACCAAATTAGCTGCTGAAGTGTTGGCAGAGGACATCCCTCTTCCTGTGAGCAGAGTTGCTAACCTAGCTGTATCCAGGCTGGAGGGTGAACAAGTGCAGATATGCACTTTTGGCTTTTGGAGTGCTTTTTCAGACTACTCTTATTAAGCCTGAACTCCGATTACGACCAGTAGGGAAAACTTCAGGGGAGATAATTGGCAAAGGTATTAGCTTCATCTCTATACTGAAGATTCACCAGACCCTAAACCATTCCTTGTATTGCCAGGAGTTTTGTTTGGATTGGGACTGAGGAAGAATTTTCATGGTGCTGAGTCTTTATAGATCCAAAAGCCAGAATTTCAAAGATATTTGGTGAACATGTTTGTTTTCATCTCATGTGTCCAATAAAAGGACATTTTTAAGGAATAAAGTTTTCAGAAAGTGCTGCATGTTCTTTGCTCCTTGCAGAGACTCAAACTGGTTTCTGAAAACAGATGTGTCCGATATTTTTATATTAAATGAGCTCCCCGTTTAAAGGGAAGGAATCTGGGCTGAATTTAGAGTGGTAGGCTGAGATAAAGTATCTTCAGCAGCTGATGTTTTATACCTATAGTTATTGAAATCACACTGTGAAGGGCCTTTAGGTCTGAGTGTAAATCTATGTTCATTTTAAAAAAAAGTCTGCACAGTCAACATTTCAAAGCTAAAGATGGTCAGTGGTGTTGAAAACTAGTTTTGCTGTGAACATTTTTCTTCAAACACTAGACAGAATAGGGATAAACCTGTTGTGGAATTTGTTTAATATTGTAGTATGTTATGCTTTTGTTACTCAAACGATCTAAAACATTAGATAAATGAGATACTGGAATGTTTTGGTAAGTGGAGGCCACAGCCTTTTATGAGAGGGCTTAGACACGTTTGTAGCAGTAGAAAGATCTGGGGGATGATTGTGAATGTTGGTTGCATGCAGCCGATCTCACTGCACTACTGAGCTACCCGTGGGACAATGGGTAAAACATTAAAATGTTGCATGATTAACAGTGAGAAGGATTTGTGTTAATATATTGGATTAATCATCTTGCATCTTGGCACACTTTTGCTAAGTGAGATATCAGTGTTTGTTGCTAAAGAGTTACATTAATTTAAAGAATCGCCTGCATATTAAGAAGTCATTAACCATCCAGATTTCTCTATGTCCATTACATTATTTCTTCTGCAACACAAATCTTAATCTACACTAATGTGCTAATGAAGAAACTGAGCCCAAGGATGTAGACAAAAGCAAATAGTGATGCAGTAAAAACCTTTCTCATCAGTAGACCAGAACTGTGATCCCTTAGGAAACAGAAAATAATCGGACTAACGAAGTCAGACATGGAACAATAGTGGTTTACCTTTCCTTTTTGCCTTTGCAAGGAAGAAGTCTTGCATCATCTTGTGGAGGATTTTTCCCCTGCCCTCTCTAAGAAGGCTACAAATTGTTAAAGGAACTTCATGAAAAAAACAAATTCAAGAGAGAAGTCTGTTGCTGACTGAAACATGCTGAAACAGAACCAGTGTGCTTGTAGATAGAATATAAAAGAAGATTCTGTTCTTTTCATCAGTATAAGATTTTTTTCTACGTGCAGTTGTCTGACAAATTTTTTAACAGAGGAATGAGTTAATTATGTTTCAGAAATCAAAACCAGATTTCTAATATTCACACAATTCCACCTTTTATAAAATTTCTACATTGATGCACCTTGGTGCTATTATATACATATATGAGTTAGTAAAAAGCCTATCAATTTAATTCAAAATGATTGAATGATTTCAGATTTATTATGATGTGAAAACATTATCTCCTCTGTGATATGATATTCCTACCCTGAAAAATGTCCTAATTTAATAATAATTCCCTTATATTTTTAGTAATTAATTCTAGTAATTCTGTTCGTACTGAAGGAAATGAGAATCAAATTTTTCTGTCTGCTTCAGTATTGAGCTGCTATTTGCAGAAAGAAAAAAATATACATGTATATATGTATGTGTCTCTGTCTATACTGGTAAGATCACAAATAGAGAATAAATACAAAACTTCATGAAGATAGGATAGTTTTGTTTTTGGAGCTCTAACAGCATTTCAAGCTATATTAAGTCCCATTCACTAATTCGTAGTCATTTAGATTGAGCTTGAAATATGCTGTCTTCTCTTCTTCTCTATCTAATTTCTGAAAGACTCTGTCCTATGTTGGACCATTCCTTCAGGGTATTCAGCCAGATCCCCTCTCCCATGATAAAATCAGTTGCCCTTGTGACTTCTGGGGTGAGAAGAATTGAAGCATTGTCTGTTTTGATTGTTAGATCTTGCAGTCTTTCTCAATAGCACAATATTCCTGAAATTTAATCAGTATCTGATACCAAAATCAAGACATTACTGTGGCTTCCAACTGGTATTTGAATACTTTAACTTGAAATAATCATCTCTGGATTGGTGTAATTTAATGGAGCAGAGAACATATTCTATTTTTGTCTAATCCATTCATCCTCACTTGCCAACATTTAAGCCTGTCCAAGTCTACGTTTTAACTTCTTTCTTCATTGTACAGAGAAGTAATTTGGTGGCTTTGCATTTACTTCCATGACAGGTCAGTACTGTCACTGGGAAATGCTACAAGCTTTGGCTGTTCACTGTGCATTGCCACCTCTGACAAATACAGGTGGAAGAGATGGAGAGAGCTCTCTTGCACCACACATTTTGAAGTGAACCCCTATGCAAGACGCTTTTGCAGTCCTGCATTCCCATGGATAGGGTAACTCACCCAAGGGCCTGATTTTGCAAATGCAAAATGCAAATTTTTATCATTCCTAAAATTTTGAACGTTTACCAGATAAAGGACTTTTCCTAATATGTATTCACATAAGATCAATAAAATAAAAATTTGCATTTTGCAAATGCAAATTTTACATTTTTCCCTGATTGGTTTGTTCCTATTTATATTTACAGGCTTTTGTTGGGAGTCAGTTCCATCACTAAATCTCCTTCTCTCAGCCTGGTCCATTTATCTAGATGCTCATATGTCCTTCTATGCCTGTCTGGTTTGTACTTCTTTCTGGTTGCCTAGTATAAAGCTTACCCTAAAGAAGTGAGGTTTTTGAAGGTATTTTTCTGACAACAAAGAAATATGTATTATTTGTGTTAATTGAAGATATGCCAGTGTTACGACATCTCAGGTTGTTGTTCGTGGTGGTTGTTGTTTGGTTTAGTTTGTTTTTTTTTTTGTCTTTCCTTTCTCCGAGAGATTTGCTTCTTTTACCTAGGAATAAAGTGGATGATCAGCCTTAAAAAATTATTTCTGATCAGAGACATCAGAGAGTATGCTGAAAAAAGTCTCACACAAGTGTCAATAGATGGCTTGAAAACAATTTAAAATTATAAAATGTTAGGCTTTTCTTGTATTTCCTTCTTAGCACCTTTTGGCTTGCTCTGGGACCTATTGCTAGTTTTTCTCTGGAAAACACTTCTCCTTTCCCCTACACCCATTTCTAAATGATGCTGAGACTGCCTTGCAGTTACTTTTATCTGGGCTGCATGCATTAAAATTATGATAGTTAGTGTAACTGAAGTTAGCTGGTGAAATATCTGGTTAGTATTTCAAGAGGAGGAACAGAAAGCTGGTATTAGTTGTACTGGATTGGTGCAAGTAATTGAAATGGAGTAAGGAAGTAATAGTGATGTTTAATTCAACTTCTCAGAGAGTGTGTATGCTGGAAAAGCCTGTCCAGTGCAGTCTGATTGTATTGATAACCACCAACATCCTGCACTGTTGCAAAAGTCTGTTACTGATTATTCATAAACTGAAAAGATTACTTTTTTCAGGTTAGGTGATTTGCAACTAATAATTGTGCTGTCTTTGCCATGAAGCAACATTATCTCTCGGTGGAACTGAGACTACTTATACAGTGTTTATGTATAAGACCAGGGACCTCATTACTACCTTTTAAGATCATTCTCTTCTAACCTCCCTTTATTTGACTCTTTTCTGTCCCATTACCAGCATATATTAGAACAAAGCAAATCTCCAAGTATACATTCAATTACTAGGCTTGCAATGTACTGCAATTTGGTGATGCATTCTGTTCTTGCTGGATGTATAGGCTAATAAACTGGTGCATAGTGATGAACCTCAGTTGAAGATGGTGATGTTTGTAATAAGACAGCCAATACTTGGGATAGATATGGGGAGGAAAGCGGAGTTATTTTTATTGTGCTAAATGTTGCAGTAAAGATTGTGCCTATTTTTTTTTTTCTGCCATCCTACTGCGCATCTTTTTAAGCACTTCATAGTTCCAATCAATCATGTTGCAGCAAACTGGATTTTATTCAAAAATCTAATTGGATTGCTCTTATGTGAATAGGTATTAGGAAAAGTCCTTTATCTGGTAAACGTTCAAAATTTTAGGAATGGACAAATCTAATTTTTTTGCAAACTACTTATCTGGTGAAAATGTAAATTTTGCCCATTGAAGATTATCACCTCTTTTTTGATTCTGCTTGAATAAATGGAATTTCTTCAAGGGAGTGACTATAATGCAGTCATTTCTGTACATTTTACTTTCTGCCTATTATTACATTAATAATATTTCTAGCTTTACTGAATTTACAAAAGGATAAAGTTTTGTTGCCCTGATTCCTCATTTGAGATCCATCACTAGTTTTTCTGAAGGATGGGGAATTTTATGAACCAGTGCAAGCAAATGATGCAACAGTCTGAAATGCAATCAATTCATTGATTACAAAATATCTGCTTGTGAGCAAATAACTATATATTATGATAAAAGAGTGGAGATTGTTTCTTGTGTTAACATTGCAGGAATGCAGCCCTTATGAACTTGAAGTTGTTGCTTATGTAATTAAATAATTGTCTCAGTGACTCTCTTGAAGAAAAGTACAAGAGAAAGTATGCTGCTTATGCAAAGAACAATGCATATTTTAATAGTTACATTAATGCAAGCAGGAACCCTCAGGGAATGTTCCCTTACTGGCTAATTGATAGTAATACAGATTTTAATTTGTGTCTTGCCATTCCTTTTTCCTGTTTCAGAACTGAGCTTGCTGACATTTTTTTCCTTGGGTTTCTTTGTAGCCTATAGAGAAACACATAATTTTCTGAATAAAAAGCCACAACTATATGTGCTGCTGTTCACATTTTCCTCACCTGAATAAACTTGTGTGTGTAGCATGGTCCCCACACACTCTGCTCTGCAGCACAATGTGGATTAACCTGCTTTCTTTGATTGTTTTTGGGACAATTTGCTGTGGCGCTGACTGCTCACTGGCTTTGGCCGTAACATGAAATAACTGTGCAACAGTGTTTTGTTTGGATGGTAGTGAATTCAAACTCTGTTGGACTTGAAGCTGACAGCTTCTGCAGATTTTTAAATGTTTGTGGTTAGGACTCGTTTCTAGATCATTTTTCTTAAAGTGGAGCATGAAAAGCTGTGAGTCTGTAAAATACAGTGAAGCAGCCTCAGGACTTGCATCGCAGCACTGAATGAGGCCAGAAGTAAACCTGATCCTCCTGGAAAAGTGGATGTTTGCTGCTGTCAGGCAGGGCTAATACCTATGGTCTCTTGTACAGGTGCTTGTGCACATCCACGCTATTGTGCATCTGGTGAGGAATGTGTCTCCTCTTGAGGACACCACCTTCATCTGTAGGTTTCATAGTTTTGTCAGCTCCTGTGATAATTCACATGTACATGCCAGGTAAAACATCAATAGCAGATTCTAGTAAAAGCAGGTTATCACAATTTTCCATTAAGGTGTCAGATGCAGGAACAGTTCAGAATGTCTTAAAAACTAAGTTACGTACCACAATAATTTGGTGGGGGTTGTTTTGGTTTCTTGGTTGTTTTTGAGAGCAGGGGTGGGAGAGAATGAGCTTTCTCTGTCACTCGTGCTGCGAATGTTCTTGATTACATTAAGAAGCAAACTCTGGGAAACTTACATTATATGTAGCACCAAAGCAAAGAAAGCCACATATGTGGAATGGAAAGTGAAGGAAACCAGAGGGTGTGTGTTCCAGCTGAAAGAAAATTCCAAATGGCTGTTTGTCTCATAAACGCCCTTCTCATGAGAATTTGTAAGAAGTTAAGCCTGGACTCTGTGCCTTGAACCATGATACACTTAGAATATCTTCAAGTCCAACAGTAATTTTTATGCCAGTATAAAAATACAGAATTTTCAATAAACAAGATTGGCCTTCCCCAGATCAGAAAGGATCTTCAGGTTCTGTTTTGGCATATCTCCTCTTTAGTAGTGAGCAAAATAAATCACATACTTTTGGGCACAGTCGTTAAGCAAGCAAGTATATACTTAATTTCTACATGCAGCGTTTTATAAGTTTTTCAGTCAGGCTTGTAACAGTTGTAGATATTTTGACGGTATTCTTGATTTGTTAGAATTGTTAGTACAGGTTCATTTTGCAACTTCTCCATAACACTTGTATTAAGCATGCCAGAACTTGAAGAGCTTATGTGTTTTGTTCAGTTCAATATAATTTTATATAAGAGATTTTAAGGGCAATGAGGATTTTGGTATTTCTGATTTTAGACTGTGATTAGCTGTACTGAACTAATATGTTTCACGGTAGAAACAAAATACCTGATATTTTGAGAAAACATTTTCTTTATGTGAGGTCTCATACCATTTGAATAGTATTTAGTAGAACAATAGATAGAGTCAAAAGATGATTTTTGTACTTCAAGAAGCCTTCAGAATATCAAACAAATCTGCTGCTTTCCCAGGATAAAGACAGCAAGTTTCTTAGTGAAGTGTGGGAGTTCCAGCTAGAGAAATAGTTGGAACGTACAAGCAGTTCAGCAAACCACAGTGCAAGCTCCTAGGAGCTGGGATCTGAGAAGTTTCTTCTGTTAGCACTTTTTTTTTAGCTGAACCAATGATTTATCATAAAAAGGTTGGGATTTCAACAAACTGACACTTTTTTTTTTTTTTAAATCAGAAAAACAGAAAGTTCATCTGAAAAGCTGCCAGTTAGCTCTTATGTTGGTGCATGTTTCATGTTTCTGGGATAAGCAGATGTCACTTTCTGGCTCTCTACTTATTTTTCAGCTGCTGAAGCAATTGGAAGGCAATGATGTTACTTGATTTGATATGAACTCCAAGCTTTTCTTTTAATATGTGGGACTTTTTAAAGGACTTATTTAACTGGAAATAGTTCCATTTTAAGAGATACCTTATGCCAAGGAAGCCGCTTGTGACAGCAAAACTGTGTGAATTGACAGAGAGCCCTGGTGTATTCCACATGCTCTGCACAGTGGGGTTTTGAAGGGCTCATCTAGAATGTGGTGACTAAAACGTAGTCAGTCCAGCTCAAAACTGGTTTGGTTGGGGAGAGGCAATAGTTCAGGCATGTTGCTGGTGATGAAATCCACTTGAGAAACTGAACAAACTTTCAGAAAATTACTATGAGCTTCAGGCTTCTGCAGGTACACAAGATAAATAGGATTACATGGGTAAGTTTGTGTAACAGTAGTGCTGCAGCAAAGCATTACTTCAAAATATTTCCATGAGGGAAACATCCTCCTTGTTCGTGCTTGGCTGGCATTGGCATGGCACTCACCCCTTCACCATCCCCAGATGTTCTCCAGCAAGCAGAGCTCTCTGCTGCTCCTGGGACAGCCTTGCTCTGTCTTCACCTATGTTCATCTGCCACTTTAAATATCTGCTGAAGGAAAACATTTTTCCTCCTTATATGTTCTTTTCATTTCTCTCACCTAGAATTTTGAGACATGACTAGAATGCTTGGAAACGACATCTCAGAAAGCTACTGAAAAATACAGTAATGTTGAGGGAGATAGTCTAATTGAGTCAAATATAAAAAAGAGCAGTGCAGCTCTGGTGACTTATAGCATACAATATTTCCTTGACAATGTATTTAATGGACCTGTGTTGCTTAGTCACTATAAAAAGTATATTGCTTGTCCTTTACATGATTGTGTATTTACGCAACGTTATCATATCACTTCAGTGAAATCCAGATGTTTTCTTCATGACTGTTATCCAATACGAAATGATCTGAAAGGCTCAGAAGCCTGCCACAGTGAAAGATCCCTGGGGTGGTACAGCATCAACAGAAAAACAGCTTTAAAGAAGTCTCTCCATAAAACTGGTCATGGTTCCTTAGGCAACACGGTAAGCCTTGGCTCTGCCTCAAGCTGCTCAGCTTCCTGCTTTTCCAGTTTATTCCACAAAACCCTCTCAAATTTAATAAAACACTCAGACTCCTGTTTTTGCCCCTTTTGTCTCCGGGCTTTTGTGTAGCTGTTGTAGCTTTTCCATCCTTAGTAAGACTAAGAAGTCTCAGTGTAGCTTTTTTATTCTCAATAATGATCTCAGTTCTGATTAAAACTGTTGTTGTGTGTAATAACAGGCAACGAAATACAAATCGGGCGATCCCATGGGAATTCTCTTATGGTTAAGGTTGTTTCTGTAGCCTCAAGTTTCCATTTGATAAAGAAAACTGTTCCAAAATGAGAGGAATTCCTCATTTCCACAGTCAGCTGACTCAGGCCTGTCAGAATATGCTGAAATTAAGGAAATAATAAGTGCTTGTACTTGTTGCATGACGGACACTTTTGTGTTCCTCTTTCCCAAGAAGTGCAGGTGTAATGCATTTGTTTTCTGGAGCTGTTTTTCAGAGTGGGGAAGAAAATGAGAATATTTGAACTTATGTAAACTTTCTTATTTTTCTACATTTTTGCAATAAATCCTATGAAAATTGCAACATTTCTCTGTTGCACGACAGCTGTATATACATTTTTCCCTTATGAAAAATGAACTCTGAAAAAGTGAAATTGGAATACAGAGCAGCATTTCTGTAGCAAAAGTTCTGGGAGGGTATTTTCTCTCTCCTGTGTTTGCTGTGTATCCAACTCTCTGGTGTCAAAGCTCAATGCTCTGTGAAGAACTTTCATTACCACCTAAATCACAAGATTGCAGTGTGTATCAGGGCCTAAAATTCAAAATAAATAGAAATGCATGTGTATAGGAACTTGATATGAAAAGATGCATTTGAAGACTGAAGAAACAAAGTTTATTAGTAGAGTACATATATATCCTGATCTTTGAAAAATCTTCTATTCTTACTTGTTTTGTTTACATGTTCTAAAGAGCCTTGATAAGTCAACAGAAATAGTTTCAACAGCTAAAATCAAAATGTCATGAGGTAAGCCCACAAAGTTGGCTGTTAGAAAAAAAATCTAAGCTTAATTTCCTTTTTGCATTTTGGGTTTTGCAACATGAAGTTTTCACATTTTCAAGATTTTGTACATAGCATTAAATTTTTTGTCTCACGAAAGCAGGAATTCTCACATGAACAAATTATCATTGGCATTTTAAAGAAAAAAAACAATACAAACTCTAGATTTTATAACTAAAGGAAATACTGTTTGTGATTTTGAATACTAAGTTAAGTGTTTCATTTCCTGTTGCCATTGGTAAAGGTAAAGGAGGTGTTTAAAGAGAATTTATTTTGGCATTTTTGTCAAGTATTCCTTGGATAGTAATTATGAAGACTCTTGTTTCTCCTTGTTACCTGTCTTTGTATTTAAAAAGATACAGAAGTGCTAGGCCAATGTGTTATTGTTACAGTTGCTTGGTTGTATTCAAGTAAAGGTAGTAAGTGGATTAGTCTGTGAAGCACAACAGCTCTGGTACTTTAAATGCTGTAGAAAAATGTCATTAAATAATCCTTTTATTTTTTTTTCATGGAGTGACTTTGGGCCAAAAATCCTTGCAGAAAAAAATTATATGAAAGCAACACTAAAAGTGGCCTAAGGCATTACTACTTCTGTGTCGCGGGTATGAAAGGTTATAAAGGATAGAGAATAAAATTTTTACTTTCATTAGTGTTCATGGAGGTTAGGAAAAGAAACTGTGGTGTATCTCATCTGGTGCCCTATAACTGGCTGTAACTTCTCTAGCAAATGTACTTCAGGAATTCCTGTCCCAGATTCCTGATTTCCCAGATGGCAAAGGAAGAAGAACTAAATTTACATCTGTGTATACCAACAGTAAGGAATTTCTAAAAATACTCGATGCTGTCAAGGTGCATGGTGTCTTGCTGGGGCTTCCTTGCTCCCAAAAGACAGAAGTATTTACAAGACGGTTATGGATGAAAACTGTAGTGCCATTCCCATTTATTTTTGTGTGTCTTGTCATGGATTTATGCTGGCTGGCATCTTTTCAAGACAAGATGCATTTCCATTGTGAGAGCTGGGTAGTAGTGCAGGACAGTAGTGCTTTCTGGTCTATTTTTATCTGTATTAAATCTCAAGCAATAATCATAAATGATGAATTTATGGAAATGGTTTTGCTTCCAAAGTTTCTTACTCTTCCTTCCTGCTCTTCCTCCTCTGTCCTCCCCCAATTCCTCCCTCCCAAATGCTTGATATCAGCATATTTAGAGCCCAGTTAATTAGTGCTCAGTGAATGTAGCCAGAATTCGTTGCACAATTTTGTATGAAGAATTTCCTTGAGGTATTTTTCTTGTCTGCTATTGCCGGTATACAAAATGGTGCCAAATGCCACATTCCTCTTCCCTTCTTCTCCAAATTGTTCCATAAAAGATATGCAGAACCAAAGTTTCTTTCATTGTTTTCTCACTGGACAGTCAGCACTTTTAAGCTCAATTATCACATCAAAAGCAGGTAAGGCACGGGAGCATGTGAAAATCATTTCAAGGAAAGATGCCATTCTATTCAGTGGTTTGTCTGAATTAAAGATGAAATTTTCCCTTCAAGAGAGAGTGATGTGTCTCAACAATTTTATGCTATAATTTTTTTCCCTCTTTTCCCTCCAACAGTAATGATTTTATATTGATGTTTTTCTGCCTGACATAAACAAATTCTTTGCTGAAGTATGTGAAAAGTATGTTTTGGTCTTGGGAAGCCCTGTAATTTTAGCAGGATAAAAAGTCATATTTATTAATCCCCTAGTATTCAAGGATAGGGAGTACTTCTGCTGCAAAGGGCACTTTGCACAGATTCAAACTGTATACTCTCTATTATCATATCCCCTGCAATCATAGCAAGAGTCCCACAATAGGAAAAACATCTAAAACCAAAAGAGAAGCAGACAGTGTCAGTCAAAAAGACACTACTACACAGGTGCTATGCCTTCCTTAAGTAACACCAATGATAATATAATAGCAAGTAGTATATTTTAAGCAACATCAAGTGGTTTTGGAATTTTACTAAATCTTTTTGAAAGGATGTATTAGTGTTGTGTCACCACATTGAAAACAAAGCAACTAGGTTAACCCTTTGGAAAGAGAGCATCCACTTTGACTTCAGTTTTAGCACTTTAATGTGCTTTCTCAAACTGGGCCCAAAGTGGGTTGAGACATACGTCTGATTGAATTATGCATTTTTGCACCAGTAAAAGTGAGATGAGTTCTTTGAAGCAACAATTAAGAGAAGCAGCTCTGAGTGGGAGGAGTAAAGAAGATGAGAATATGGCTCTTGTGCCATTTCTCTTCACGTTCAGTATCTATCAGAAAAAACAGAGCAAAGACACTGGAAAAGATACATGCAACAGAAGTTTGTATCACAGAAAAACCTTATGCTTCACTTTGAATAATATTTGCATTCCCAGCAGACATTTATATGACAGGAAAACTGTGCTTCATTTTAATTAATGATTGCATTCCTGGCAGAGCAGCAGCTCCCCATCAGTGTGTGAGCACTGAGGGGGACAAAAGAATGGGTTTTTAAACCCAAACCTTTACTAGATTTTCATAACAGCAGTAAATTGGGTATTCTGTCTGTATTTTTAATACTCCACAGCATCATGTGTCACCATGCAAACCACAGATGTGGATGCATAAGCATCAACTGCTGCATTGCCTTCAGTTGTAGAAATTATTCATTTTCTGACTGCAGCAGCTTTTTCTCATCCTCTTAAGTGTCATAACATGACTAGATAATATGAACTGTAATGGGGAGTACTGTACATGGGAGAGGGATGCTGCATACCCATGCTGCTTCCACAGTACTCATGTGAGTAGTAAGACATAAGAATCTGCTATGTGAAAATTAAGCAGGTTTTCTGTGTCCCCCCATATGTCCTGTGGTAAATCTATCCTAGTACAAATCATCTAGAGTGGACTGTGTGCAGTACCCCATACCTGTAATTCACAAAATGTAGCGTTCACTCCAATGGTCTAACTAGTCAAGATACAATTAAGCCTTAATTTATCAGAGGTTCTCACATCAGTAGGATAACAGAGATAGCATAATAGAGAACAGACAGAATCCCATGAGGTAGAAATCTATTTTATGATTGTTTTCTCTCTATAAAGCATAAATGATCAAATAATACCCACCCAACCAGGAAAAGGCAGAAGGAGGGAAGGGAAACAGGCAGAGTATGCACATGGCATCTCTACAATCACGATGGTGGGACAGTGCAGCAAATAATCCCCACACCTGTTAATACAACGTTCCTTCTTCAGACCCATGGTGGACTGAGAGATGGGATGACAGGCACCGTGTCCCCAGTCACCTCATAGCATTGCAAACTACTACTTAGGAATGAAGATTTCTTAGCAACTCTGTTTTAGTACACACTTCAGGTAAAGAGGAATTGAGTTACTTTACGAGGAAATTGTATAAAATTCTAGTCTACGCAGCACAGAAATCGTTCATGAAAGTATACTAAATGCTGAGGACTGTAAATCTGTGTCAAAACCAAAATTACTTGCATTGTGGAGAGAGGAGCATGACACGATTGTTAATAGTGTGAAGAAGCAAGAAAATTGGAAAACTAGGATGCTGCTCAAGGTGTGAAAATAACATAAGTATAAATACCATTCACTGCTTGTAAAGTGAATGTAACTGCCTTCTTGTCACTTGGCTAATTTCTTTAGAGGAGCCCTGATGTTGCAGCAGTGTTAGAAAGCAAACATATGCTTGTTAGTACCTTAGAATGAAGCTTAATTCTTTTAACAAGAAAGAAAATTAATCTGACTATGTTTGCTGTGAATTATATCTTGTATCAACAAGTTACTGCTCTCAGGCTATATATTTATTTAGATGTTTGTGATTCATTAAGTTCATGAAGGTACAGTCAGAAACTAAAATACCTTTGTATTTTACTTGTGCATTTTTATTCTTTTGTCCCTTCTCTTGTAAAATGTTAATAGCAAGCTGTGTTGGCTGAGAAAGCTTTTTAGATAGATTTTTGTTTTGTTTTGTTTTTATTTTTGAGGCATGTTCTAGTTACCGGAGACCAAAAGTGTTCAATTCACTGTAGGAAGAGCACATAAACTATATTTTTAATGTTGATCCTCTGTACTAGTTTACATCTAAAACTTCATAGCCTTATCAAGCAAGCATAACTTCTGCTGATGTCAGTGTTTACATAAATGTGTTGCAGTAATGTCATGGGTACATTTATGCAACAATTACTTACTTTGCATAAATGTATAGCTGTCACTTAGACTTAATTGTCTTCATAATTTGGTTGTTTTCTTCCATCACTGGTGGTATCATATAGTGGCATCCACGGCAACTTCCCTCTCATACTCCATCTTTTTTTATCTATTTAATTTCCTTGCCTCATATAT
The DNA here is from genome assembly GCF_036013475.1 of Columba livia. Taxonomy (NCBI): domain Eukaryota; kingdom Metazoa; phylum Chordata; class Aves; order Columbiformes; family Columbidae; genus Columba; species Columba livia. Next base: position 27,660,299 of record NC_088607.1, on the reverse strand, counting down.
TTCCTCTTCTTTCTGTATCCCCTGCTATCTCATAGACTTACCCATCCTTGGCTAACCAGTTAGAAATTAAATAACTAAGGCTTATATTAAGCGTTAGTGCTTTTTAAAATTACTGTTTACATTTTTGCTGATTTTATTACTATTTACTAATGTGCATTAAGACATAGCTGAGGCTGACAGTGAGTAGAGCTTGTTTTTATGTAACAAGAAAATTATTTTGCCCTGGATTTTACTAATTTCACATCTAAAATCCTCATGGCAGACGTGTGAGGAACTAATTTCAGAAACAACTTACTCTCAGGCTTCTGAAAGTCTTTTTCCTATCTACTTGGCAATTAACAGCTGTGAAAATCAGCTCGTGGTGGGCAGGAGCTGATGCCCTAGATTAACCTATTTAAAAATTCTGGTCCTGTTAGACAGAGCCAGGCACAGTGTAATCCAGCTGCCTTTTTGGCAAGGGGACCTGCTTCCTTCTCGGCCACAGGTAGGAACTGCAGGTCCTCAGTCCCCAAGAGAGGATTAGTTGAGTACAAGTGACACTTAACGTTTGTGTTGTGATGAGCTTTTTATAAAGGATTGTCCAGGTATGAAAATAAAAGCTAACAAACAGAGAAGAATTGTCTTGCAAATGCAATCTGGGGATACTTGTATAGCCCCATATCTGTCTATAAATAAGACCTCATTTTCCACTTAATCTGGCACATACTGGCAGAAGTTAAATTTTATTGCAGCAAATGATTTTGTGAATAAATTGCTTTGTGGCTGGCTTTTTTTTCCCTCTCCTAGCCATACTGATTAAACTCTGCACCCTAACTATTACATAGTTGTTAAATCTTCAGTAAAAAGCCTTTTAAAATATTACGGTACAATAATTGTCGTATTAAGTTTAAACTGAATTTGAATTTAGGATTTTTAAAATCCAATTTAACAACGGAATAATTACTGGAATATTTATTTATATTAAAAAAAAAAAAAAAGGTAAAAGAAAGGTAGATTTCTGATTTCCCTTGTAAGGTGCTGGGTGTTGACAGTCTGATTTTGCAGGTCACTCAAGCCCTAGTACTAGAGACCTATTTCTTCCACTACAAACTGTGCAAACATCCATGAGTTTGTATCATTCTCCTTTATTTCTCCTGTACCCCTGTGGAACATGAGTATCTGCTGCAAGTGTAAGAGCATATTGAGCACTCTCCTGGGGCCTCAGTATTTTGAAATTGAATGTGATTGGCCATGCTGTCTGTCTGTCTGCTTATCTCTTAATCCCCTGGATTATGGTGTTTCTGCAAAAATCATTTCTTTAAAGATGTTAAATTTGTTCCATAAGCTTTAAGTGAATTATGGCTGCCTTTGTTTAATTGCAGTTGTTAGTCTGCTCTTCCAGCTGCCACTTAAAAAACATTTCTGTCATGAGGTTGGAGTCTTGTAGGCAAAAGTGGATTGTTCTTTTAAGAATGTAGGGGATATGTGACAGAGCATTACATTTACAGTATTAAAAGGAATATATAGCACTTTGAGAGCTTAGACTACCATATGTGACCCATAGATGTTATGGTAAAGTAGCAGCCAAAATTAATTTGTCAGATTTAGTAAGCAAATATCCCCACTAGTGAAATAGGATCATTTTTCATTCCACGTTTCTTTCCCCTTTGGGGCCGACTCAGACCTCATGCTGTCTCTAAATTATTGAATTAGGTCTTCCTTGATCATCCAAAGGTCGTGATGCCTAATGTGTGTTAATGTGATAGAAGTGTCAGACACAATTAGTTTCAGTAGTAAAACAGGTTTATAGCCCTAAATGCAATAAATTAAAGCATGCGGTAGACTGCTGCAATCAGGGAAATTTCTGCACCATTAAGGTTTGATGGGGAAGTTCATGTCCTCTTTAGGTAGGAATGGGAAGCACTGGGTAGAAGATGGTATGATGTGCTTCACCACCATGATTGCTATTACTCCTTGTTTGAGAGATGATTTATCAAATGGACATATAACCTCAAAATTCCACTTTTTCAGGGCAAGCCAGGCAGTAGATTTTTATACTGCTTGTATATTCTCTTTGCTGGTATCTTTCTGGGGATAAAATTCCAAGGCACAATTTAGGCATGAAAACATCTTTAATCTTGATGCTGAGAAGGGTCCATGCTGTCAGAAACAGATCTGTTTCTATACAGCCTGCTACTGAAATTTCAAACTTCTGTCATGAAAAATTTAGCTATAAATATTAATAGCTGTGCATGATAGAAGTGAGTAAGCGGTGTGGGGGGGGGGAGTAATTAAACTGACTAATCTGGTGTGTTTGTTCTGTAATCTGTCTAATGGAGTAAGATTTTACAATTAACTACAACTGTATCTGTTTCCTGACTACAAGCAGAGGAGGAAAACAACAGCAACAACAAAAAACAACAACAAAACCAAAACAAACAAACAAACAAAAAATCACCACACGAAACCCTCAACCAGAGAGAAGCAGATAAGCAGGAGAGAGGTGGGTCAGTTTTAATAGAAACTTCTGGTAGCTTTGCTGTTGAAAGACAAAAGGCAATGCCTAACTGCGGTAAATATCATTGGTAAACCAAAGACCCACCTGTACGAGTTCATTTACCTTTACAGGCAAATGCTGAAGTATTACCCTGAGGCACTGCAAATTTAGACAACATATACAGAAACAAGTACTTCAGTAGCAAGGAAGCAAAACAGTTTTCCTCTATGAAAGGTGATCCTTCTGGGAAAAATATTGCCCTCTTAAGTGGCAATTCAGTGGTTTTAATAGTCTTGTATTATTCATGGGGAATCATCTCTCATGGGTTGTGGTTTCAGAATGGAAAAAGTCTTCTGCTTCTTTGAGAAGGAAGAGACTGTGCAAGTTGGTTTGCAAGTAAGAGAAGCTGGCCAAATTTGGGTGTCCGGCTTCCTCTGACAAAGGAATCCTCTTTGAGTGGTTGAGTGCAATAATAAAAAACTCAAATCAAAGCTTTCAAATCTGGCAGAGTTAGTGGGAAACGAGCAAAATTCTTGCCACTGCTCAATGGTTCTTATTTCAGTATCATGTAGTTTTCAAATGAAATGTGATGAAATACACTGACACAAATTATGGGGGGCATATTTAATTCTGAGGCAAAGACATCTAGAAAAAATAGAGAGCAACAGACAAATCAGAAAAGCGAGACTGAAATAAAGTAAATGCTGCAGCAGTCCCTTTGGGAGCCAGTAATCAAATGTATAAATATAAGATCAGAGAGTTCTGATTAGGAAGTGGAAGTAAAAATGTGATTTGAGAGTGAGCATCAAATTGAACTTGACTATATGATTCATTACTACCGTGAACTGCAATGCTCTGGTAGATAAGCAGAAGAATTTGGTGTAGGGGAGCTGTTCCACAGTGGTTAGAGTAGACCTGCAAAACATCTGCTTTGGTCTCTGCACTTGTAAAAATAAGGCATGTGACTGCTAGCAGCAAGAAGGGAAATCAAACCTGAAAGATGTAATCAAAGTAACACATGCCCTTTTCCTCTCACTTGGGCAAAGAGTGCCTGACACACACTACTGACACCATATAGAGTTAGAAAACGAGACATGTAAAGTCAACCAGTAGTCAGTAGTCTGAGTTCACGCTGTTTAATGAAGAAGTTTTATTTATCCAAACAGGAATGAAGTTCCCTAAACAGTAGAGAAAACCAGTGCTTTCCTTGAAGCTTTTAGAGTATTCAGTTCTAACTTTTGGCTTTAATTACAGTAAAAAAGCAATCTGAACATAGAACAAGGGAAAGGATCCTGCTACACTGACAACAAAGGCGTTAACCAAGTCTTTCAAAGGCAATCCAGCAACAGCAGATGTTGGTGAAAAACGTGCAATTTCAAAACCTATTTTTTTAAAAAAATTAATTTTCAAAAATTGAGCTTCTTTTCAAGACATCTTAAACTCTTCATTTATAGATGGAATATTGACTGTGGAAAACCTTGACCCCTCATTTTGACTGAGAAATGCAGAATGCTAGTCTTAGTGGGATATTTATCTCCAAACTGTGTGGTAGACCTCAGTAGATTTAAAATATTTTGTGGATTTTGTATTTTTTTTATGTGAAGGCAGATGTGAAGCACAAATACTACATAAGGAGTGTTTTCTTTTTCAAAAACATTCACACTAAATCTGTTATTAAAAAATAAAAATGAAGAGGCCTATGCAAATTACAATAAAACCCTTAATCTACCAAAGTGCTTCAGCAAATAAAGATTTCTTTGGCTTTAATATGGTAATTCTGGGGTTTAAATTTAAATACATACACAAGTGATTCACAAAATCAAGGCCATGTTAGAGATGTTATCTGAACTGATTTGTTGTTAGAGTTATTTCATTTCTGTGCTGTTTGCCATAATGTGTTTTAAGGTTTTTCATTTAAAATTGTGAAAACCTAAGGAAGACAGAATTACTAGCATGGAATACAAAACCTATTATGGCTGTGACCACCCTTGTTTTTATGACAGGAGTAGTTATGGGCAGTCCTTTCTGCACAATTCAGTGGATTTGAGTTTCCTTTCCTACTGAGTCAGCATATATTCTCATCATCCCTGTTTTTCTAGGCAGAGAAATCAAGGCACAGAGTATGTCAACAACTTATCCACATCCTGTGCAGTGAAACTAGTGGGACCAGGAATGCGATCCACTTGAATCTGACCCGCACACAGCTGGCCCTGCAACATCTCCTAATTTTCAGGCAGAATATCCTCACTAAACCTGGATTATTCAGTGCCAAATCAATTGCGATGCTGTTATCTGCAGTTCTATGAATGGCTGTTCTTCTACTGGGACTCAAAGACTAAGATCATTACCTGGTAGGGACAAGCTTTGACATGGTTTGAGAGATTGCCCCAGCTCCGAACAGCTGGATGTGTAGTCCATGAGATCAGAGACCTCGCATCCAGAAGTACTATATGTCTTAAATCTACATTTTTAAAGTCATATGACTCCTTCTTTCAAAATAATTTCCAACATAAAAAGTGTATTGGTTAAAAACCATAAGTGTCTGACAGCATTCTAACATGACTGCAGAAAAAGTCTTCTGATAAAAAAAAATCAAAAATGTATCCTATATGTTAGTGATATCATGCATAGGAATCATTGATGCCATCCTGTTTAGAGGACTGGTACCCATTTGTAAAGTTCTTTACTGGTTAGTGTTTTGCATAATTTTATATGTGCAAGATAAAATCTCTGCCCTGTTGAGTCACATTGTAAAGTACCCCAGCTGAGTCCCCTTTTCTGTTCTAAGACCAAATTCCTAGTGTTTTATTCCTCCTCTTTATGTTTTTGCTCAGAGCTGCTTTGTTACCTTCTCAACCGATAAGAGTTAGTTAAATTTGCTTGTGGAATTTTTGACCTTAACTTGCAGTTTTCTTCCAGATCCACAGCCTATTTCTAAGAAGCAAATGAAAAGAAAAAAATAAAGCTGACTGTTTGTAGGCTGAAAGGTTATCATGCAGGACTCCAGCATAACTGGAGCACATTAAGGAATCTATACATCAAAGAAATTGACATCCATTTGCCTAAAACCCTGACCTTCTTCTTGCAGTCCCTTATGAACTTTAATCCTTCAGGTCTTTCTATTTAATGTGAACTGCACAGAAAAAAAAAAAAAAAAGCAGTCTGATGGTGCTTTTACTTACTCAGAGGAAAGTTTCCTAGTAAAAGTTTACATAATTCTAAAAGTACTGCATGTTTTCAATCTCAGGCTGCAGGCTGGCCCCAGGATGCTCAAAACTTGGCTAAGGTCTGTACCAAACGTCAAAATAAGCTTTCTAGGAAATCTGCCCAGATTTTCTGGAAGATGTTCCAATGGCCATGTTACTATCTTGACTTTTATCTTTTTGTGATGAAAGGTGAATTCAAATAGCCTTGCTGGAGTTCATTAGGTAAGGTTTCTTGGTTCACTTTCTGTGACCAGCTGGGATATTATTTTTGGTACTAGGTGTCTTTAAACGTCACCAGGTGTTCATAGGTGTTCAGCAGAATGAGTTCTCTGTAGCCACCCTATTCCCCTCAGCCCAGTGCATGCTGCACAGAAACACTATTCTCTTTACTTGTTGTAATAGATCAGAATTGTAAAGGTGAACTTAAAACTGCAAGGGAAAAACGAACTGGAGGTTTGAATGAGTCACAGCAAGGATTTTTAAGTCTGCTTCTCTTAGGCCTGCGTTTTGGCACTCTGACTCTTGGACAGCATATGTCCCTCTTGAGCAGAAGGAATCATTCAAGCAATCTGTGCTGAGACTTGTCAAAGTCTAAATTAAAATGCAACTATCTCATCCTGGTTTTGTCCTGGGCTTTTACAGCATGTTTCCTGCTAGTAAACTAGAGAAGGGGGTGGGGGATATGCATTTATTTTGGTCATAATCTACATTATTGATTACATATTTTACATCTTTTTATCTCTGAAACTAAAGCTTTATATCATTTGTGTCTCAAGAGAAAAAGAAGCTGGTGATAAGATACTTCCACAAAAGGAGAGTCGCTAGCATACTTGTCTTTTGAGACAATGTAAGTGTAGTTATTTTTTTTTAATTGCATTTATTATTGTGATTTGGTTTGTGTCTCTTGATCCACAGAATCTCCACAGAATGGTATCAAACTTTTGGCCCATGGCTCCTAGCTGTATTGCATTTTATTACAATCACCTTCATTATACGAAAACGTCGTAATTATGCTCAAAATGCTTTGAAGTTGAGAACAGCGCTGTAATGAGTTCAAATGTCTATGTGGTATTTTCCCAAATGGCACAGAAAAGAAAATGTACAAGGCATTGCAGGAACGTATAGTGCTATGGAACTTGAAGAGTTTAGTTATTTCAGGGAGCAGAACTATTGGCTAGAATTCAGATCTCGTAAATTAAACTCCCTGTGCTGCAGCTGACTAGCCGAGTGACTTTAGGGAATACTCTCATTCTTTTTGTACATTTTCCTCTTTGATAAAATAAGTATAATGTGACTGCGAAGAGGCACAGTGAGACTTAAATCATGTTTTCACAAAGTGCTTGAGGATCATCTAAGGAAGGGTGTGTATAAGTGTGATTATTTATTATTTCATAATTTTACTCTTTTGAAGTGCATGAGTGTTGCTAAATTCTGTTAGCTTAGGTGCATAGAGGTGTAGTAAAATTACAGATACATTTTCCTAAGTAGCAACAATACTGATGTTGGGAATCTGCAATGCTAAGGGAGTTGGGCAAAATTTAGGGTTGCAGGTGTAGTGGTAGCTATCACAGCAGTGCAAGTCTCAAACATTGTACATGAGGAGAGATTCACAGGGTTTTCAAAGAGCTTTAGGAATGGATATAGCAAGCTGGTCTGCTTTGTTCACCTGGTTTCTTATCTTTATTCTTTGATGTTTTAATATATAAGGATTGGTATTTTACCCTTCAATGCACTTTGGTTTTTATTTTACTTTTTAGCTTGAAAAGTAATTATTTGAAAGAAAGCTTATGTTTTTGTTGGGGCTGAATGGGAAATGAAAGAGGGGAGCCGAGTGCTAAGAAATGTGTTCAGAAATACTTGAAATGTTTCAAAGCTGACCATTACAAAAATCCTTATGTAGGCTCAGCAAGAAGTGTTCCCTGTTATTTGGAGGACTGCAACTTTTTAAAAGCACTCTGGCCTCAGAAAGCAGTTACGATAGCCAATACTGTCAGATGGTATTAAAGACACAGGCAGGGAACAAACATGGTTTTGACACTTTACTCCCAATATGAGCATTCTCAGTGCAGGCCTCGTGGGTTAATTACTTGAGCTCTCACAGAAGGAATCCTGGCTTCTGCTGCAGCAGCTTGTCGCAAGACATGGTAAGAAATCACACAGGATTTTGAGCTTGTAGCCTGTGAATGTGTGTCACCCTGGTAACCATTTGCACCTGCAAGCATGAGTCACAAGAGTTGAGAAATTGTAGGGGGATTTTTTTTGTAGTTTTCTGAGCATCGGAAATTCTTCATAGACAAAGCCACGTAGAACAGAAAAGAGCTTTATTTGACATTCCAGTTGTTTGGTGGCCATGATCAGAGCACTTACTCCAGTCCTCTCTGTCCCACTGCAGTGCACATGTATGCCGGCTAAGGGTCCATTTCATTTATTTAACTTAAGCTGTTTTAGATGGTGATAATTATATCTGTATTTGGTATATAGGGAAACAAGATGGAATTTGTCAGTAACTACTACGTTTCATTTTAGGGTTGTCAGACACTTGTTAAAAAAAAGAAAAAAAAAAAAAGGTTTTTTGCAGGTTAAGAAAGGCTTTTGTCAGAAGTAAAGCATACCTTAGAATTCTGAGCCAGTACACAGACCACGCTGATAAGCTGGTGTTTTATTCTACAGATATCTCTCTAATAAGGATGGTATTTGCCCTCTTACAAAAGCCGTTTGATGTGAGGAGCTGGATCTTATAAACTGGGTGGCTTCAGTGGGGAACTAACAACACCAGCTGAGGATCTGTTCTTACCAATTAGATATTGCTGTTTTGTAGCACTTTTTATCCCTGTGTCTCACAGTGATTTGCAAACATTAATTAAATCTTATAGCCCCGCTCTGATGTATGTAAGTGTTGTTAGCCTTAGAGATGTGTGAAATATTCATGACAAAATTGGAGGCATTCAAGGTTTACCCCCCCACAAGCTCAAGAATATTAAGGAAACACAAAGTTATTTGAGATTATCTGCATCAGAGAATTTGTCCATCTTTTCCCCTCTCTTCATATATTTCTTCACAGACAAAATGTCTGCGATGTTTGTGTATTGCATTCTTGTTATTGTTCCATTTTTGAACAGGAATGATTGCAGTTTTCTCTCTCATAGTTATTTTATTTTAGTTCTTTGTATTTCCTAATTAGCCAAATCTGAATAGCTGTCCACTACACAAAAGGAGATCGAGTGACTCCATGTCTACTCAATAAAACTGCAACTTTAGGTAGAATTTATCTGGGTAAAGATTTATTATGAAACTGTAATGGGAGAAAGAAACTGTAAAGCAGGAAAACTTGTTATTGATTCCACCATAGCTGTAAAGGAATATTTTCCTCTTTGTACCACTGTGGGTGTGTCTGGATTAGTAACTCAGATTTATATTGGGTTTTGAAGTGAATCTCCACTCCCCGTACTTTAATTCATATCACAGAGAGGTATTGTAGCTCTTGAGCTGCATTTATTTGTTATAAAACAAAAAAAGGTACCCCAGCCACAAGTGGACCATCAGTTAATGGGAACAGGTTAGAACTCACTGAGAACGAGCAGCAGCTCTCTAGTTTCCCAGATCCATTCCTCTCACTCTGCACTAGTGGAGACCCACACCGTGAGTCCCAAATACACCCTTCTTTAACAAACATTTTAAGTCTCAGCTCCCTGGCATTTATGAGGATGGCCAGACTATAAAGAACCAATATAGTTCTTATTTTGGGTCTTCTTCACCCCATGTGGTAGGGAGGGGACATCAGAGTGACTTGAATGACCACATTTATATTCTGCCCTATGCTTTTTGGTAAGAATATGTTTCAGTTTATGGAGGAGTCTGTTTTGTTTACTCTCTGTGCTGTTTAAGCTTTGATTTCTTTATTTGTTTTAGTAAGCAATTATGTTTGGTTTCCTTAAAACTGGTTTGCATTTTGTTGTGCAGCTCTAAAGTAGTTGGTTTGGGTTTGGCTGGTCTGCCCTTGCTATGGTTACGCAGCATGTATTTTCCAGACTGTTAATAGTCTCGGATTCTATACAGTTTTTCAGTATAACTGAGCAAGCAGCAGGAAGGGAAAGTTAAGGCTATTGAAGAAAAGGTTTTGTTGGAATATTAGAAATACACACATGATCCACTGGACTGGGATCTCACAAGTATGTAGCAAAGAGGGCTACAGTGAAACTTAGATACAAGACACTGAATGATTTTTTTTTTTCCCATGTCTACTATAATATATATAATCTATCACAACTTGCTTTGTGAACTTTGTTCACTGTATTAGAGTCACAAAACCCTAAACTTCACATTTCAGAAAGCAGATGAAGTGGTGTGTTGAAGTACTATGGGGTCTTTTCTTTAGGAAAAGATGGCTTCCCTAATTAAAATTGTTTAAGAAAAAAGAAGCCGTGGCCATTTCTATTTTTCTGGTCATTTTGCACTATGCAAGGATTTTAAACTAGAGAATGTCCCTTTAATATGCTATCTTATACAATTGGTTTGATCAGGCTCTAAAGGTGGGAAGTTCAATTAGTGTGCGTAACACTGAAACAAAACTCCAAAAGACCAGAACAAAGTATGCTGTTTTAAATTGTCTATCCTACTGTGTAGCTCAGTGTCAAAAAGAACCACTAAGCGCCTCCCCCCCCACACACATCACAAAGTAAATGGCTTGCTTGTTATTTCAGTTTGCTTTTGGTTAATGGTTTGTGATAATGAAATTTCATATCAGGCAGATTTACCAAAGGTGTGGATGACAGGAGAGAAAAGGAGGCTCTGTAGCCATGTGGACATATGTGAGTGTGCTACTTTTTAGCTCTTTGTTTAGATGTCCACTGCATGGAATTTGATGAGTTAGCAGAATTTGGGAGACATTTTTTGTCTTTGATAATTTGCTAGCAACATTTCCCTGTAATGCTGATACTCTGTATTTGCCATGAAAATTCAATGCATTGTGTAATCATTCCGTGATTTTTAAAAACAAAATAAAAAAAAGAGCACACCCCCACACACACGCACAAAAAAAACCCCAACCCCTATGTTATCGTTTTCTTCTTATTGATAGAGTTATAGTGGTACCAATCTACTACTCGTGAAAGGCTACAAACAGCCTGCTGGAGATCAGTTGCAGATTTCCTTGGTCAGAAAATTTTACACCAGCGGAAGGCTTATTTGAACTATGAATAGTTGTAAACTGCTGTGTCTAGTTCTAGAGATGAGCTCAGGGTATTATCCACCAGGTACTTTGGGATTCTGGCTTGGACCCATGTATCTCTAAGGGACTATAGAATGATGCTCAACTGTCGTTTTCCCATCTTGGAACTATCAGGTGGTTCTACCAAGAAGAATACCTTGGAAATTATATCAGAGTTAATCTTATAGACCCAGGGACATGCTGCAGAAATGTTCTGCTGAGTCACCCTAGTAACCAGCCCAAGTGCAAATCATAGTTCTGCAAAGGAAAACAAAAGGCAGGACAGAAGAGCAGGTGGTTCTTTAATGAGAAGGAAAATCGAACTATCAAGCCCAGCAGGCTACAGTGGCAAAAGGAGCAAAATGGGGCATTTTGCCACTGAATGTTTTGGAAGTGGAAGACTTAAAACAAGCTTAGAGCACTGCAGTGTTCCAGCTCCCAGGTATACTGAAGAAGCTGTCACCTAAGCAAATATTAGGTAGAGAAGAGGCTATCGAATATATTTAATAGCTGTTAACTTTAAACAGCAAAAAGATGGGAAATTTGAATTTCTAGTCAGGTACACATGATAAGCATAAGGTTGTGTTGTGCCATAATCATTAATTTGAAAAAGAAGTGTTGCATTTGGATCTAATCTAGTTAGGATCAGCTCCCTTTTAGTTACTACCGCATTTTAAGAAGGCAATTTTTCAACTCTTTGCTAAAGCATTTCATCACCCGTATTCAAGGCTCTGACAAGATACCAACTCTTGCGTTATGCATAGTAATTGCTGCTGCCCTCTTTGGATTTACTTTCTGTGTTCTTTCTATAGCTGGAGTACTGCTTCCAGATCTGCTTTTCTGGCAAGGATATTATAATGAAACAAAAGTGTCATAATTTCTCATCACGTGCAATATATGCAGTCTGTGATTTTTCTTTTTTATAAAATGAGGCATATAGAGACTTAGTATAAAGTGTGTTACATCCTCAAAATGAAAAAGGTACATTTGATGTATTAACTGGCTAGAGGAATGACAGGCAATGGGGTAATTCATTAGGGATCAGGTACAAAAATTTGGCAATCAGGTCTCTGATTAAGATTTACTTACCAGTGACTGCTCAATGCATAATTAAGGCAAATTGTTCATAGACTTCAGTTTATGCAGAATCATTGCAAATACTCAAATATTTGAGCAGTTCGTTCTCATGACGCTTCATTATAGGCTTTAGTTCTTTCATGATATAAAGGATATAAAAAGTATAGCACTAACATAATTTAGCCACAGTTAAAGTTCTAAGCTGAATTTCTCAACATGAGAATCTGTCTAATAAATTATCCAAATTTCAATATTTTCCAATTATAATTTCTAGTTACGCTTAACTTTGAGATGTCTGAAAATTAAAACACAGCTCGTTTTTGATACGTTAGTAATCTAAAAGCAATTATCTAAAGTTTAGGATATCAGCTATCCTTTTGGCTCTAGGATTTACTATTATAGTACTTTCAGAGCAGCTTTTTCTCATTGCCACCCAGGCAAGCTTCATGTTGCAGAAATTTCATTGAAAAGCAATAGTTGTGCAAAACATTAGGCACCTGGAGTTTTACAGGAAAGTTCTTAATCTGACTCTTTCTATTAATTGTAAAAACCCTGAGAAATCCTATGTGGATTCTTACAATATTTCTTTGAGAAGTGAACGCAAAGTTTTTCTGGATCCTACGGATGATGGATAATTGAAATTCTTTTGGATTCTGACTATCTCAGATGTTCACATATACAGAGAGAATTTACAACCTATCTGCTTACTGCTGAAAGCAAAGTTGTTATGTTAGTACATCAGAGATCCAGAAATAATTGCAGCCTCATCATGAATATGAACATCCAGCTGGGATTTAAAATCCCAGTGACGAAGCGCAAAGGGTAATGCATTAAAGCTGAATTCTCATTAGTGAATTGAACCTCCACTTTGTGGTGGGTACAAAATGTCCATGCTAGTTGGAAACTAAAGGAGCAAGAGAAGGAAATAAGCAAAGCTTCTGAGAACGTGGCCTGGAAAATTATAAACGTGTTTGTTCAGGAAGATGTTTTTAATTAAGTGCCTAATACCCTGGTCATACCAAATAATTTTCCTGCAGTTTGGATAATCAAGGGTAGAACTACTCTAATCTCTTCTCCTCCTCTTGAATTTGGTGGCATAGATACATATGTTGGACTGAAGACAGTTTTGTTCCGTAGCACCTTTTAGTCTTCTGACCTTTATCAGCTCTGTGCTGCAAGAGAAACAAAATTGTGCACAGGTTTTGCATAACAGCATTTTGTCTAAGCAAGCATTTAATTTCAATTTCTTCTACCCAGATGAGTTTACAGAGCTGTGGCCACAAATATCTTCCCAATTAAAATGTTGTAAAAACTGATATATTTCCATGAAATAGGTGTATGTGCATATATCAACACACATGGTATATTGTGAATGGGGGAGGTTTTGCAGACCACCTTTTTTATCAGTGCATTCCCTTCATCTGTCTGTATTGTTAGCTAAGACCACTGACTTCTGTGAACTTTATTCAAAGTACTTGCTCTCTTGATAACTGCAGTCATTCCTCTGACAAAGCAGTGAAAACTGACAACTTGGCCATCTAAAGGAAGAAGAAGCAAAAAAGAAAAGTGTCGGGCTCTGGGAAGTCTGCCCTGTGTGCAGATCAGCTCAGGAAATATGTAGTTCCACAGGTAGAAAAAAAGTGTTTAGACCTCAGAGCATATTAAATACATTTGAGATTTCATAGGCAAAAAGAACACTCAATCCAAATAAACAGTTTTAGGAAAACTTTACATTTGATACAGTTCTACTTTAATAAGATTTGTTTTCTGCTTTTTAAGCAACAAAACCCCCTCACTAATAGCAGGACATTGACAAAACTGCTACTACTTCATCTCTTGGTATCTATGAATTTCATTGAGAATGTATGTTTTAACCAGCCCTTCCTCTTGCATGCTTGTTGCATTCAATTTTTCAATTATCTGGAGTTGACATGGAAATATTTGACTCCTAAGATCTTCCATTCAGCAATTTCTGACCCTAGATCAAGTATCATTTTAAATTAATGATACTTAAAATAGTAAAGCCACAAGTTGAGGGAAGAAATGACCTTATGGAGGTTCTTATATTAATTCTGTCGTGTTATCTTCAACACTAACCATGAATGCACATGAGCTCCAAGCATAATGGAGATATTTAGGAGACTATCACCTTCATTTAAGAAGGAACTTAAATTGGTTGCCAGTTTGGTTATATAGCTAAGAATAGTACTGAGCTTTATGACTGTATCTGGTGTTATCTTTGGTAGATCATATCACAGGTGAAAGAAGTTGATGTATTTTGATGGGGAACTTGTACCTCTGAACAAGATTTTGATTGTGGGTAAGATGGCACAAAATTAGTTAAATGGAATTGCTCTGGATTTCATCAGAATGAATGAGATAAAATCTGGCCCAGAGCCCAACAAATGTCCCAGAACTGCTCACTTCCAGTCAGATGTGATACTGTTTTTGATGAATATGTTCTATGGTAAACTTCCTCCTTCAGAGATATCTTTTTTTGAGCTCTTCTTTATGAAGTGCGAAGGCATTCTGCCTGTCTTGTTATCTAAGTCCCATTCACAGCACATAAAATCATGACATTTTATTCTTTATGTAAATGTATTATAGAGAAGTAAGGCAAATAAAAAGTAATGAGAAGATGAGCTTTGATGGTACTGTAAAACGAATGCAGTATTTCAGTGAAGCAAGTGACAGCCAATAACGCTGCCCTGTTTTATCTTTTTGAACACATTTTGCATTTCATTCTAGTGCTCTGCATCAATTCACATAATATGCCTGTTGATAACAGGTTTATTCAAAACTCATTAAAAGTTATAGAAAAATGAGGTTTGCATAGAAAAAAAGGCCTTTGAACTTTCTGCATTTTCCCCCATCCACCTTTTTCCAACCCTCAATGTATACAGCAAAAGGCTAACATGCAGATGTCAATCAAACTTCTGTTGGCATTACTTGTCAGTAATTCTCAAAAACCTTCAAGTAAAAGAAGCACGTGTAGGATACAGGCCTGCCAAACTTGGAAAGGCTGTGAACCTAAGGCAGTCCTAGCTGCCATTATTGGGGATTGGGAACCACTTAAAAGCACTCTAATAAAGTGGAGAAGCATCGTGGTCCAGTGATATTTATTTCTGAGCATATGAGACTTTGGTGTTTGTTGGAGGTGCCAGGCTGAGAGCCCTGGAGGGAGCCACTGTCAGCTGGTGTGTGGAGCAGCGCCTGCTCTGCTCCTCTGCCACAGCTCGCCCAAGGACCCAAATGCCCTTGTGCATTCATGGATCCTCTCCAGAAATAAAAATGTAGCTTTTTTTTTTTTCCCTTCTTGCTCATTTCATTCTTGGCTGTATTCCTAATTCTGCCCACGAGGAGGCCTATGAGTAACAACTGCTAAAAATGTGGGGATGTGGATACCAGCCCATTTGAAACTGGGGGAAAAAAATATGCATAAACCAACAAGTCTGTTAGTCATGCCTAAGTATCCAATAGCCTTTTTCTTGTAGCTGCCCTGCAGCAAATCTTCTATTATTCATTGTTATTTATACTCTACTATATGTATTTATGCTATAGTTTGAAACTGCTTTGTAGGTGATCTAAGCAGATGTCACTCTAATTTCTGTAACTCTGAATGCACTGTAACCTATTTAACCTGTTTGCTGTATCCTATCATATTTATTTATGTTTTTTCTGTGACACAATATGGAGTAATGGTTGCAACAGGAACTGCTGCAGTTGGGAATAAGCAAGGGCAGAGAGACAGCACAAGCAGCTCCACAAGGTATGAGAACCAGTCTGTCACTGCAGTCAAGACATCAGCTTTCTAGCTGCACCATGTTTTTGGGGTAATCTTTGCAGCATGCTTTCTGGAGGGCAATGCATGAGATCCTGTCAGCTGGCTGCAAGGAATAAATAAGTTTTGCTTTTGAAATGACTGGATAGAAACTTGTTAGCTCTCTATTGGCAGCAGAAGTGCCTTGAGTATGTTGCCAGCAGATTAATTGGCACAGCACTCCAAGACCTTTCAGTAGATCAGCTGTAAAAAGTCAGGTTTATTAAGGTGCATGAAGAACAACATTTCTGTCGCACTTGGGATCCAGCTATTGACATCAGTGTTTTACTGAATCACAAAGCAAGCCAATCCCAGGCTGTTGGCATTTACCTAGGTAAACATTTCCCATGGGCTGAAGGAGGAGGCATCAGCATGAGGCAGCCATGTCTTTTGAATGTTCCCTCTTCTTCCTGGGACACTGTTTTCTGTATTGCCTGCAGAATTCTCTTACCTTTCTTCTCCACTTCCGTAACTTTGGATGATCACAGCTCCCCCACTGTTCCTGCCACTACCATCTGCTGTTACCTGCAGAAGGAACTGAGAGAGCAAGGGTTTGCTGCAATATCATAGGCTGGAAGTACAGATGGGGACTCCACTTCCTAAATGCATCTGTGTCATCTCCCTGACTTGTTGTGAAGAGGAAATGATTCCTCACTATTTTGAATTTTCACTTCATTTTTCTCAGTAGCCTGCTGATCTCAAAGAAGAAATAAAAAAATCCTCAGCTCCTTGCTCCCCTCTGGCAGTCCATGTTTAGCCAGAGTGAATGAGGAAATTATTTTAGGAGAGGACAAAGCTGGGAAAGATGGGAATGGGAGGGGGGCAGGGGACGTGCGTTGAGGAAGACAGAAATAGTTTTCTGTTAGTAGTGAGTCAACTCACACAAGGGTTTCAAGGCAACTCTTTAGCACACATCTGCTATACTTGATATGTTGCAATTTCTGTCAGGATTTCCCCGCTTTTGTGGTTTTTTTAACAATTTAGGCACAACCAGTTATAACAGCTGCTTTTTTCATTGTTTGGCTTGCAATGAAGAAATAGTCAAATGAAAATATATGGTTGCTGATCTTTTAAAAGTATTTTTGGAATAATAAAAAAGTGCTCTTTTGGAAATATAAAAAAAAAGGTGAACTACTAGTGGAAGACAAAAAAAAAAAGTCATTACACAGGTAGGACTGAAACAACCACTGCAGTACAAGTTGAACTTATCAATCCTAGAAGGTAGTGATAGTGAACCAAAGTTAATGAAAGGTTAAGACCAGTGATATTTTATAGAACTCTTTGAATGTGATAGTGCTTAAGAAGAAGCATAGAATCTCTAAAGAAAGAAAGGATTGGAATAGCTCAATGAATAAATATATATTCTTGGATAATAGAAGTTAGCTGAAGAACCTAGCGGATCCCAGTCTGCTGGTTGTTCCTGTGCCATCGCTTTGGTATATATCTGTACTACTTGTGGCTTTATAATGTGTTAGGATGTAACAATGGTGATTTATCTTTTGTTGTGCAAGCTGTCTGCCAATTTTATTTCATGAAGCTATTTTAATTATCTGCCCGGAAGAACAAAAAAACAAATTAAAAATCATAAGAGAGTAGCAGATAATTTTGAAATTAGATTGCTTTCACCTCCACAATCTCTGACCCCCTGTCTGTCTTATAAGACGAAGCAATTGGGTAGATGCTAATGTAAAAGTGAGGAGATGGAAGAGAGTAATATCACACATATCTATTAAATTATTGAAGATTCTGAATTACTTTTTCAGTGGAATTTTCTCATGTTAATGGCATGTTTCAACTCCTGAGCTCAACACTGTGCAATAAATCTTATACAATCATCAGCATTTTAAAATTAATATATTAAACTTTGAGGATGCGTATGATCTTTTTAATACAACATATATCTTATTTTTGATGCCGTACACTACTCAACTTCTTTCTTAAGTTAAGCATTTAGCTTTCAGCTCCAAAAACAAAAACCCATTATAAGTGAATTAATACATAGTATAGCTGCCATTTGTTTCTTTTAGTGTACTTTACATTTTTCCTTTCTGATAATTCCGGTTGTATTGTTTGCAGAAAGTTACAGGTGCATATAGAGAGATTGACTAGTCAAAGAGCACAAGAGCCCTTTGAACTAAGAGGAAGGAATAAAGAAAGACAGTAGGTCAAGGAGTGACTGTACAAGGTGTCTGAAAAAAGAAACTAAAGGACGGGAAGTGGCTGCTGGGGTTTGATAAGAAGCCTAGAAGCCAGCCTTGGGAACTAGTAATAATATAGGAGATGAGTAGGAGTGAGTGAAAGTCACAACAATGTGGAGACTGAGAGAAACGCTTCAAAGAACTTTTGTCCTAGGACATAGATGAAATTGGTTTCCTTTTTCCAAAGAAATCTGGAAGGCTGAGATGGTCAGTCTGGGACAGGGATCCAAGAAGAATTTTAGTTTCAATGTCTGTTCTTCAGAATGAAAAGATAGCAAGGCATGATTATAAATTCACCAGAAATAATGCCATGACGCAAAATTTATGTGAAGACATAGCTTATTAGGCTCATTCTGAACGTGACCAAGTATACTCAGAAAATATCCACTAAATAACCCAAACCTGTCAGTCCTAAAAATCAGTGTTTCTTGCAGTTCTTCAGAGAAATTAGGTAGCTTTTACACATGCCTCAGGCAGCCCTGCAAAGCCATAAGTGCAGGGCAGAGGTTATGTGTTTTTTAATGAGAATTAAAATATTAATAGAGAGCAGCTGAATGCTAGCCAGAGACAGAAAACTACTTTCAATGAGAAAATCTGGTAGATAGGCAGGTTAAAAGCCCAGACCACCATATTGTGTCAGCATGTGTGCCATTCACAGATGCTTTTGTCATCCACATGCATGCAGGTTGCTGCAAACAAGCTTCTAACTCACTGACAGACATTTCTGTCTGCTGTCAGAGACCTTCAGCTGTTTTCTGTGTTGAATTGATTTATAACTTCTTGATATCAAGCCTAGCAGTATGTGTGCTTCATGGGCTTTCAGTGGATGTGCCAGAATTTGCAAATCACATTTATGTTGAACTTTTTGTCTTAGTTTAGTGGTGTCATGTCCAGGAAGCAAATTCTAGATGGTGGAATATGGCAATAAACCTTTTATTTTGCTTTGTTTTTAAGCAAGTTAAATATTCTGAGTTTTAAGCCAACTATTAAGGACTTTTGCTTTTTGTACTTGTCATTCACCACAAAAGTTTTCACTGCTTTGAAAGTAATTCGGTTTTTGAGCTTGAGAACATGCACAACTTTGGTGGGGGTTTTCATGTCATTGTACCTTCTTGCTAACAAACATTTTAACTCAAGTGTTTATTATAAACATGAAGTTATTTTTGTGAGTGTCACTTTCTGATGGGTGGATATATTGTTGTTGGTTAATTGGGTAAGGTTAGAAGGAATCTGAGATGTAAATGGATGTCAGTGATGCAGGTATTTTAGAAAGAAAATAGATGGAAACCTAGTTCCCTGCTATGGCATATTTTCAATTAGCTGGTTTTGCCTGGTTTTAGAACTCTGTCAAAAAGCCTAATTTTATAGACTGGTGGATAAGAGATGAAGTATTTCTGTTACTTGTTTGTCTGAAAGGCAAGAAATGGGACTTTGCTAAGACCAAGCCATTTCTTGGTGTCACGCACTATCAAGGAACTGAAATGTGTTCTCAAGTTCAGTTCCATGGATTAAAATATCTTTGTGTCGTGGGCACTGCCCAGTCCTTTCCTACATTCTTGTTTACCTAAAAACCTTTCTGTATACCTGTATACCTATATTAAGGGACATTCCTGAATGACATCTAAGGAGACTAATGGTCTTTACATAAGCAAAGAGCTGTACTGATAATATCGCCCATTATTATGGGATAAAGTGCCTCTAAATGAAACTATGTGAGAAGACTTTAAAATTCTCTTTTGCCATGATTTTATTTAATGGGGTTGCACTCAATTTTATAATATTGTCTCTATAATAAATGGTAATAAACCAATGTAAATAAAATAATATAGTTACTGAGAGAACTTTGTAATTGAATAGGCAGTTCTTGTATGATTAAACACCAGCTTTCTGCTACATATTTTAGTTAGACATTAGTTTTAAATTTATTTTTTTACAAACTTATTTTTGCTTTAATTAGCATGACCTAACTGATCACTCATGTATAGTGTCAAAAATGTAGGGGCATATTTTTAAAAATTAGAAAATGGTGTATGAGCAACTTTGGTCTTTGTGTTTCTGAATTCCAAATGAAACATATGTTTAAATAAATAAATAAATAGGAGTGAGAAGGTGCTTCAAGAAATTTCAGCACAGAAACGTGCAAGTCTGACCAAACAGCAGCTGTTTGAATGGCTTCAGTGTTTATAATAACCAGTGTTTTCTGAAATAAAAGCAAAATTATCAAATTTGCATCAATTGTAATTACGAAAATCCAGCGTTTAACTTTTTTTTTTTTTTTTTTTAAAGCTTAAAAAAAATGTAGCTTGTCTTCATCATATCACAACAGAAAGGTGCACTATCCCTGTGACTGACAAAAAACTACTGGTGGATTGCCCCATGTCAAATCAATTGCTACTTTAAGACCAGGTATTTTTCAAGAGAGTGGTTTCTGGTTACTCTGTTGAATACAAATTACAAAAAAAGCTACAAACTACAGATACTTATCGAAGCTTTCAAAGCATGTATTCAGTGCTCAGGAAAGCCACTGGAATAGCAATTGCATAGGCTTTGTTGCAAAACCTGATTTAAAACAGGAACCAACCTTTCAAGTTTTTCATCTTTGTTCTGCCTTTGTTCTTTGTAAAGCTGAAGGAAAGGCTCAAAGAGGATAGTGGTTTCTCATTCCTACCTAATTACTGGACTTGCTGCCAACTTCAAACACCTTGACTGGTTGCAGGTACTAATACATGCAGTATGATGGTATGTGTGCATGTAGGTAACTGCCCCAGCAAACACCTTCATTAAAGTCCTGGTCCCTGAATTTCTGTTAGTCACTGTCATCTGGATTTGTACTGATGGTTCAGATGGAAAACTTTACAATCTCTTGTTCCTGGAAGAAAATCTTGCTTAAAAACAGTAAGTACTTCCAGCTCAAAAGCACAATCCTTGGAGGCGTTTTACAAAGAGACAGGCATGAGGTTATTATGGAAAACCACAAAGTTGCAGCAGAGCAAATGTTAAGCACATGGTGCAGGGTGATAAGATACAATGATTCATACATATGTATTTTAAAGGCTGTTTCTGGTATCTGGAAAGCTGCTGTTGCAATTATATGTCTTAAGCGAGCATAATTTAAGAACAGTACTGTATTGGAGACAGCATTTGTTAGTATGCTGATATGGTCTGGTTTGTTCGTTAAGGGCGATTCACTGGCTTGGACCCATCTTCTAACTATCAGTGAATGTCTCAAAAGTCACTGCTGTAGAATAAAAGGCATCTTGTAACATCAATGTTATTTAAAGGAGCAGGAGGCTTTCTTGGAGATAACCTTAGATTTCCATAATTTCTGCCTTGCTCTATGGTAACATTCCTGTGGCTGAGTTGTTTGTTGAGAGAAAGGGCACACGTATCACACATGCCTCTTTATGGGGCAGCTGGCATGTTCTCAGTCTGTTTCACTTTGGATTTCCATAGTGTTTAGCATGTAAATTGTCAGCAGGCACTATTTCTTGAAGAAATCAAGAAATCAAAGTATGTAATACTTTGATATATAGTACTCTTTAAAAAGAATGTGTGAATTTTGGCTTCAAAACAAGAAAGAAATGCAAATGCTTAACCCTTCCACTCATGTGCACATGCAGATAGATTTACTCTTTATTTCTTATGAAGGTGGAGAGATGGCATTCGAAAGAAGAGGTCATTTAAAAAAAAACAGAAGAGGAGAAAGTATCTTCATCAACTGTATTTCCCATATTGTTAACTTTCATTCACTTCTCTTAGCTGGTGGTGTTCATGCCACTGCACATCTACTTCTCTTGCTGTTCTGATCAGTCATATTGTGTGTTAATTTTTCTTTCTAGGCATATAAATGGACACCTTTCAAAACCCAAAATAGTTAGTCAGTGTTCAGTCAATGGGTTGAATGAGAATGCTTCAGACGGTGAAGGGGAGATGATCTAGAAGAGTTACAGGTTCATTGTAAGAGAACCTCTGTTTATTTCTGTCTTTGTATGTGTGTAACCATTTTAAGTGTACATGTATTTATATGTACTTTAGAGAAGGACAACTAGCTTATATCAATGTATCAATACATATCAATGTATATTTGGTAGAAATACATAAGTTTATGCTAGAAGAGGGGGGCTCCTTCTTAGTATCAAAATATGTGCCATACAGCTTAATAGTTAAAGAACTTATACCTCCAGTAGTTTAAGCAGGTTTGGAGTCAAATATTTCCCAGTGAGATTCACGATCTTTCTTCCATGGCAATTTTCTTATAAATACTGGCATTTTGATCTAATCGGTCCAATAAAAAAAATTAACAGTAAGGTCTTCAGATACACTTTTGTATCCCTGGGACTTAAAAATACTTTGTACTGAAAAGGTTCAGGAGTGTCTAAAGGAAAATTATGCAACCTAAGTCAAGGAGACCATTCATTCTTCACTCAGTCTGATGGATATATTTTCATAAGGGGCCTCTGGGAGCTCCTCTAGCTCCCCCTCTGGCATATCAATTACATTAAGTAGTGTACTTTGTGTAGTGGTATCAGTGCTTTTTCAAGTGATATGTCACGATGAAGTTCCCAGCTGCTAAGGATAAATCTTGCAAGATCAGGCCCTCTGCTAGTGCTACATGAGTCCTACAAATCCGAGAAAAATAATTTGCTACTTAGGTTAGTTCTACCTGCAATGGAGTATAGGTTGTGTCTCTAATTTTTACAGGACTAGGAAGCACAATTATGCTTAATACTTGTCTCAGAAGTCTCATTTATGAGTAATGCCTTTTTTTCTGATCAGGCAGTCTGGTGCTTACAAGCACTTTGTGTCTCTCCACCCACGCTTTGTCCTTTCTGTCTTCATCTGAAATACTTCACTCTGGGGCTCGGTAATACATAACTGGTGAACAAATGATATGCTACAAGTGGGAAAATAGACTCCTGAGTAAATGAGTTGGTTGCTGCTGTTTTCCAATTGCCTAAGCGTTAGCTAGAACAACTCATAAAACCAGAGATTTTCAGTATTGTTTTAACATTTTCCACCTCTTTATGTTAGACTATATGTATTCTCATTCAAGATAAAGCATTGCTGCAGTAAAATAGTTTTATTCCATTGAATGAGAAAAATGGGAAAGCTGTTGCCACTATATTGTTAAAAATAAAACACACACCTGGCTTTTTCTGTAACTGTTCAGCTTTCACCATGTACACTGTATTCCTAATAATAAAACATATTTGTACATTTTTGAAGGTCTAAAATGTACTTTTTCATGGCAATTACGAAAGATTGAAAGATCCCATGGCATTTGATTGTGGATACAAACTGAGATTTATCTCTGCCTAAAGCTCATGCCACTTGCCTTTAGGTGGGATTCAATGACCTAAAGTATTGAGCAGGATATTGTTATTGTTAACAGTCATTATTACAGCATTGGCTATATGGCTTAGCTTGGCTGTACGAAGTTATCTTTTGCTATCATCAGTAACATTAAATACGGATTTGCTACCCTTTGATCTTTATTCAGTCAGTGTTCTGTTGCCGTAGGTACAGAAGGTTGTGTTTTTACTGCAGAAGAAGAAGGAGGTCCTTGTTGTTCAGTTCAGCATAAGCTTTACAATGTGTTATGTTCACATGGTGAAAACCAGGGCCTTTTTTGAGTTCAGTAGTTTAACTGGAATCCCTAGTGTGATTAGAAATGGAATTGAGAGGTAGAAGGGAGATGATTCTGAGGTGACTAAGGGAGTCATGTTTTGGTGCAGTGAAAATAATGAAAATAGGACACTTTGAAGACTAAGTAAGAAAGAGATGAGTGTTAAGGTAGTTAGTGAGGAACAGGTTACTTAATCAAAACAGAAAAATGGGCCTGGATGAGAGGAGATGTTAGAGAGAAACGTGATAATTTGTAATCTGCTTGATATAGATTATTCTGCATATTGCATTATTGAAAAGAGCTTCCCAAATGACTCTGGAGAGTTCCTGACCTCCCATCTTCTTCCTCTTACTACTCCTTAGCTCTTCTCAAGTAATGCTCCTTGCTTAGCTGTTTTCTTTCACCTATTTCTTTCAGAGTATTCCAGCATCCCTAACTTTGTTAGTGCCTTTTTTTTTTTTTTAAAAAAAAAAAGCTCTTATGCAAATACCCACATCAGCTGGACGTATATTCCTGGGGCACTGTGAAGACCCAGTAAAAAAAAAAAAAAATTCTTGTTTGTAGAACGCTTCTTCCTGGAGTATAAAGGAGGTCAAAAGAAATTCTCCACAGGAGGCTAAAATTCTGCTTTCAGTTTACCTGTATAGTCCCAGGGATTATAGCTGCTTTTCACATGGGGCTCTGAAAGGAAAATTTGTTCCTGTAATTCCAGAGCTGAGAAAAAGTAGAATAAAGATTTTGCCTAATTAGTGCTACCTTTTAAAGGAATATTTTAAGCTGCCTGCCTTCAGCCTGAACCATTTGATGGTTTCCAAAAATCTAATTTAATCGTATCTGATTGCTTGCTGGAATCTGCAATTAACTTAGGTGCAAGGGAATTAGCATTGTTTGTCAGATGCTGCATAATTTACCAGGAGCTTCTTGTGGCACATATATGTAAAGTGTGTTGACTGTTAAAATTTATTGGCCAGAGTATTTTAATCCTATGATTGACTGATTTTTACTGCTTCCTTTCATTTCTGTCCCCAGGATGACTCAGATATGAAATACCATGTAATTATATTCTCTGTACTACCAAACTATTCCTTGCAATTATGCCACATTGTAGTTGTTATTTCAAAAGATTCAAAACTACCTATCTAGAAAGTTATTTTTGGGATGCAATTTGTTGCTAGGATGAAACTAAATTTTCAGTAATTCTAGGGATGATATTGAATAAAAAGCTTAAATAAATTAATTTAAAAAGTAATTCTTATCTCAGAAGACCTCTGAAATTCCTTTCTTTCAAAAAGGGTAGAAGTAGTTTTAGAATACACCTTATTCTGTTTGGACTCACATTTTTGTCCTATTTGGGAGTCAGTTCTTATATCAGTTGCATAACTAAACATAGCAAGAGAACTGAAAAATTGACCAACTCCCTGCAGGAAAAGTTTTAGACTAAGTGTTTGGAGTGTCTTTCTGAGGTCCAGATTTGTATCCCAATCCTACTCTCAAGCCTTCTTTCATTATAAATTTCTGAATACCAAAAAATCTCAGGAGACTTTCACATAGTCTTTGTGCTTCATTTTTTTCTACAGTTTTACGAAGGTAAAAATTCAGATGAAAGTAAGCCTCAGCTTAGGTCTTGGTTCAGGAATTACAATTGTTACAAGTTTTCATACCTCATGATCTGAAAGAAAGGCTTCTACCATCTGATATCTCTCTTGTCTTTCAAACTTGGAAATTTGCACAATTATTAACATCTGAAATTCTCTGTAAAATAACTGTGAAATTAAATTGGGAAGGCAAATATTTTGACTGGAATACTGGCCTAATCTAAACTTCAGCAGCAGCTCTGAAATTTAGGAAGGTCATATGTACTCTGTGGTAGCCAAGAGGTTATCAGAAACTATGGCTTTAAACTGTCATTTAGTTGGAAGATATCACAATAAACCTGGGCACCAATGATAAAATTACTCTTGCCTTGTGATTTTGTCAGTCACATACACAAGATTATGCAACTTTCATTTCCCAGGTACAAAGCAGCAAGTGTAAGCTGACATAATAACGTGAGAATCTGCAGTCAGTTCTGCTTGTCTCACATTATGTGTTATTTACGTTGAAGCCAGGAAGCAAATTGCTTAGTTTCATGGTTCTGAATGCATTTACTGCCTTCTTTTTACTCTTCATAAAAGTGGTGAATACTGTCTCTCATTTAAAAGACTGTGCAGATCTTAAATTTCTCAAGGAATAATTCCCATAAAGCTGTCACCAGCTCCAAAAAGTGAGATAAGGGGAAAACAGCACAAGCCCAACCGACTTGATAGTTTATCATTGTGTGAACCAATCCCAACTGATGTAACCATATCAGAGACTTGCAGGTGTTTAGATTTTAAGATGACATTTGAAACTGTAAAAGTAGTATTTGCAGCAAAAGCCTTGATAAATATAATCCTGTCTGAAGCTCTGTGTACCGCCTGTACCACCAGTACTTTAGGGGAGGAGAAAAGGTTCACTTACAGTCATGTGTAGACTTAACAAAAGTTATTTAAAAGCTTTTTTTGAGACTGTGAACTGACAAAACCTGTCAACTCCTCTAGCCAAAATGGACTGTCAAGTGATTTGCACAAAGTGTGTATGGAAATCCAGAATGGCCAATCTATAGAGTCAGATTTAAGTTGGTGGTTGGGTTTCTGTTGTTTGTTTGGTTTTTGTTTTGTTTGTTTGTTTGAGGTTTGGTTTGTGTTTTCATGGGGTGTGTTTTATTTTGTTTTCTCTGATAAAATCTACACACTTCGGGAAGCAATTGTCCATGGAAACTAGTGTCCCCTTCAGGCTGCAGCCTTTCTGGAAGAGCCTGAGCCTGACTTCTGAAGTGACCCTCAAACACTAGAGAACAAGATCTCATACAGCAAATTGACATTTCTTTGTGTATATATCTGGATTTAGATACTTGACATACTGCTTCTCTGCTTATGGGGAAGCAAGAGCAGTAGCCATTCCTACATTTGTTCCTGAACTTTCTTCACATTCTGTTACCTTTTACCCTTTTTTCCTTTCCGCTTTATCTTTTTCTGTTCTCTCCTATTTTCCTTTCTTCAAAGCCTTATATCATGTGTTATTTTCTTTTTTCTTTATCATTTCATCAGTTTGTATATTTTTGTTATTATTCCTAAGTCACTAAAATGAACTTCTTTCCCCTCTTGCAGAGCATGGTCTTGTTAAGAAGATGCCAAGTCTCAAAGAGTAGTACAGTAGTCAGTAGTACAACAAGTCATGTATTAGTAGACTCCTAAGCAGAATGTAGTGGATCACAAAAACAGAAAACACTTTGTGCCCTTCCTGAAACAGGGCTGGAAGTCAGTGATCCTTCATTGCAAGTAAAATATTAGAGAAATGATCTCACAATGATGATTCAATAAATCTGAAGTTAAACCTCTTTTTTAGATTTGAAGATCCCAAACAGATCTTTATACATACGTAGGCAACAGATGTGGTCAAATTGCAGAAGTTCCTGTGAGCCAGTTTAAAAATAATATTAAAAAAAAAAAAAAAAAGGCAGCTGATTTGCCAAGAGAAGCAAATACTGCTCAGTATATATAAAAAAGGAGACATATGTATATCCTATGCACAAGGAAAACATAGAAAACTTTAATACTTTTATTAAGAATTGGAATTCAACTGGGTTTGCAGAAGTGTTGATGCAGAACTCTGCCTGATGTTTTGCTCAGCGAGTGCAAAAAAGGCTGAGAGCTGGCATTGTTAGAAGACCGCAGGTGGCTGAGTATTCTGGGAAAGATACATTTCACTGGGAACTTTGAATTCAAGTTTTCCTGTGAATTGCCACAAATATGGTTCAAGTACCTTTGTGTGTTCATGCAGCATTTTCAGTGTGTTTCACAAAATTAATTGCCATTTATACCTTCAGCTGAATATGAGGAGACTTACCACCTTTCTGTAATCTCTTTGCAGGTTTGCAGAAATACAGTTAATATGTTGCTTCATGTTAAAAGTTGCCAGCGTCATTGGCAAGCACTAAAGATGAACATGAAGGAGTTATACTTGTCTGGATCTGATTAATTTTGGCACAGTCGTTGTTCCCATGGCTAAGCCCTGGTGCACTGCTGTTCTTGTCAGGTTCGTTATGTGTGTTTTTTCTTTCCAAGGTATTATGTCTTCACTGTGAAACATTCATCCAGACTCAGATTTGGCAAACAGAGCTTGAATCTAGCAGTATGCTGGTTTCCAGGAGAAAATAATTTGTTCCCTTGGAGGGAGGGAAGGGATTTGGACTTTAAACTGCTTTGTTGCATTTTATAACACAAAACTCGCTTTACATTTTAGTATGTACCATTTCACAAACAGTTGCTTAGAAGCAACCTTGATGATCACTGAGTAAATTACAACATAATATGTGAAATTTCAAGTTCTGTTTTTACATGTTGAATTGTTAGAGAGTAATAATAGCTTCAGAAGTTCAGTGCTCTTAACGTGACTGTTAACAATATGTTTTCCTTTCCAGTTAAGAGCAGTATATAATAAGTGACATTTTTAAGCAAGTTTTCCTCTCTATGAAATTAGCTTTGGAATTACAACAGGCCTAAGGAAACTGAGTAATGACACAGGTATTGTACATAATCTTTCCAGTTGTCTGTGAAAGACTTAAGAGGAAACAGAAGTGGCTTAAACCTTTTCTAAGATAGATTATGTTTATGCAGACAGAGATTCCTATACAAGATTAAACTGAAGGTTCATCTAGTTCACTCTTCTATTTCTAGCAGAGGCTACAGAGATGAATCAAAGAGTCTCCTATTAAACATACCTCCATATTTATTTTATTTCTCATCTCAATTTGCTAATGAAGCATAGAACTCACCAAGAATACAACACAAATATGAAGAGGTATTAGTATTTAGTATTTTGCTGTTAGTTTCCAGTCAGATCTTCTCATGGTACATGGAGTGAACAACAAAAATAGCTTCTAAATAACAACAGATTTTTATTGCTGGGGCAAAAAAATATATAATAAAAAAAAAAAGAAAAAAGATGGTCAGTACTAAGTCTTGAGGGAAGTGTTCATATTTGCATTGTAATATAAGAATTAATTTAGTGTTGGTTGTCTTTCAACTTCTGTAATTCTTTAAGATAAATAGATAAATCTGCAAAAGCAAAATCCCATAATGGCCAAGACAGATTTGTGGTAAAATGGGATTAGTTCAGTAGTGAACTTAGAGACAATAGGGACGTGTTGTCCAGGAATGGCTACCCGTGGTTTCAGTATACCAATCCACACCTTCTCTTTTTATCTTTGGCAGAATTTATTTTACTCATGTGACACTGACATTCTGGGTAATTGTGCCTTCATGAGGGGCCTTTCAATGATAATAACAAATAGCTGGGTGTGGTTTTGTGGCAGTTTAAGAAACAAAAAATTCCTCCTCAAAAATATGTATTTAAAGGAGGACTTAATATCTTGTTGACTCTGGCAAACTTTTGTTTTAACACAGATGAAGGATACCAAGTACACAGTCCAGGAGTCTGAAATTCTGCTCACTCCCAGATTAGCATAGGGAGCAAGTGCAGCAGTGATGCTCTCCCAGTTTCATTCTTGCTGTATTAGGACTTGGAAACTGCTGTCTGGTTTTGTCCACAGTGTTTGCTGCTCCGAATCTGCCAGTTTAGACGCCTGTTGTGGGGTGAATGATTATTACTATCTGTTAGGCTGGAGGTGAAATGAGTTTCATAGAAAGTAGAAAGCTGAGTATATTTTTGTAATAGAATAATTTTGAAATTAAAGTAATTCTTCTGTTTCTTGAACTATTATTTCATTTGCTGACAAATAAGGAATTGTGTATTGCAGTAATTCTTATTTCAGTCAAATCTGCATAAGTTATGGTACAGACTTCAAGGCAACAGGATTTGTGTTTTAACAAGTCAGAGTCATTATTATTAGATTATTATATTAATCGGTGTGATGAGTTTCTGAAATTTGTTATTCCAGTTAAATAAAACCTTCTAAAAGTTAAGGGTTTGAGTATGTGTTCTTAAGTCATTCTAAGCCACTGACATGCAGCTTTTAGCCAATATATTTCTAATACAGTAATTGGTGGTTTGTAGGTTTTGTTTGTTTTGTTGTTGTGTTTTGGTGCGGGTTTTATTTGTTTGTTTTAAGAAGACAATTGTACATTTTAATCTTCTTTACTGCCAATATTGAAGGAAGTCTCCCTTATCTTTCTTGCTCAGTGAGATAACTTGGATGATAACCTTTATATAGTTCAGGGACTGACTTCATTTATTTTCTGAATAGAGTTTCTGGAGAGTATGGATTTAGATTACAACGGTGAATGGCCACAGTGCCTCAGGGAAATACGTTCTCATTAATGGGCTTGTTAATGGTTGTCATTGAAGAGACTCTGAAAGTATCAGATGTAAACGTTGTCATAACCCTCTATCTTTATCATGCAGATATGGAAATGCATCATTAATTCACACAGACTGATTCTCAGAGCTATGCAATTTGATGCAGTATGATAATGTGTGAAGGAAATTAAAAGCTGTGCATTATCAATTTAATATTTCAGATTTCTATTTCCAATTAATATGGTCTAAGAGATAAGAGGAATTGAACCGCAACAGTAGTATAGGTCATTCAAAAGAGATCAAATTCAGACAATGCCTCTATCGGTTCCATCTTCACTATGCTCCTTTGTGTCCTCTTTGAGAGGAATATTTGCTTAAATGTTACAGGAATTTGATTATGAATATTTGGTTTGGATTTTGGGGGGGTACTTTTTTGATAGGAAGTACCATAAGTTATTTATCTGTTGTAACCATCTGAAACATCATATTTTCAGAACAAATAACAAATGTGATGTGTTTTGCACATAAACGTGAAGGTAAGATTTTAGTAATAATGACGCATTTATGTTGTCACTTGTGTTGGTAAATGGTAAATAGTAGAGTAAATTTGTGCTAAGATAGAATCAAAAAGTAGCTTTTCAATGACCTGTTTGGAAAACATACTGCCCTATTGGATGGGTCTCCCCAAACTGGGTGAAGAATGAGGACAGGGAAGGGAGTAAAAAAGCAGATTTTATGAATGGTGGTGTTGTTAAGTTGTCTCAAAAGGGGGACAAAACATGAGCAGCTGATAGTGTCACTTGTATTGCATTGTAACTGGTTGTGAAGTTATAAACAAGAGAATTCAACTCGATACTTATCAAGGGCAAATGTATGAGATGTAAAAGTATTTGCCTTTGAAAAGGCAATGTGATATCACTAATGAAAGAGAAACAAAGTTTGGAGATATTATTTTAGATGAGTAAAGAACTGGCAAAACCCTGAAATGTATGTCAAATTACGTAGTAATTGATCTCACGCATGAGAAAAATCACAGTAGTATGTAGAATAATGAAAAGATGAAAAGCACACTGCAATGAGGAGATACACAGATTCTCTTGAGTCTACTCAATTATACTCCTGTTTGGGGGAAAATGCTGTAAGAAATGTTGTGTGTCTGTCTCTGAAGTGTATAGCAGCTACAGCATTAATCTGTTACAAAGTATGAAACTTTGAGAAAATATTAGCGAAAAGCTTTTGAGGAGTTTATGAAAGGAGTCAACTATGGTCCAAGTCAAGAGGAATGCTATCTCAATCCGTATGTCCCATACTTCTATGAGTACAATTGAAAGATTACAGGAGATAAGGTCTTGAAGAACTGGAAAAAGATAAAAAAATGAGTATTGACAAAGTATGTTTACATCAGAGGCTTTTATTTTGTGCAGGACAGGAGTGAGGGAATTAATCTGTGAAAGCAGATCTTAGCAATGGTAGGATGCTCATGCTTAGTGCTGTGCTACCAGCAGCCAACATGGAGACACCACTGGCTGTGACTGTCCCAGCTCGGGTCAGTCAAGGTCTGTGTAAGGTGCCGCAGTTACACCACTTACTGTGGACGTAGTGAGTGAGCAGAAGCTAGAACACAAAAGGTTCTTAAGCAAGACTTCAGCACTTTTAGCTTCACAAGAAGAAGAAATCCTGAAGAAAAGCTTTATTTCTGGTATTTCCTGCCCACTCTTAAAAGGGTCACATTGCTTTTAAGTTGTTGATAAATCTATGGAATGAAGTATTGTAATTACTTGTCTTGAATGAAAACATGCAAACACCTGAGATTGCTCCAGTGATGCTATAAAATGTCACTTTATTGAATTTCTTCTATGAGGTAAGAGAGTAATTATGCTCTTTTTTCACGAAATCTTACATATTCCCCTGGCATTATTCTTGCTGCAATACACTGTGGTCTTTTCTGACTTCCCAACCGTGAAGAATAATGCTCGCTTGCTTCCTTTCAGTTATTTGGACATTGTCTTTTCTAGAGGGCTACCAAGCCTTGAAGATTTTTGACAATGCGGACAATGTATTGTAAGGTCTGTAATGATTTCCTGGCTTGCTGTGAAAATTTGGAGAAGTGAAACATTAGCAGTTTTTCGGCCATGTTAACTCTACTTTTCACAAAGGCAGGTCTCTCTCATCCATACTGATTTGATGTGGTTCTTATGTTGCAGTCTGTGCACAGTATACAATTTGCCATCTATTCATCTATGTCGGCCCCTCACACTCCTCACCTGCTTTTAATTTCCCCTTAGGAAGCCACTTTCTATCCCCATTGCAAGGTTCTAATTTTAATAACCCCAGTCTATCCAGAGCTGTTTCCCCAAAGAAATATTTCACTGCACACATCGCTTAGTGTGATGATATTTCTTGTTAGTATGCAGCATCAGGTTGGCACCTCTAGATAACCTTGATAAATTAAAAATTGGCTTATCAATATTCAATCAACCTAGCTCATTTATCCAAATGTCTGACTTCCTTTCTGTCAGAGCTGAGGTAAAAAGGCACTGCAAAAGTAAAAGGCATTAAAATTGTATATTTTCCTTTCCTTTTCTAATATCACCTTAAACACCATGGTTTAGCAACAGTGAAATAATACACAGTGGCAGATATGATATCATAAAATGTTAGTTTGCAATAGACATTTGTTTTTTTAACACAGTGAGCATCTAATCAGCACTTTCTTAGGAAAATTTGAGAAAGGTGGGTTTGGTCTGCTCAGTTCTTTTTATTACTGTTGAGTCTTGTTGATTCTTGTATGTCATTTTTTAAATTTATAGAGTTTTGTGTCTTCCAAAGGGCTGTGAGCCAGGTGGGTTGAACACCTCCTGAACTCATCTTGTTTTAGCATACCGATAGCTGCATAATTTTCCAAATCAGATCTCAATCATCTTGTGCTTGTCTGCCTTTGTAGTTTAGAAATCCTCAAACATCCCTTTGTGTTTGCACAACAACTGTTACACAGTAGTTTTCTGTATCAGTCCCACTCAGTTAACTAACTACTTTTATGGCCTTGGACCAGACTTTGTGCCTGTTGTCCATCATCTTGGTTTTGCAAGTAACAGTATAAGTTATTCAAGGGAAACGACAGTGCTCTTTTACCATTATAATAAAAATCCAACAGCACATCACTTGAAAGAACAGGCTTAGAGAAATTCACGAGGCCAGGGTTTTCAAAAGTCATTATGATCTTGGGGACCTGAACTGTGATGCCATAAATAGGTCTGATTGTCAGTGGACAGATGGACAGCAGCATTGTCACTGGAGGCTTCTCATCCTGTCTGCTTCAGAATGGCTTTCTTTGATATTCTGGGTATTAGGCAGGGACCCTGAAGTTCCAGGAAATTCTGTGATATGTTACTAAAAATTTTTACATGCTCATTTCTCAACAGCTTTCTGTTGATGAAAACTGTCTGCATTGTCAGTCAAGAGAAGGCAAAAAGAGGCCAATCTTTTATCATAATAGATAGATAGACCTCACTAATTTATAAAGCATGAACCCTGAAGGCCCTAACTCATAAAATCAAAGTTTCCTGGGAGTTTAATTCCTAGGTTCATTTTGTATTGTGACAGCTGTATTGGAACCAGAGGATATCAGCAATTCCCTGATTTACTTCTGTTTTCAGTGATCACTAATTTTGTGGTGAAAAGGCATTCCTTATGAAGCTCCAAAATCATTGGGGTTCCGCATTTTGTTTTCCCTGTTGCCAACTCAGAAATGTACTTTGCTGAGCACTGATTATGCCACTAAAGTTAATCTACGTAGGTTTTTGCATGAAGATAGTTAAAATTACTGCAGCCATGGCAAAAACCCTAAGGTCAAGCAATTTTCCTTTGAATTAATTCAAGCAAAGTATTTAAACAAAATCTTGTGTGTTTAAAATATCAAATATAAAAGTAAAACTATTACTTTAAAATGAAAGATTTAAAAATAATATAATGTGTAAAATATTTTTATATATTCTTTACAAGGAATTTTACTGTCCAAAATTTACATCCAAAGGAAAATTGAATTATTTGCACAGTCCTAATGGCTTAATTAACTGACAAACTGATCTAAGCATTCAAGTACATTTTGTACCCCTGGACTGCTTCCATGACACTGTCCTTACCTGAACGTGACATACCCTTATAACAGAGGCTCAATAAAATATGGAAGACAGAGTCAAACATAATTTTCAGGAAAGTCCCTCCCAAGATTTGAAAGTTTTCCTGGAAAATATGCAAAGGGGTCAGTGTTTTATTCTTGAAAAGGTCCTAGTAAATTAAAAAGGTGTACCTAGTAAGTTAGTTTCTAAACGTTGCAGTTGACCAAGTATATGAATATTAGAAAAATTTAATTATATTTTCTGAACTTCATACTTATATTAGAACTTGCAAATTGGTGTTTAGTAACTCCTCAGAGAGTCTTTGTATCACCACCCAGTTTGAGTTTGATTAGTGCTCTAGGTCACTCATTGATTCTTCAGCTATTCTTGCCTTCCCCTACCCTGCCCCAAGGGCAGTTACTTTGAAATTAAGTAAGTGTAAGATGGGTTTAATGAAATCCTGTCAAGATTCAAGGTTTTGTTTCACTTAAAAAGCTCAGTACAATTGCTGATAATTTTAAAGGAATCAAAGAAATCACTTCAGACGCTGTATATACACCATGGAGGAAAAATGCAGGCAAGGAACTGTTATTGTTCACCAGTTTTCTAGAAGCAGAAAGAAAAAATATGCCTCTTTCAGAGTTGATTATCTGTGTTCAGGATGTCTGGTGCCTCTTTAAATCACTAGCCCTACAAAGCAGGTTTTGTACAGTTGATCTGTGCCCGTTTGGTACTGCTCTGTTACATAGTTTCTGCAGGGTAGGAAAGCATCCTTGGCGATGTGTGGCTGGAAGAAGCTCCATGTCCTCTGCTTGATAACACATTTTTTTCCACTGTAAGGTCTATTTTTTTCTGTAGGGCTTGAAATTATGGAGCAGGATGGAGTAAATGAGAGCACCTGAAATGAACAGAAGGTGAGGAGGGGATGTGTCCTGGGACACTGGCCAGAGGATGGAAGTCAAAGATTCTTCTAAAGGTACAAAATACTTCTGTGACTGAGTAACAGTAAAGAGGAAAGAAAACACAATTACTAGTAACAGAATCTTGAAATATGTGGACTGAAACACGATTCAGTAGGTAGGAAACTTTGGTAACCACAGTAATAGGCTTCAGCCTTCAAATTACTCATCCTTGCAGCAGGGATTTACTACAGCAGTGGTGGAATTTGTGCTTGTCCCTTGGAAAAGATAAAACAGACCCTAAGGATGGTAATGTGGAGGAGAAAGCTCTTTCCAAGTTTGAATTGTAATAGAAAATTTAAAATTTCCACAGAGCTGTCTTTTATGTAACTGGTCAGAAGTCTGTTCAAGGAATAACTAAGAGAAGAACCTCTTGGTTTCATTTTACAGTTTCATGTCAGCTTGATTCTATGAAATGCAGATTTTCATGATACTACACTGGAAGCTGTGCTTACTTGGCTATCTGTAACTATGTATTTCCTCTTAAACAATGTTTAGATTTCATAGTAATTCACATTTTGAAGTTAAAATCTGCAGTTACTAACTGCTCTTGCTACTTAAACAATATTAACAATACATCTGAGTAAATCTCTGTGTTGCTTTGACTTCAGCAATGCCTGCAATGTACCTTAGAATTTATGTCCAAAACAAGGTTAAAACATATCTTGTATCCTTTTTCATGGACATATATGCACTCACCATCAGGTAGGTAGGTATATGTCCTTTACCTTGCCAGGCACATTATGTATGCAAATTATATAGTGGTATTATTCTGTTTATAAGTTGCCAAACATTTGGTCAGCTTTGCGCATTGTGGTGGGTGTTTAACTTTCTGACTTAAAAGAAGCAAAATGTTTGGCAGCCAACTGTTTTGATGGGAGGCCACATCTACAAATGGTACTAACTAATGAAGTTTCCTTGCCTTCTGTAAGGTAAGCCTAATGTACAACTGCATTAAGATTCTAACCCTCACTTGAAGAAAGTTCTGTCTAGTGGGCTAATTGGCATGGATTTCTTTCTCTAGGGAATACCAAAACAAACAAACCAGCCACAAACAAACAAAAAATGTCAAATTTTTATTTTTTTCTAGTGTAACTAAATTCATACCTAAGTGGACATGTTTCTGCTGAAAGATATGCAAGTAGGAGCACTGTATACACTGGACTTCACTGCTGAAACTTAATTGGACTACAGTATTAGCTTGAATATCAAGCTTGACCAACAAGGATGCCTTCTAATGAATACAAAGTCAAACACAACTTTGGAATAAATTAAGAAAAAGATAAGTTTTGTTTTAACACCTTTGTTCTCATAAGTTTTCTTTTTATGGTCACAAAGGTATTTACACATGAAAAAGTAATTTCTGGCTAATGATCCAAAATGCAATTCCAGGCACATATGGGAAAGTACTAAGACTGCTGGGGAATGACCCAGTCACCTGCAGAGTGGGATGGCTGCGGTTCTCCTGGCCTTCTCCTTCACCTCTGATCTTATGCTGTGTCTCTCCTTGAAAAGCACCACTCACACTCAGCAAGGGCCTGCCCAGCGGGAGTATATTTGTTTGGGCAGTTTGGTGGGGGATCTCTGAGGACCTGGCAGCTGGGCTGGGTGTGATATGCTGAGGTTGAAGACCGCCACTGTGTATCTTGGGTCACCTGAGATCCCTGGGGCATCCTCTGGTCTGTCTCTGTGTAGAGTACAAGTAAACCCTCAACAATATAAACTTTTAAAATAATCATATGTAAGTAATGAAAATCCTCTTTAGACAAGCAAAATGCTTAGCTATTAGCTAAATCCTGGCAAAGATTACTGGTGACTTTTATTTTAAAATGAGAAATCTAATAACTGAGACTTC
Source organism: Columba livia (assembly GCF_036013475.1). Classification (NCBI taxonomy): domain Eukaryota; kingdom Metazoa; phylum Chordata; class Aves; order Columbiformes; family Columbidae; genus Columba; species Columba livia. The sequence goes on along the minus strand of NC_088607.1, from coordinate 27,623,419 downwards.
TTGTTAGGATGGGAAAAATATTTCTTTGCCTTAATGTTATGCTGTATATATTTTTCCACTTTTAATGATAAGGGTAGCCAAAAAGCATGAAAAACATATATAATTAGCTCCAGCTATATAAGTATAAATCCATATGCTAGTTATCCTTTAGAAAAAGAGCCATTTGTGTTAAATTCATTAAGACTTTCCTATTAAAAACTGAACACCCATGAATTAGTTTGACAGAGAAAAACTGCTGGAGTGTTTGCTTGGATTTGGCTTGGTGTGCTCCCAGCCTTTGTCTTTGCTGCAAACATTGCTGCCAGTTATTTCACCCAGCCTACCCACAGCCTTGGACCCCAGAGTGATTTGATTAACAGATGATGAATTGCGCTAACTTGAACTGTGGCTTGTGGTTGAAGTCCATCTGCTTTATTACTTTGGTTCTCAGCAGAGTTTGACTGTTATGCCACAAACCCTATTAGGTTGGCTAGTTCAGATTTGAAGCATTTATTGAAATTAAGGTAGAGATATAGGTGGCTGGATGGGAGTTCATTAATAGAAAATACATAGGCATATAGCTTTTGCAATGAAAGAAGGCTGAATAAACATATGAATAAATCACTCAAATGTAAGCAGCTCATTAGAATTGTTATAATGTTGACAACAAATTCGGATTGTGAGGCTGGGGAGTTTTCTCTCTGAATCTCCCTTTTTTTCTCTCAAAGCACAGACGCTGAAAGGAGAGGTGTGAGTGATGAAGGAAGATGCTAAAATATGAGAAGAAGTTTTAATTATAGTAGTGTCTATTCTGTTGAAGCAGAGTTCTCTGTATTTACATGAATTTCTCTCTTCAGAAACTGCAATGCTGAACCTACTTTATTGTTGGCTTTATTTTGAAGCGGTTTAGACCATGACTTAAGTTCTTTGATTAAATGAATTACTTACATGCTGAGTCCTCCACAATGCAGGTAGGGAACAGCCATTTATCCATGTGTCTTCAGGAGATACTGAGTTCTTCTGCCTTTTTTTTTTTTGCATGGTTAGTTTTCTTAATGTGGGCTAGTATGCATTATTCTGCACTCTTTCCTCTAAAATTTAAACAAATGGAGTGAGAGCTTATGAATACTCCACTGTTCATTATCACTCAAACTTTGCTTGATTGAGTCACCAGAGATGCGGAGGGTAGGCTAGAAAAGAAGAAACACATTAAAAAATACGATGGTATTGCCATGAATACTTTAAAAATGCTCATTGGAACACAGAAATGAATTATGTTACAAAGAATATTGTGCTTCCCAACCCATGAATACTGCAGTTAAGCTCCTATTTTTTTTCCAGATCTATTTATAGTTCTTAGATTATGTGAAGTCCTCATGAAATTGTTTAGTACCCATGGTTACCAAACACATTTCATAAGCTAACACAATTCTAGTGCTCTGATATATCAGCATTTTTTGTCTTTTCCTAGCAGTAGTTTTCTGATACAGATTCTCATAGGTATAGATAATAAAATCCAAAGCTATTTCCTGTGTTTGCAGTAAGCTGTATTTAACATTACTGTCTCTGCATGGCTTTATTGTCAGCATGGTATTGTGGCACTTCGGAAACATAAAGAGTCTTGGCCGGTATTGTATGCCAAGACAAATTGTCAGTCTTTAGAACATACCGTTTTTAAATAAATGAGAAAGAGCGGAAAAGCCTTAATGCCTAAATCTAAAATGGAAACTGCACCTAAGCCACACAAAACTCCCTTTTTATTGTCCTTTTCTATTGAAAATGTAAGCAGGCAGCAGCAACGGTTGCAGCAATAATAATTGTAGCATTAGAGGTCCTGTGATACTTTCTTATCACGGTAGGATTCACACTTTTTAAATGTTTTGTTCTTTTCATCTGGTGATTCTGGAAATGTGTGAAATTGAGGCGGAGATGCTGTGTCTTATGGATTCTCTGTGACATAAAGACAGGAGTATTCACCAAAGACTTTTACAGCTATGAAATATTCCCTGTGAAGGGAAGAAAACTGACATAATTGGCATAATACAGTGAAATTAAACCTATTTTTTCTTGATCCTGTGGTTTCTTTTTTCTCCTTTTTAACGCATTAAACCATTTTTTGTTTTTTTCTTTTGTCTCTCTCCTCTTTTGACACCTCTGATATATGTCTCTCTCACATACATACAAAAATTGTGTGATGCTAATGTGAGTTATAGCAGAAAATAATAATATTTACAGACTGTTAGTTTTATCTGTTCCTTTCCTGGTTTCCTCTAACAATGCCTTCATATGTGCTATATATATATGTATATAAGTAAATTAAGTAGCAAAAGCCAACATGACACCCATATGTACAAGTATTAATAATTAGCAGGTACAGTCTGATTGCCATCAGAAGTGGGTAATTTTTCAGCACTAATGAACCGTTACAATGAAGTGGGCATTACAGTCTCACTTCTTTTGTGTAATAATGTCATCCTGGGCTTTTTTTGCTTTTCTTTCTTGAAGTAAAATCTCAGCTAAACCAGGTAATCCACATGAACCAAATATGCTCATTTAGAAAAAGCAGTTGGGAAAAGGCAGTATTTGGAGTAATGTTAATATTTCAGAAGAATGTTTAAATCATCTAGAGTTTGTATTGTTTTCCACTCTAATCATGCTACTTGTTTTTAAACAAAAGCTTACAGGAATCCATTCAATTCACAGGAGAGCTACTAAACTGTAATGCTTATATTCATTCCTATGAACTGCTTATTGTATTACTGCAATTCATCTTTCTCTTCAGATATGTGTGTTATACAGTAAACACAACAATTGGAAATGTATCTGCAATGCCTATTGCTCTAAAATAGGTTGCAGGGGGTGGGGGAGGCAGGGGAAAGTAGATGTTTTGTATGGAGCTCTATTTGTAGAACATAGATTCTTGTTTCAGTTCCTCATTCTATCCTAAGCAGTACGCAGGAACTGGTAGGTGCAGCATTATTATTTATCAATGGATAAAAAATAACCTTATACTCACTTCTGTCAGCATTTATGCTGTCATTAGGGGCTGAAAGACTGAGGTAAGAAGAGAGGGGTTCATGTTCTGACAGCAGGCAGTAGCTGCATCTGCCCCTGGCTTGGCTGTTGTCACAACCCACCACATGCTGAGCCCCACCTGGCAGCAGCTTCTCCTCTGCCTCCCAGTGTGGGGCTGGACCCATGCAAGTTACTTTGCAAGGGCTGTGCAGAGTGGCTTCCCATCAGGAATGACTAAACGAACACCCACAAGGTGTGTGTAGGGTTGTTTAAGAAGGGAGAGACTCTTTGATTATATGTTGCAAACCTGGGGAAAAGAAAAAAAAAAAAAAAGGAGATTTTTTTTCTCTTTTCTTTTTAGCCTGTCTATGAATCTTAACAAACTTGGCATGGTGAGACCATAGAAAGTCTGTTTGGGGGAGGAACATATCAGTTGTCTTGAGATGTAAGATGCCAACAGCTATGAGCCTCGCTCCTCATTCTATGCCTGCCTTGGGAGCAGCACGTCAAAGTGCACCACAGCTGTTGACATGAGAGAGTGTGAAATGCCTGAGCAGAGAGCACACAGCTGTTCAGAAAGTGAAATGCAGTGAAAACGGGTACATCTGAATGGCTGTGTGATTGCACTGCATTCCTCAGCCGGCTATGGAGGAGCTCTGATGTGGGAAACGTGCAGCCGTGTCTGACGAATTAGCACCAGTGAAGGTTGTCAGAGGCTGCAGCGAGGGGTGGCTGGGCTGGCCAAGGCGGGGGGGATGGCATCCTCCTCTGCTCCCCCAGAAGCAACTCCTTGTGCCTTCAGCCCAAGTCACTGCAACTGGGCACCCAAATGACTGCTAACTCTACCCCTGAGCCAGCCCAACACATTAACACAGTCTGTAACAGCTGGCACACAATGTAGGAAACTGCACATTGCTAGCTCCTAACTAAGTCTAGTTTCTTCATGAATTTCAGGTTATCCCAAATTGGAATGTGTTTGTGCAAATGCTTAGGACATGTAAATCCAGGACCATAGTAAGGGGACAGTGTTTGTGACCTGAGCCTCAGCTTGCTGTTAACCATCTGATCTCAGCACCTGTTGTGTGAGATAATTGGTGTGTCTTGGCTTTTTATCTAGTGTTAAACTGAGCAGAGAGATTAAGGTTAAACCAAGAACAACGTTTCCATGATAGTCACTGGAACTAAGTATGTCCACAGCATGATCTTGCAATTGTGATGTGTCTCCCCATGAACAGTTTACTCTTCTTCTTCCAGATACTCATAAGTTCTGTGTGGTTTTGTTTCTTTGTGATTTACATAGAAAAATATCTGTCATCACTCTGTTTAGACACTTTTTTTTTGTTTAACATCACTGTCCGGGCCACATGAGACCGCTCCCATTATCACTTAGATGACTGAACTCTTTTAACATATGTTATTTGATCTGTCTATGTATCTAGATGTGGCATGAGTAATTTTAACTACGTTGAGTATGAATAAAGCTATGCTCACAATCACAGAGCAGTAGAAGAAACAGCAGGGAAAAAAACAGATATTAGAGAAAGCAGATAATTGATTGGAAGAAAAGTGAATGAGGCCCGCTTTGAATATGAGATCTGGGATTTATAGTGATTTATGATTTAAAATCCATGTGGCTTTGGTGTAACTTGCTAGTGAAAAAACTAGTAATTGATATTAAAGATCTGTCTGTGGACTTCGTTTATGCTGTGCTACGAGTAACAGCAGGTGTATCTCTGTTTATGTGCAAAAGTGATCACAGAAAACAGTTCTATAACTATAAGATTTAATTGTAAGGCTTTTTTTTAATATGTCACTTGCTCTTCTGTGAAGTGTTACTGTCCATGTAGAGATACCAGTCTACTCGGGAAGTAAAGAATAAATTTGGCAAAGAGAATTTACCAAAATTTTGAAACTGAACATATTGAAGTCTTAGTTGACTTCTTCCTTTTTCCTTGTCACAAGCAGTGAGATAATGGCCATCAATATCTGTGATTTGAACTGAAAATTTTAGCTTCAGATTTCAGCATCTTATAAAAGGAAGAATGCCAGCCTTATTGTGATCCTCACAATCGGTAAAGTCGTTCTTGAGACACTTATGCCTCAGATGCAATTTCTACAGTGGTAACAGAAGTTTTGTGGATTACTTACAAACCTATCTGAAGCTCTTGAACTTTTTTTTTATTTTCTGTAGGGAGTATTCTCCCTCCTTCCCCCTCTCTCTCTTTTTTATTATTATTTTTTTTTCCCCTTTACTCTCCAAAGGTCATTTAAAAGGTATTTTAAAGTTAAGTTGTCCCAGCTATGTGTTGAGGAGAATGAAACCTAAAACGCTAAAGTGCTAACTACGAGTAATTCAGTCCTGCTCTGCATTTTGAGTGGGGTCACTGCAAAGCCGATACACAACAGAGGAGACTTTGCATCGACTGTGAGAGAATTCAGGTTGAGTAAGTGTAGCATACTTTCCAGCAAAATGCTTCTTCACCCTCCTCCATTTTTTTCACTCCTAACTCTCTCAATTTATGTTATTTTTAATTTATTATTATTATTATTATTTTTTAAGTCTGAATGCTCCTTGCTTCATTTTTCCCCCATTTTATTTTCTCCTGAGTGTGATTCGATCGTAGTAGATCTGGGGTTCAGGCTGATCTTCTAGAAGCAGAATTTGATGAATTTACACATTAACTACAGTAAGTACAGTCATCTCAGATTAAATATTCCATGTTTAAAGTGAAAATCTTAATTTGACTTTAGAAGATGCTACTAACACTTCTGTAACTTCATTTTTAATAAGAAAACAGAAGAAAAAGACCTACAAGCTTTTTTTTTGATTGTATAGATCTACACAATTTCATACTGTAAATCATACTGTGTAATACTACAATTTCACAGTATAAATCTGTAAATTCTAAATTATAAATGTAGCCTGTAGCTACATGACTGTGTGCAGTAGTCACATTTTTCTGAGTTTTTCTTGTAATAAGTTGTATATTAGGGTTTTTCATATTGGTACTACAGATGGTGTTGACGACGATTTGGTAAAAGGCACTGATTTCTCTGGCTTGAAACAACAAGATGCCACAGCTTAGTGGTCAAAAGCAGAGCTACATAAGTGAGCTGTGCTAGCAGAGGGTGTCTGTGGTGGTGTGTGGCTGATGACAATGGCTTGATCCACTGTCCTTGCAGGATTCGCTTAGTTATTTTTTTTTGCCTTTCAAAGGATTTTCAGTTTAAGGATTGCCTATGCCGTTACATTGGAATTGTTAAGTGTTGATCAAGCTAATGAAATCATGTAACCTCTGCGTGTGGAAAAGCGTGATCTTGGATATCATCAGCAAACAATGTAAGCTCCTCCTCTTTCAAGCCATCAAAATACACGGTTGGCAGTAGAAGAGGGGAACTATAAAACAATCACCAAGAATGTAGGTGCATTGCAATAAAACCTGAGCAAGCAGACAAGGATTTTATTTCAGTTCTGATTCTGATAGCACTCTTCATCTCTCTTCATCTGGCAGAATATACTTGGGATGCATCTTTTTAGTTCTAATATTAATTTTTAACCACGTTTAATTAATATTAGATTGGGTCATCACTGATGTAAATAAATCTTCAAGCTCACTGTCCCAGTGAATACACTGAAGATGCCAAAGCTTCTATGAGCTAGAATAAATTCTGGGAGTAGTTGTGCAAGTTAATGGTGTAATGGATTAAGATTAACAGCAAGGATTTTTCCTAGTTCATTATGTGTGTATTTTATGAAATCATTAGTTGAAATTAGGCTTCCTTTGAAATCGGCAGGTTTTCTTTTATCTTTGGCAGTGGATTTCACCCATTATGTTTTACAGCTTTTGAAATCAAAAGGGAAAACAAAGAACACAAGTTTGTTCTTAATTTTTATTACAACTGTCCATCAGAAATTGGTAACCAGCAATATATACCTGCATTTATCTCTTGGATGGATGGTGGATGTATCTGCAGATGCAGCTGCACTGCAAGTTTGTGCATCATTTTTAGTGCTCTTTGTGAACAGTGGTTTTATTTTCCTTTTCTCTGGGGGCTCAACATGCCATTTATTAGACAAGTCCGATCCTTATCTCCTCTTGGCAGGAAACATATTTCTATCACTCATGTAAGACTCTATCTGTAACAACCTCCAGCATGCTCCTGAGACTGTGTTCTCTATTTACAGTTTTTAAATGAGCTGACTTGAACGTTTTTTTGAATTTATTGTTGTGTTGTCAGCAGGTTAATTATCCCATTCTCGTTGTCCATGCCACTGCAGTAATTTCCTTTAAACAGTTGAGGTCATTCTGCTATTGACAAAAAGCTGTTGAAGAAATCACATTACAGTATAAGCAGGGTTTCAGAAGCATTTAATCCTTCCTTTTGTGGTACTTAAGTCTATCTTTTAAATTTTATAATTCATGTCATCAGTTTTACAAGACATTAGTTGCTATTCTAACAGTATTTTATTGCACTGTCTTGCCATTGTAAGACTTCATGCTGTCAGAGTCTAATCTTCCTGTCCTGAAAAGCTTCCCACCATCTGAAATATTAACTACATGTTTTACATCCCAGTTATCTTCACAGTAACTATACTATATGTATTGTTAAAGATCTGGCCAGATGTTTGTCTGGCATCTTTAAATTTCACAGGAAAAGTATGCCAAAGGGAAAAGTATTTCAGTGAGAGTGGGTACGTGTTTCTTCTTAAATAGAGTTTTTAGTAATTAGTCCTTAGCTGTCTCAGCACATGAAAAACTTTTTCGTAACAGGAAGCCTCCCTAAAGAAGGCTTCCTCACTTTGGTGCAGCATCAATTCTTGTTCAACACCAGCTGCGACTTCTATATTACACTGCCAAAACGTTCAATAGCAGAAAGGATTTTATTTTAATGTTTTATCTATTTCTGGCATAAAGCGTTCTTAAAGCAGTATCATTTAGTTGTTATGGAAAGCAGTTGTTCCCTCTGTTGCTATCCATGTGAGGTAATATAATATCAAATGAACTTGGAATTACCTGAAATAGAAACAGAGACTGATGTTCAGGGAGAGCTTGCCTGTCAGACATAGGATGCACACCTGGTTTGTGGTGGTTTCATAGCTCCAGTCTCAGAACACTGAGCAGTCAGTCTCCTGAACTGAAACAAATCATTACAGCACCCTTTATATGACCAGATATTTTGGATCCTAGACTTAGTTGTTAATTTTTGTCCCTCTTATTTCCTAGTGAGTGATGATGAAGATGAAAATCTTAAATTTCTCTCTTAGTCAAGAGACACCCTCCTACTTATTATAAATACAGTTATATTGGGAAATTTCAGTAGATACTCAATCAATATCAACCCAATTTTAATATACTGTGTTTTTTAATTTGGCATGCCATGAGTGCCAGGGCTATTTCTTACGCAAAGACTGAAAGGAATTTAATCTCATTTTGAGTTGCAGCTCCACACAAGTTAAAAATCTATAGCAGTTCCTCATATTCCTCTCCCCAGCCAGAGTTTAATCAGCATTTCATTCTAAAATGAAATTGAAAATAATTCTGAAATTGGATTTGGAAATACAGTTTATAGGGGTGTATGTATGCACAGGTGTGTATATGTATGTGTATATATATTTTATATAGATGTGTAAAATAATGGTTGGTAGAATGGTCGTCTTTGTTTGGAAAGCTTTTTTACCTCTTGCAAAAAGCTATTTTCTCTGTGTTGATCTTTTGGTTCTTGGAATTTTACTACCATAGACCTAGACACTTCACACAGTTATTATTCCATAACAGCTGGGGCTGTTCAGCCTGAAGAAAAGAAGGCTCCAGGGAGACCCTTATTATGGTCTTTCAGTACTTAAAAGAGGCCTATAAGAAAGATGGGGACAGACTTTTTAACAGGGCGTGTTATGACAGGACAAGGGTTAATGGTTTTAGACTGAAGGTGAGGACATTCAGGCTAGATATTAGGAAGAAATTTTTTACAATGAGGGTGGTGAAACACTGGCACAGGTTGTCCAGAGAGGTGGTAGATGCCCCAACCCTGGAGACATTCAAGGCCAGGCTGGACAAGGCTCTAAGCAACCTGATTTAGCTGAAGATGTCCCTATTCAGTGCAGGGGGGGTGGACTAGATGAGCTTTGAAGGTCCCTTCCAAACCAAACTATTCTATCATTCTATGACTATGCGTTTTCATGTACAAATATCTAACATTGAACAAAGAAAAAGTGAAGGAGAGAGCTGTCCAAGTTAATTTCTTTTTCTGTAAATATCTTCTTTCCTCTTTGAACCTTGTTGCAGTGAGAATACTCCACTTTAGTTATAGTGAGTTATAATATAGTTTCTAATGAGTCTGAAAGGCATAAAGCAGCCTAGACCCACAAGCTGCCCACAGGAAGCCAAGCAAGTATCAAACTGAGGTTCTTCTTTAAGAGTTAAGGCGATTATATGCTGCTATAGAAGCCTACTGTGCAATTACTTCACTCTCATAGTCACAGATTGCTACTGAAATCCTTCTATCTGATAGTATTTGATTAAGCATTTAACATTTTGAATCACAGTGGACTAATACAGTTCAGGATGAATCTTAAATATTTTAACTGGATGAAACGCATCTGAGATTTTTTTTGTCTCAATATGCCATATTTTTTCACTTTAAGAAAATCTTGGGCACTTAAAAATATAGTATCGAAAATTCTATATACTGCTAGAGATGCTATAAAACAACTTAAAAAAAAAAAAAACTTTCCTTGGTGGCTCTGGCTGTTCCTTTCTCATCATGAAGTATGTATTAGCTCTTTGAGGAAGCTGAGCAGTCCCATTGTCCTGGGCACTGAAAAGCATAAAATCACTGGCAATCACTTTGCCATTGTATTTAGGGATTAAAGGACAGGTCCTAAAAAATGAGGTGGACTTTGAGTCAGAAGATGAGGTAACATCAGATAATGCAGCTAAACAGTATATCTAGCACAGATTAGCTGTGAATGAATTCTCAGTCAGTCATCCCTTTGCCAGCTTGTTTGCCAAGGTAAGGTCTTGATTTATCTTTCAGGTGGTATTGATTTCTATTTTTAATCTTGAGTTATTTTCTGTATTCATATTTAATTAAGATTTTCTGTGGTCTTATGTGCTTCCAGGAAAGCATAAAGAGCATACTGTGCACTAGAAAACTCTAGCTGGACACCTACTTGTGTGGTTTTCTCTTTACTCCTATCCTGTCACCTGAATGATCTGATTGTGGCAGCACATATTTTTCTTATAAATGTATCAAATTTCTAATGTAAAAAGCAGCGTAAAAGGATTTATGTGATGGTCTTGAGATGACTCAACTATTGGCTTGCATCTCTGCAGCAGAAGGATGTGTTTTCCATTTCCACCTTCATGTACTAGGCTCATACCCAATGCTTGGCACTGTATTTTGGTAACAGGGGGTGTTGCATTGTGGAAGATGTCATCCTGAAGCTGACAGGATGAATTCGGCTGTATTGTTTCTCCATCTGGAAGTGAAAACCCCAAGGAATACTTCATAAAGAGCAGAAGTTTAGCTTAGGACCTCGCCAAATGTTCCTAAATCCATTGCCGTGGCAATGTGTGTATGAGATGCTCAGTACATGACCACTGTGTTTCTGTCTGAAGAGGTTTTGCAGCATCACTGTCTACATTGTTTTCATCAGTGCACTGCATCTGTTGTGCCATTTGTAAAACACACAGATTTCTATTAGCAGAGCGGAAATTTTTCTTCTGTGTGAGTGACAGCAATTGTAACAAGTCAGCTTTGCTACTGCCTTCTCTTCCAACCTCTGGAGAGGTGTATTGCTGTTACTGCAGCTGCAGGGTGAAAGGGAGTTGTAGAAGTCAGTGTGTGGCATCACTGGAGCATTTAAATGCATCTGCCAAGGGAAATGCTCTTGCTGATTGCATATTTTTCAGTGATATGGAGACAGAAATTCTTTAATCACGGTGCATGGTGGAGGTGGTCACAAGGGGCCAATATTGACAGTGTAGAAATGTCTTTTAGTAAAGAAGCTTGAAGTATCAAGGGGAAATAGAAGATTTTTAGTTCATTAGGATATTCTGCTTTTAATCTGCACTTAAAAACAATGCGTTTTCTTCCTGAAATTTACATAGTGGGTGTCATCTGTGCCTGTCCATCTAACTCTTTGTTGCCTCAGCTTTTCTGTCCCTCTCTGTAACCTTATTATAGATGTCTTCTCGTTTCCTTCCTGCTCTCTTCAGAGAAAGAAGGAAAGAAATCAGTATTTCAAGTCCTTCCTTCTTATTTGCTGCTTCTTCCTTTTGTTTGGGAAACATGGAAGATGCTTGACCCTGCTTTTGAAAAATTATAGCCAAGGGCCAGAGTTCAGCCTTCTGTTTTCACGCTCTTTGAGAGGGAACACGCTGATGAATCTGTACAGATCTAGTCATAGCCCATTAATGAGCTCATTCTCACCCAATGAACAGATAGTAGGTTTCAGATGGATTTGGGGTTAGGTATGCACAAAGAAAATGCTTGTTTGTTCTGTTCTCTTTAGGCTGGGTGATTGATATTATACTGTACAGTTTCTAGTGCAGTAGGGTTTCAAGCATTGAGGTCCTTAATCCTGAAATTATTATGTGATCATTCCAAGATAATCTTTTGCCAATGGCTTTCTATATACTTCCTGATAGTCTAAATGCTATTAACATACCTTTTTGCAAACTTTTTCCTCAGATGGCTGTCAGACCATTTAAGTAGTTTTCTTCTTTAAGAAAAATATGGCAGATACTCTGCCAAACTTTTAGTGGGTTAAAACACAAAGACCTCTACAGAGATCTGGAAAGAAGCCACTTGGGAACATGATTTTTATCCACAGGGATTAGAAGGAATGATCAAAACAAATTAGGAGTTTTAATAAATAAACAAGTTTCCATCTTCATTGCTTACATTACTGTTTCCCTCTGTTACGTGGGTATTACTGTGTTTCAGGTAGCAGATGGGATACTTGTTCTTCATTAGACTTTAATATCACTTCATATATATTTAAAATTTATAACAGGTCTCATGAATTCAAATGAGATGTTACAGTCCACAGATACAATTGCAATAACAGTTATACAGCTTTTAGAAAACAGACAACCCCAGGTGTTGACTCATGAATATTTATACACATCAGTCATTATGGAAGCAAAATACGATTTGGACCTGATTCTATTCCCAATGAAATGGATAAAAAAAAAAACAAAACAAAACAAAACAACCTAATACTAGAAATTATCTTTTAAAAGACCCCTGAAAAAAACTAATAATTTTTCCCCATCCCCATGTGTTTCCCCAGAAACTGGGATGGGAGAGATGGATCAGAAAATGAAAACATGACACTGTATTTTTTTTGTTATTGGGAGAATACATGCTTTTCCTATATTTGGAATATATTCTTATCTTAAGAGATGTAAACAAACTGTTGTTTGCACACAAAATTTTTAAATTTTGTCACAATGTTTGAATGTAAGCAAATATTTTTTTTTAATTATGCCAGTGGAAGTAAAAGCATACAGATTTTTTTTTTAAGTTAGTAAAGATTTTGTTATGGTTTTATATGACTAGAATGCAGCCAAATTGAATTTTTTTCATTTAAAAAAACCATTCATTCACACTTGGAAATTTTTGATTCCAAAATACAATTTCGGGAATGTTCTAAAAGTGGGGGAGTGGGGAGGGAGGGTGGAAGGTCTATAACTGAAATGAGATAAAAATAAATACCTGGTAAAGTATGAGCTGTAGGCCAGATTATGATTTTATTTGCCTCCTTGTAGATACCAGGATATTTCCATAGAGTAGGTAACATTGTTAGAGATTTATCTTGTGGCACTGAGATCAGTATCATGCACATGATTGCCTGAGAGTGCAGAGATGAGATGTAGGAATTTTGATCCATTGAGAAAGCCAGGCGGTTTACAAATCAGGAAAACCCAACCAAACCCAGACTTTATATGGAACTTACATTTTCACTCTTTCCTCATCTCTATGTTTTACTCCTGAAAACAAAACTCTATGAAACCAGGAGACAGTACAAAGGGTAGGATAAAATGCTTGTGGCAATAAAAATGCATGAAACTACATAAAAATAAATGAGGTATATTTTATATAAATTTAGGATGTAAACAAAAGCTTGAGAAACACAATTAATTGTTTAGAAAAACCCATATATGTTCTTTATTTCTAGTGACCATGGATGATGGGGGAAGTGATGCAGAATTGGTGACTCTGTTCTACTTCTTTTCCCAGTTGTCTGTCATTTTCCTGCATTGGCAGGTAAGATATTTAAGTATTAAAGACCTAATTATCAGCTCAGTCAGAGAAGTCTTATCTGTCCCTCTTCAGAGTTAAAGAACTGTACTGCATTACAGAAGACAGTACGCAAGTGCAGTAGCCAGCAAAATCAGAAATTATCTCTTCAACTTGATGGTTCTCGAGCAATAGAGAAGAGTGGATTTCATGACGTGATATCTGTATTATTTAGAGGATCAGAATTTTGTATGTGTTCAGTTGTCTTTCAATTTTCTATCTTTTGTCAGCTTTCAAAAGTAGCTACAGTTTCAGGAGCATTACTTGAGTAAAACACATAAATGTAGGAAAATTTCTGCAAATATGGCAAAAGTGATACTTTAGTTCACTGTGACTTGTGTCGAGCATTTACTATTTGAGAGTTTTTTGGATAGGCATTATCTATTTGTGATAAAGACTTTGGATCCCTGAAGATTTACAGAAAGCACTTAAGGATGTTATTTCTTTATTCTTCGGTTTAAAACATTTCACACTTCATTAGGTAACAGAAACAATATCTGACTTTGGTGTTTAAATTTTAAGCTGGATATAGAGTAAAAAAACTAATACTTTGATGGAAAAAGAATTAGCTTGGGATTTATTTGTAATGTGCAGTAGAGCCAAGAAAGAATTATTAAAGTTCTGCTTTAAAACATATACAAGAAGACATACATGAAAATTCTTTCCTATGCATGATCAGAGAAAAACATTAAATAGACTGCCCCTCTGGCTATTATATAGGCAATTTCACATTTTCTCTCATTTGTTTTTGTTAAATATATTTTTAATAAAATGTACAGGCCTTTTGGAGGAGCATGGTGATGCATAGGTAGAGGACAATGTCCAGGTGACATGTGGCATTGTCATTACTTTATTCATTGCAACTGTGTAAGGAAGGGCAACCAGTTTTTCTCATGCAGTCTTGGGACTGATAATCAGTTACAGGCAATATGGGATTGTTTTCACATCTGAGAAGGGATTTATCTCCATGGGAATTAATGGCATAGAAGAGTCAAAAGGCTGTTTGCAACCTAAAATCATGACAGAGCCTCATCTGTCTTTGGATATCAAGGTAAAAGTGTACGTGGTGGCAAAAACGGTGAGGTGTCTTTATATCACTAGGGAATACATTTTGTATTTACTTTTTAATGGCTGACAGAAGTCTGCAATATCTAGAGAAACAGCTTATTGCCTATTGATTTATTGCAATTTTTCAAAACAAAGCAGAAAGTACATTCAGTTTTCTATGGACTCAAACAATTAAGGCAAATTTAAATGGGCTAAAAACATTTGTCTTTACTTATGCAGAGAAGGGATTAGGATTCACATGTAATAACATAACCTTGATGTGAGGCAAAGTTTGAGCTCTGTGCTGCACAATGATTAGAATTCATACAGAAGTATTGCATAGAGATTAAAGATATTTGAATTTATATATTCTAATTAATTATCAACCAATTATGGCATAAAGACACCATAAGAGAAGGAAAGGGTATGAAACACCAGTTGCTCTGGCACTTACTTTGTTGCTATAAGGACCATCCTCTTTAGTTACAGTTTCATGACTGCATTGCTGGAGTTGATAATTTATAGCACACAAGAGGAATAGGATTGTGTGGAACCTAGTGAAATTTGGATTTTAAAAAGAAATGGGGTAACTGAATGTGTGCCATGTTCAGATTAGCGATTCAGATGTAAGAATAGTTCTCCAGAAAGTCAGTAATATTCTTTGAGAAAATCTAATTGAAACATACCAGCAGGACATTTCATCAAAACAGCGGTGCTGGAGCCTGATGTGTTCTCTAGCCACGGAGCAGGGTTATGCAAATGAAGAAAAGCTTTGCCCTGTCCTCAGCAATGTGCTTTAACTCTGATGCAGAAAGGCCACAAGTGGATCTGGAAAATAAATGCTTGCAACAGCAGCATTTGAGGAAACATTACTGTAGGCAGGATGGCAGTGTGCTTCATTACTTTAGTCTGTATTATTGAGGCTGGAAAGCACTGCATCATTTGGAGCTGAGAAATCTAAGTATTAGCAAGCTAAGGGAGTGTCCTGGTTTTATCAAAAACAAGACTAGTTCTCTTTTAGTGAATTTTCCTTTCAGCTAAGTTCTTCTAGGTAACTGCACTTTCCTGAAGATAGCTGCATATTTTTCGAGATGCTGTTCACTCCAGGACTGATAAGATAACCAATGAAATGCGGAAGAAACTCATGTTTAGATTTATGACTATAATAACTGTCGCGGTTGAGACGGACAAATGACATGGACCAAGTTCTTTCAAGATGAAAGTAATAGAATGCCATTTATTGCTACAAGTGCATTTTTATACAGTTCTACCAGTTCATGTGTCTTTTCGCTATTGGTTACAAGTTACAGCACTAACATCTCATTGGTTAATTTTTCTGTCATCCATGTTATTCTTATATACCCTTCTCTCTCACGGGTACATCTCTCCTCTCTCCGGATACTCCTTTACTCCCATCCTTCTCAAGGGTAAATCTTAATATCTCAAGGCTGATCTCTACTCTCATATTTTCTGTCAAGGATTGCACAGACCCGCTGCAGTTTCCCACAAATAACCAAGAAGACTGATAAGATTTCACACATCCCATCACGAGAGGGGCCTATTTGCAAGAAGGGGTGGATAGGACAGGTGACTAAAACTGACTAACTGAGCATTCCATCCCATATGCATCATATACCTTATAAAAGATGCCGATCACAAGGGTCTCATTCTCTTTGACTGCGGCTGGCATCTGAAGAGGGCTCTGCCACCTGTGCCTGTGATCCAAGGCCTGAGACCCTGCATCCCTGAATCCAGTTCTGGTTTGCTGTGAAGTCCTGCCCAGGACTTCTGGGTTCCTGCCCTGCAGCTGCTGGAGTCACGCCAACTCCATAATGGGCAAAGCTGCTCTACCCCAGGACATTCAAGATTGGTTTTGTGTATTTTGTATATTTTCTCTATTTATTAGCGGCATTAGTCAAGCCTTTAAATCTTTTCAAACTTGCAAGGCTCTTTCTACCTAAGAGACTCTTTTCCTTATCTTTCTATCACCCTTTATGTTGTGTGGGGGATTAACAGAGATCATCTGCCACTGTTTATTGTCACCTTGCAATTAAACCTTTGACAGGGAGGAATCCCAATTCCTCTAATTCCGTTACCAAACCTGGCAACATCCAAGATGCAACAGGGATGATAATTCTATATAATGTGACTACACCATTAATCGTAGGAAAGCAAATTGCACATAGACAATAAAGCCATTGTCAGACCAGTCGCTACTGGCCTAGAGTAGTGTGCAGCGCTGGCTTCTCCTGCTGCTTACACTGCAGCCAGCCAGCTTTTGCAGCCTGGGGTTAAGTCAGCATCACTGCCTGGTGAAGTGTTCACACAGAAATAACGGCATCCCGTTCAGCCTGCCGTTCTCTTTCCCTTATGCCTTGCAAAAACATATAAGGTGGCAGTTTTCTGCCCCAAGAAAGGGTTGCTTTTGGCCAAGGTGGTTGCAGGTGGTGGTGCAGCCGGTCCCGAGGAACGGCTGCCGCTTCCTGCCGGGGCCGCCCCGGGCCCGGCCCCGCTGCTCGGGCCGCGAACTCCCAGCTCCGCCGCTCCCCCTCGTGGCTGGAAGACACCCACAGCTTTCCCGGAGCCTCCTGCGGGGAGGCTGGCAACTCCGAGCGTTTTCCCCGTGTTCCGAATGTACCAGAGAAATCGGAACATTTGGTTTCGGTACAGTTTATTCTCCCTTAAGGAACAGCACGTTTATTTTCATCTTCTCTCCCAGCCGGTTTTCCCCTGGTTCTGCCTGATAGCAGCAGCAGGAAGTGTGAAGAAAGTCAAAACAGTCCTTTGCATGATTTAAACGCAGTGTTTCACCCACATTTTATGTGCTGAACAAAGACTCTGCCCGGTCACGTTCAGGGGGATGCTTCAGCCCAACAGATCGGCAGTGCTTTCCTTATCCTCATCATCATCTGCCACTGAAGGCTCCTACTTAGGAAGGTGTATCTGAAAAGTATTTTGATGGCATTGTTCTATTTCTATAACACCTATGTTAATGTGTTCTTCCAGCACCTTAGCAGGCACCTTAGCAGCACCTTAGAAGCAATTTCAAACTATCAGCCTTTAGAAGCAATTTCAAACTGTTACCATGTTGGTTTGTAGAAGGATATAAAAAGTGCAGCAAAGTCAAGAGCATTGTGATAAGTGCATTAGACAAGTTTCTTGTCAAAACTTTCATCTGAAAAAGCAGTTGTTACTTCATATAGTATTTAAATGTATATTTAAATTCAAAGGGTAGTTAGAAGTTTTTGGGGAAAAACAACTCATAACCTAGCATATCAGAAATTCACATTAATTTAGTATGCATTCTTGTCTGTACTTTTGCTTCTCAAGTGGAAACTATGAGTTAACTTGATTTGAAGAGAGAAAAATGACAGATAAGTAATTCTTATGTTTCATATTAAAGGCCAGAGTGAAGAAAAGCACGTGAAAGGCGTACCAAGAGAGCATGGCAGCATGCACAAGCCTATGAGAAGGCAGAGGTGGGGAAAAGTCACAGAAAAATGTTGACAAAACCCCAAGAGAGTATATGTGAAGAAACTATGGAAAATAAAGGCAAGTCAAAGAAAAAAAACACACAAGTTTTAATGTTTTAGTTTTACTGTCAGCAACTGATGTTTATGTTGCTTGATATATAGAAATTATAAATTTTCCTTATTTATCTGACCATTTATCCAGTTTATATCTCAGCATGTTTTGATATGAACTTTAGATACTACCGGTAAACAAAAGGAGAGTATCAAGGTAATAACTTACCTTTGCTTTACCGATTTAATTTTCTCCCTCTCTTTTCACCATGACCTGGAGCTAGTACTTTGAATATCCTTGGCTTCAAAATACAAGACAATTTATTTTTATGTCAAGATAGCAAGGGATGTAGACATAAAATAATACATTCTTGTGCTTTACAGTTAATACTGGTTTCCTGCTTTTTCTTGATATCTTGACATCTCTTCTGCCTGTGATCACCTCTGCATGCCAATTAGAAAATACAGAAGCACCATAAATACAAGTTTTAAAGAACAATAGTATATTGGACAAAGACAAAGCTACAAAACCACTTGCCAGGCTCTGAATGTCTCTTCCTGGAGCTGTTCTGTGGTTCTGATTAAACTGATTGAGCTGATTCTAGGTCAGCAGATGAGAGATGCCTTCTGAGTGTTATCAGACCCTCTCTCATTTTCACAGCCACCCTGTTTTCCTGTCCACATCACACTGATGTATGTTTGTACACACATTTATAGTACTGAACACAAATGAAAGGAGAAATAGTTTCTGTAGAATTATAGTTAATGTTCTATAGGAACAAAAAAAGTGAAGTGTGTTTGGACGAAAGTGGTACTGTACTATCATCCCATTGTTGTTATCAGAATATTTTTATTCCTTAGTTGTCTTTTGAAACTATACAGAGTGTTCTTGGTGAAAAATTAAGGATAATAAAGAGAACAGATAGGAATAAACATATTTTCCCATAATAAAGTCACCCACAGTCCTTTGATATAGTTTGCTAGTACATGTGTATATGTAATTTTGGAGGCAAAGACGTTCAGATACGCCTCCCTTCAGTTTAAGGAGCACATCAATTTTCTAGTTTAATTTATTGCTTTTATTAAATAAAATGCACTTAGTATAATAGATGATGTCTTTGTTATCTATGTGGCTTGAAAGATGGCTAAAGTTTGGCAGCAGTACCACTTCTTTTCCTCCTTATCCCAAGTTCAATTCAAATTCTATTTTTGTGACACAAGTGACAATCTACAGTAATTGAATTATCGTAATTTAAACTACAAGCTCTTTAATTTCCAGTAATTTAGATGCAACTAAGGGAGACAGTTTGAGTTAAAAATTTTGGGTTTTAATGTTGGAAGTAATGTATATAGATACAAAACAAACTTTTATAATTTGGTTTCTATTACTTTTATGATCCTGTTATGCTCTCTGTTAGGATGGTATTACTTGAACTGTACTCAGAATTCATAAAATTGCCACTTAGTATAAGGTTAGCGCTGTCATTGTTTGAGTCCTCATAATCTTAGAAATCTGTGTTTAGGTTTTTATTTTGTCTGGCAGTAAAAAATAAGAGAACAAATATTAGGGAAAAGACTGCATTTGTGATGAGAGCTAGCTAATATTTTTTATCAGCTTTATTTTCTGCTTCAAAATTTTGGCTAGAAGGTGCGTCTAGAGACTTGGGATAACCTCACAGCTTTGTAGCTTTTTGAGTTCTCAGGAACTGGGGAGAATTATGTGCTTTCTTTTTAGAGAGTAGTTTCCAAACAACTATCTCATGCCACACCAAGGCTGGGAAGAGAATGTAGAAAACAACAGAAAGCAAAGAACCAGTTAAAAACTGAACCTATTGTTTTTGTGTTTAAATAGACACAGAATATTAGGAAATGATTAAAGGAATTACTACAAGAAAGGCAGGTAATTTGACCTTTTTGGCTTCTGCTAGAATGCATGCCTTTGGGTAGGATTTGACGTAGAACATCAAAAGTACACAAGGGTTCTCCAAGGAGAGTTCAGAGTCCAACGTCTTCCTCAGTACAGACACTGCCTACCTTTTAATAGACATAATCATTTTGTCAGCCAAGAAATTCTGCATAACAATAATGTCATAGCAGAGCAAATCTGTTGGATTTGGGTTTCAAGGAATGGATGAAAGTAATTATTTTCCTTAATTAGTTTCCCTACCCCAAGGGTTGGTTCGTTTCTCAGTTTTTAGCAAATGTCATTCTGATCCGTTTGTGTCTCCTTATGTTTGAGCAACTGGAACACTGATGTGGGGGTACAGCAAGGACATTTTTTTATCTCAGTAGCAGAAAACAGCTCTTGCAGTAGTTACTGCTGGGTAGTTACTGGTCTTCCTCAGGGAATTTGGAGTCTGCAGCAGAGCTGTGAAGAGAGTCAGGGCTCCAGTCAGCAGCCTTCTGCTGCGCTCGAGGAGAACCGAGAATGATGCTACTTCATATTTCATCTGTGTTAAGATAAAGCAACTAGGCAGCATTGCTTTAAATACAAGGCATTCTCTCCTACCTACCCTGACTGCCTCCCCAAATTCTTCCTGATGCTCAGTCCTCTTATTTGGATCCATTCATCCTCCTACACTGATTTTTTTTCCCAAGATTTCTTCTGTGATGTGGTGAAAATTTGACTTCAGAGCACTGTGGAGGTTTGAGTCTAAAATACAGAAAGGGTTATTTTTGTTTTCTTTTTAGAAAATTGCTTTAATTTTTAAACTATTTACCATAGGCATAAATAATAATTTTTAATACCTAAGAGGGAAAAATAATAAACTGATTTGTGTACATAAAATAAATATTTCTGTCTAGTACATCCTGCATGAGGTACATAGCTAGACATCTGGCCAATGATCCACTTCTTTTAGATAAGTATTGCACCTATTTTATGTTAACTATCTGCACAGAGATTAATTCCATCAGAGGCAAATTAAGCAGTATCCTCAAATATCTTAAGCTCAGTGTACCTCATATTGTTAGGTTAGATTTCATGTCAAAAGATTGACTGTTCTGCTTTTTCATGAAGAAAAATACCATAAAAAAGTCCTATATAATGCAATGACAGGTGCTTAAGTCAAAATATCTCTGCACAGTTCAATAGGCACAGGAAGAACCTTGCTAATAAGAGATAACTGTGTTTTTTTTCCTGTAGAGGTAGATAATTTCTATAAAAACACAAAATTTGAGGAGTCCAGTAGTGACTTGTTTCTTTTCTTTGTCTGTCAACTACAAATCCATTTAACTTTTTTTTTTTTTTAATGCTAAATAACAATTGTGACAAATATTCCAGCATATCACATTTTTGTACTAAAGCCCCAATCATTTTTATTTATTTTTGAAATTAGATTGTATTATGACCTTGCTTCCCCTGGAGAAGTCAGGGGGTTCCACGTTCCCTGCCTTCTGCTCTGCCAGCTGTATCTCAGATACTGTCAGAACCAAAGTTATTCTATTACTCCCTGTGCTAGCCCAGAAATGTGGAAAATGTTCCCCCTAGTTCTCCCCACTTAGTCATGCCTTAATTGATGAATGTAATGAGTCAGTCTATATCAATGAGTGATCACCTAATTACTTATTGAAAAGAATATGACAACACACCTGAAATAGATTTGGCTATTTAAATACTACTTGGCTTTTCTGAGGATAAAATGCTGTTGTGATGGTGTGGCATGTGTCTTCCCAGCATTGGCACTGGGTGGGTGTACTTTGTTCGTCTCTCAAAGCTTCTGTGCTCTTTTTACCAGACTAACGAGGTTAAAACAAGGTTGACGGTATCTACAACGTGACTGTAGTCTGAATTGCCTAAGGTCAGAGTGCTCCTAGTCTGGTGTGCTCTAACTCCTCACAAGTGCTGCAGTATCCTGCTCTCTTCTTGCGACTCATTCTAGAGGCAGCTGAGTTTTCCTGCACTGCTGTTATTTATATTAAAAATGCAAACACAGGTCTATAGATTTTAGAAGTTATTTCTTTCACATTTCCCTTTCAGATGTAAGTGAAGTGGATAAGTAATGTGATAAGATCATCAGATTGCACATTAAATATTCTTTAGAGAATTCAGTGAGAGGCTATTAGTTTTATGATATCTAATTCAATAGAATTCTAAACAGAAATAGGACCACATCTTCTAAGAAAATGTCTGACTAATTTTTGTGCACTTTTTAACCAAAAATATAGCTTCCAAGGACTGTGCATTTATATGCATTTCATCATAGTTTCTCAGAGGTCAAAATAGTATGCACACTACGCAGCTGAGATACTATCCTTATCTTAAATATTTTGGAAACAGAACACTAGCTCTGTCAGTTAAGTATAAAAAGTGCAGTATAAAAATAGCAGTTGAGACAGTCTGGTTTGGTGTACCTCTTTCACCTGCTAGTGAAAATGCATTTTTAAAATACTTTCACAACACCGGTGTCTCCTTATGTGATGTTCATTTAAATAAATAGTTCTCGAGTATATCCAGCAACTTTCAAAGGCCAAGATGAGCACGGATGAGAACTGATTCTTAATCAAATGGAACTTCTTTAAGCCTATCCAAAGTCGAAGCAAGTACACACCTCCACAGTGGTTAACCGGGAGAGCTCATTAATAGAGTGGCTGAAAGGAAAGATCTTTTAACTTAATAACATTGTGAAGGAGGTTACAGTAAATTGGAACTTCCCACCTTCTGATTCCGTTGAATAAAGAATTTTAATTGAGAAGGCTCGTAATACGTTGAAGCTCTCCTAACTGAAGATGATAAAAACTGACACATAACATGCAGTTTCAGGAAATAGCTGCTTATAAAATATTAGAATAGCCTAGTATAAACAGCTGGATTTTTTTTACACTTGTTCTGCAGCTGTAAAGGGACAGAAGAATCATGGTTCCTTCCTTCATGTGCTGTGTAATCTTGGTGTACAAATGTAGCCTTAGCGTATGTGCATTTTTTCATTATCACCACTCATTTATACCATTGGTGCCTATTATGCCCTGTATGTTTTTTATTCTCTATAATCCATTTATTCTCTCTGTGACTTTGCAAATGTACTCCATAATGCTTTGAAGCTTAATCCCATAATTAAAGGACATAGTTAAATAATGAATTCTGGCTTGCTTATGCTGAAGTGGCATGTACAATCTTCAACCATTAAAGTACATCTAAAAGCATATTTCACTTGAAGTAGCAAAGTATGAGGTAATATTTTCCAAAGAAGGACTTACAGCTGCTTATTTGTGACATACCAGGTAAGCATGAATATCAATATTGTATATTATGCTTTGGCTGGAATATACTTCACTTAAGAGTAATTTTAATTTCATCTCTATTATTGCCACATGACAGTAGAAACACCTTTCCTGTTTATTAAACAAAAAAGACTTAATTTTAACAGTACACCAGGTTAACAACCCACAACTGGTTGAAGAGGCAGTGAGATGTGCTGAATCAAAATCTAAACATCCTACAGCACAAATTACTCCATAGATAAGCAGGTCATAAGCTCATTCAAGTGTTCTCCATTTACCAGTTTGTTCTGATAGCTGCCTTCATTCAAGAAAGCTGTCCCAAATCTCCTGCCACAACAAAGTCATCCTGCTGGCTGAACAATAACAGACTAAGTAATCCTGCCTGTTGCCAGAATTCAGCAAGGCACAGGTGGAAGTTACAGTCATCAGATGTCTGAGCAGCAGAATACCCTGCTTCTAGTTACTTACTGAAGCATTTCACCTGGAGGATTACTTTATCTGCTTGATCTCTTGAATTTTAGTTTGAAATGGAACCCCGGTGATTACTTTTTATAATTAATGGTCCGTCAGACATCACTGTGACTTCCCTTACCTTGTAGCCATGGAAAAAAAACCAAACACACAAAACCAAAACAAAACCCAAACAAACAAATGAACAAAAACAAACCACCAAACAAAAATTAATTAACATCAAAATATGAGTTCTTTCCTTTTTTAAATAAAAAGCTGCATCTGATAGAGTGTTATATACAAGTACTAAGTGAAATACCGTCTGTCCTGTGAGTGAAACCCTGAGGCTAGAACAGACCGAATCATAACAAATGCTTCACTAACTGCCAAAATACCTGTAGGAAGCATGACCTTGTTGGGTAACTGAGCACATGTAATTTTGAATAAAGTCAGCAATATCATGTGCATTACTTGAAAAATGTTGAACAAAATACTGTAATGTGGCAACTCTGCAGAGGCTATGTAGGGTAAGGGGGGATTTCAGGCAAACATGAGGGAGGAAAAGAAAAAATGGAAAGGGTTCTATTGAGTCTGAGGTCTTGATTGGAGAGAAGGGGATCAAGAGAGGGTCTATAAGCAGTGGGAAGTAAAGTTGGTGAATTATTCAAAAAGTACGGGCCCTGCCCAGAAGTTCTTGGCCTCAACACTGGTGAGCTATTTGAGTAGCAGGAACTGTCATCCATATCTTTCTGTCATCTATCCATATCTTTCTCTCTCATTCTCTACCTGGAAGTAAGAGAAATCTTTTGGTTGTCCTATTGTCTTATGTGGTCTTTTTGCTTTTGGCAATCTCTACTGTGAGGGGAAAATAAAGAATCAAAAACAGTGTGCTTTCTTTCCATGGACAGGTAGCAACAATCCTGTAATTTGAAATCTTTTGGTAAATGGAAACAGGAATTTAATGGTCTTTCCCTTAGAGTTTAAGAAAAGGTGCTAGACTGCAAAGATTAACTCTCGATACTGGTGTTTGTCCTCGTGTGTTCCTTTTGAATATATTTTCTGAAAGAATTCCTGTTATGGTAAGCTCAATTTTCTCACTTCCTAATTACTACTCTTAGTAAGGTCAGGTTGTAGGTTGGTTTGTTATTTGGGAAGGCATAAACTTAATATTACTTAAAGGCTGTTAGAGTCTGTAAAGTAGAGAAACAGTTCCAGCAGGTAAACATTTTTACCAAAAGTGTTGAAGTCTGTTCTTAAGGGTCTTCCCTTGTGATATCCCAGACTAATGATATTCTGTCAAAGCACAAGCCTTGTAGCAACTATATACACCTGTATATATATTGATATATATACACATATATGCACAATTTTTATCTTAATCTTTGTGGATCTTTAGAACAGGGTGTGAAGGGAAAGGAGGAGGGAGGGACAGATGCACGGGGGAATCCTGCTCAGTCCCAAAGTAATCTGTGTTTTAAACAGACAGAGGGTAGCAACAAAAGAACCAGCTTAAACGGAGAGTAGCAAAAATACATGTATCAAAGTACATTGTACTGAGGAAAATTTTTAGAAGATTCTGTGACCTTTGTAAATAACTGATCTTCATTTCTGAAAAGCCAGGTGTGTATACAGGTGCCATAAGGTGAATCATCAAGACAACCTGCAGCGCATGCAGCAGCAGTAAATTCAGTGCACTTATTTACTGTGTCAACACTAAACTTTCCGTTGTTTGTGATCTCTCTTGTGGTTGTAGCTTCAACTATGGTAGGTGCCATTCCTGCTTACTGTAAACTGGCACAGCTGAGAAACCAAAGCTCCTGTCATTTAATCCATAGTGTATACATATGCATCTATACGTATGGAGTGCCACATACTAAGTGAAGGGTTTAGGTTAGGGATCATCTAAAATGCAATTTCAAAATGACTTATGTCTTTCATGTCTCTCTTAATTATGTTCTTTAAAGAAGCAACAGTACCTCATTTTCCCAAGTTTTGTTTCTTTAAAGAGTTTACATTTTAGAAATTAAACGTGGAGCTCTTTTTATGCAGCCATTGCAGGATGTGCTTATATCTTGTTTTGAACACTGGCACTGAATTTTAATTCTTCTCCTTTCCTGACAGCAGTACAAAGTGCAGCTCTAAATGTACACTGTTAATACAGAAAACTTGAGATGTAAATGACTGTTAAGGCTGATGCAAAATTATCAATGTGACAAGCATGCGGTTGTGACTGCAGAACATAAATTTTGCAAAAATCGTGGTTTTAAAAACACGTGCATCACGCTGCAAATACAGCGATTCATTTTCTTAAAAATAGCTGCCTGTGTAAAGACTGTGGTTGCATATTAGCTCTGTGGCATGGAAATGACAGGATGCAAGTAAGTGTTCAAATTTTAAAACTGTGCAGCCATTTAACTACAAATTATAAATGTCTTACAGGGCAAATTCAACAAAGTGATTCTTTGTACAGACATAAAGCAAGAAATGCTTAAACATGAGGAAGTGTTCAAACATTTATGATTTAGTGGGACCTGTCTGAAAGACCAAATAATAAAATGTCTGTATGAACACTGGAAATTTTGTTTGTACATATGCAAATAATTCCTATTGTAGATGTTTAGCATGCCATTAGGTTTTCTTTAGTACTGAAACACAGGTACCTTACTTTGCATCAGGATACTCTGATTGCAAGTAAACAGCTGAAGGATACTGCTACCACCAGTTTCACATCCCCCTGTCCTGGTACAATCCCAAAATGATAAGTGCCAGCTCTAACCAACTCAGGCTCAAGGAATAAATCATTGCCATTTAGAAGTATGTGGACATGCTCAGCTACAAGACACTGCAGAAGTTCTATTTGTGGCAGACAGCTTTATTAAGTTCTAAAAATATTTTGATTACTCAGCACTGATTGGTTTTGAGCACGGGGCTATAAATTAATAAAATCATAAAAACTGACATTTTGACTACAGGGGGAAGATCATGTGTGAAACTGAAAGGAAGCATCAGCACTTTTTTTCACTCTCCTGCTGTAGATACAGACACCTATGCGGAATGTCTCATATAACAGCCCATAATCAGATATTCATTTTATTTATTATAATAGATGACAAAAGACATCTGGGAGTGGGGGAAAAAACCTGGGATTTCCAGATATAGTCTGAAGAATATGAACTGACGTAAATATTTTGCAGAAGAAGAATTTTTTCTGTTTGTATTTCAGATTTGGGATTTGCTGCTAAGTTCAGCGTGATGCAAATCGACAAAAGCATGATGCAGAGTTGTTAGTGTCCATAGAAATATTTTCCTTGCTTTTATTGGACTTTTGATCAGCATTTGGATGGGATAAGCAATAGCTTACAGTAACTTACACAGACATTGTTTCTGCTATTATCAAATACTCTGGAAGCCTGGTTATGATATTCATTTGGTCTCTATTCTGCCATGAAGTAGACATATCAGTTAATTGGCTATCATCTGCAATTCCTTTGTTTGTACAAAGTATTTGTTTCACAGTAAAAAAAAATAGAGTTTATTTGTTCAGATTAATTACTTAAATGCATCTAAAATATAGTGGCACAGGGGAGAAATTTGAGATCGTTTTACTAATTGCTTAGCAGATTAATGGAAGTTTGAACTCCAAAATTACTTCTGCTCAAAACTTCTGCAAAGCAATAAAACATACAGAGTGAATAACTGAGTGTTCTCTCTGTCTCTAGTTCTTGTTTTCTCTCTTTTTAAAATGAAGCTGCGTTCAGAAAAGGTGATTTCAAAAACAAAAAATTCAGTCTGTATTCAGGTAGATGACATTCTGATGACACATCTAATGTGATAATGCTGAATTTAACATATCATGTGGCACCCATTAGATGTGTCTGAAGTAATTCCTATCTCTGGCTTCCTGTTTTACAGAAGATATGTTGATGTGCATCATCTTATTATTATTGAGAGATTATAATTCTGAACTTTACTTATATTCACGTCATTCACACAAAGCAGCTTATCTGTGCACATCTACTTCTTTTCACAGTTGGGAAGATAAATGTATATTTGGTAGATCAGGTCTGTTTGATTTTTGGCTGCTGATTACAAAACCATAAGCTTAGTAAATTGGATTTTAGTGCAGTTCTGTTTGAATAAATTCAAGGAATCCAGAGGAACTGTAAGCTCAGATGTGATGGGCATCAGCTATAGCTAACAAGGAAAATGGCAAAAATGGATATCAAGAGAGAGGGTTATAAGGGCTGAATTTTGCTTTCAAGGAGGAAGTTTAATGACTTAGGAGAAATACCTGCATAATTATCAGTTAAAGCCCTCACCAACTCATCACCCTAGTCTTAAAGAATAAAGGCTTCCAAGCTTGTTGGACACCTGTCCCATTTCTGAAGTCCTCTTATTTTCAGGAGACATCACAGACCCTGAACTATGAGCAAGGGGACATGTATCTGGAAGTATTGATATGCCAAGGCTCTTACAGTATGATGTGACAAAATCTTAGTCTACCACTTTGGGTTTCCAAATTTTAGATGACTTTACAATTAATTTTTTTTTTAAGGGCTTCTTTCCTGAAGGGCTTATTTAAGAGCTTTCCAGGAACACTCATGCTATGTATTACAAAGCAGCAAATCAGAATGAAAAGTGGTAACCAACCCATATTGTTTTAATATAGTTACTTTATGGAGCATGTGCAGCTAAAGAGATTCAACAGCTCTGATGGTAACTCTGTCATTAACTCTTCCAGACCAGCTGACTGAGAGATGCTGCTACATCCAATGCTGAGCACATCAGCCCCAGGAACCAGTGCTCCTGGTGGCACCTCCACCACTGCAAACCCACACCAGAATGGAAAGCCAGGCAAAGACAGCAGAAGTAGAGAAGAAATGGGGGCAAAAAGGTATCCATGTACAAAAAATGTCTTTCTCTAATTTGCCTCCCTGGTAACTACATTCAAATGTTCTTCATTAAAACCATGCTTAGTACAGTCCTTCTTAGTACAGTCCTCCTTACCCTGTGGGTCATAGATAGAAGGTTTGTGAGCAGAGGTAATCTGGAGGTTTATAAAATCTTCTGATTCCATGTAATTATATGTTGAAAGGCTAGATGAATGTGAAAGCACCATGCAAACTGTGAGAGCAATATTCCACAAGTATTGTTCTATGGGTCTTTTAATTCCGGGTTACCATATTTGAATCTGCTTAAGTCTGGTGGTGTATTACACCAGTTCCTGGTGAAGTTGTTTCTGAAATTTTTAAAGAATTTTTCTTCGTGCCTTTTTTAAGGAAAATATGAAGCCGTATTATACATAACCCATCTTGAGATTTTACACTAAAGCTGGTAACATCTGTAAATACATCTTTTTTTTTTTTTTCTTTTATTTTACATAATATCAGTGAGTAGGAAAAGAGAGACCAAAATAAGGGAAATTTTGTAGACCTAAGCATTCTTTTCAATATAAGTTGTTGCTAATAATGGGGAATTCATTAGCTGTTTGGGAATGCTCAGCTGACATCCTTACCAAGTATGATCAAAATCACTTGAGGAATTTTTATTCATTATTAAGGCAATTTAAATGATTATGTTAGGACTAAAAGCAGTTAATATGAAAAGTTGAAGCTTTCTGGACCCATTGGAAGCATCATTCTGATGCCTTTTAGAATTTGCAGAAATCTCATGTTTCTAGAGGGCTAAAGGAAAGAAATTTAACTTTAACTTCAGAAGTCTGAGAAATACAATTGCATTAGAGTTATTTCTTTATGTCATAAGAGATTTGGTGCCCACAAAATGAAGCTGGTTGCAAGAAAATACTACTAAGGCACTAAACCAATGAAAAAATGAGCAGTATAGAAGAGAGGGCTGCTGAAGGTTGTGAAAGGTCACATAATCCATCTCTCTGCCTGAAGGAAGGATGGAATAGTGCCTTTAGGGGAAACCTTCAGGCAGTATGCTTAGCATCTTCACTAAAAGTAGTTAGGCAGAAAAATGTAAACCTCTCTGATTCAAGCAAGGAAGACTTTCCACCCCTTCCTTGGCTTTTAGTCACTGATGGGGGCTTATTTGCTCACCTGTGTTAGCAGGCAGCTGAAGAGGACAACATGGAAGATAAGGGTCCCACAGGATCTGGTCACAGACATGCAGCCTTGTACATGACCACTGTAGCTTCAAGTGGCAGAAGAGGAGGCAGGTTTGCCTCTTCTAACAAATCATTCACTGCACTACTCCTCTCCAGAAGAGTCTTCTGTAATTGTATACTCTACCTCAGTTCTTACAAAAATTTTTATCATCATGTCTGAATATTATCAGGGTCTTCTCCAGTTATCTCCAATTTATTTGACTACTGGATTTCCAGAGTTTCTCTCTGTCTTTGCATGGGTATTTCTTGTGGTTTCCCTGTAAGGGGCCTGGAGAGGATGGCAGAAGTGTCTCTCAAATATGCCATACTTATACATTATTCTTATCTTGCTGTTGTCCTCTCAGGATACATATTTGTGTAACATCTTTTTCTTTTGCTTTCCACATTCCCCTCTTTAGAAATGTCATTGCCAACAGCACCTAATGACATTCTATGCAAATATAAGGAGAAAGGAAATAAAATTTTGCACTTTTTCTCCTTGCAGAATTCCTGAGTCACAGAGATGATGAGGAGGATACTGAAGAAAGACAAGCAGACCAAGATAAAATCACAGCCATTTTCCAGCTGGAGGAGCCTCCCAGCTTAGTTAGTAACAAAGACTGAAGTCCAGACATGCTTCTAATAAGGCCAGTATTAAATCATCACAATTACTTTACCTTATGGTAATGCTACTTCATCATCATGGCACAGCTATAAATACAATATTGTAACTACATGTTTTCCAATAAATTCGGTACATTCTGAAATTAAGTAAGGAAGCCAAATTTGTGATGCCACACAGTGACACATAGCAGTTGCTGCTTGCCACAGCAACCGCTCTTAATGAAAGCAGTATTAGAGGTTAGTGTTGATTTTAATTTCAGAAGAGAGACAGAATTTTCTTCTGAAATGATATTTTATGTATTCCACTATATCTGGGTCAGTGTAGTTGTTTAGTGTATGTGGAAAATAGACTATAGTGTACATATTACTATGAAGAAAGAACAAATCCACTGTGTAGCACTGACGTTTCTTTACTATTATATCTCTTCCCATCAGGTAACTTTACAAAGCCTGATTGGGCAAACTTGCTCAGAAACCAATGCCTCTTTTCCATTTATACAATTTTACTAAAGCCCAAAAGAAGGCTTAAAAAGCTACATCCCAGGCGATTATAGGAATTTGTTCTGGAAGGATATAAATGCAAACATCTGATCTTTTTGAAATATATTCAATTCTGCAATTCTAGTTAAAGTCCATAAGGATCAGATCTTGTACTTTGCATTTGTTATAAAAGATTAGGGTTTCCTTTTACTTGTTACAGCCTGTTTGTAGTGGTTTTAAGAGCAATCTGCAGATGTTTACAAAGCTATGAGACTAAAGCAGTGTTTTGCTTTATTTGCACTGTTTTTATTTAGCTCATTCTCTTTAGCTTCTCTGATTCAATTCGCTGGACCATGAAGTATTGAGGATCTTCTGGGAAAAAATAGTCTGTGTGGACCAAAAAGGATAAAGTTCAAAGACATTAGAAGACATGGGTGATGTAGTTCAGTCTTTTCTTAAAGGAAACAAAAGACACATTAAAAGAGTAGTCTACCATTATAGACAGAAGCCTGGTAAGGTAAACAAACATGTCACAAAAGCAGGGGAAAAAGGTCCAATTCCTCTTTTCAGGGTGAGATAAGGTCCTTGTTTTTAGATAGGAGAAGCTGGTGTAGCATAGGTACAGCAGCTTTTGTTAGTCACTTCTCTCATACAGATACATTTTGAAAGGTGAATTAGGTTGAGATTGGGTTTGCAAGTGATTTGAGCACCCGTGGGGTTTACAGGTTTTGTTTTGTCCTCAGCCGAGACATACAGCCAAGCTGTTGGACGGCTGGAGGTGATACATTCATGGCATAAACAATGGCAAATTAATATGTACAAGAAATACAATATTCTTCCAAGAAAAAAACATTTCCCAGTGTTAC
Organism: Columba livia; assembly: GCF_036013475.1. Lineage (NCBI taxonomy): Eukaryota > Metazoa > Chordata > Aves > Columbiformes > Columbidae > Columba > Columba livia. The sequence goes on along the minus strand of NC_088607.1, from coordinate 27,591,797 downwards.
TGGAGCTTCCTCAGAGATCTGGCTGAAGCAATTCACCAGGATCTTAAAATAGTAACGCCAGCGTGACGTAAAAGCCATCTCAGAATGTTTCTCATTCCAGGACCCCTTTGATCCTGAACCTCCCAGATCTTTCAGAGAACTGCAGAGCTGGAAACCCATTTAAACTTTTCATTTGGAACAGCAGCATTCAACTGAACTGACATCAAAGTAAACTGGCAAATGAGCTATGCATTTGCATGCAGTTCTCTCACATGTGGGTCACTCAGGGAAATAATGTGGCCTTGCTCAGCAGGCTCCTAGAAACTGCCACTCAGCTATGCTGTGCTGGAAGTAATTTAGATGTATTGTGCTTCTGGGTCCTCTTCATTCTCCTGTTCCCAAAAGGCATGATTGCCGGTGGGAAAATATTCAAAACTGATATTTTTGAAGGTGACTTGAGACTTCAAAAGCTCTTCATTGCCAAGTTGCAGGGCAGTTTGCTTCTCTAAGTCAGCAGAGAGCAGTGCTATAAGATAAACAACAGCTATGCATAACCGTTACCTGAAATAGGTTATATACAGACAAGAAAAATGCTTAGGCATGTAGGTAATAAAATTCTACAATGCAAACTGGAAATCAATAGAAACACATAGAGTGATAAAAAGAGAACAATGGACAAATGTGTAAGTGAACAGGTGGATCCTGTTAGTAATTTCTGACTCTTTAATCTACCCGTTCCTGGATTATTTGTTACCTGATATAAATGTGCGTGTTGTTTTATATGTTGTCAGTGCATCACATTTAAGTAACATTTTGGACGACACTGCATAAATGATGTCCCCATTATTATTGTACTGTATCACAGTAACAAATTCAATATTTTATCATTCCTGCTTGGATCCCACATCGAACTTTGTCAGACACGTGACTTTCTTCTTCATTTGTTTTGCCTTCAGTGAAAATTTTCTCATATTCTGCCATTCTTATCACTTTTAGACAAAGAGAAACTGTCTGCTAGGTAGTGACTCACTAAAAGGAAATTAACACTTCTTTTACTGAAAGGTGATATTAGCAACAATAAATCCTCCTGTGTCCTTATTTATCTATCTACCATTTACTAGTTAATTCACAGTTCTGTGAGAAGAGCTGTGATGTAACCTATGATTATCTAAAAGCAAGTTAGAAAACATTTGGATAAAAAGAGAATTGTTTTTTAGGGCTCTTCTTGTATGTATGAAAGATGTTGGTCATCTATTTCATATTTTTCAGAATTATTTAAATCAGTATGTTACATTAAGCTTCTTTACAAAACAACTGGGTAGGTTTCAAAAAATTCTAGAAACCCACAGCTCTCATTGAGGTTAATAAAAACTTTGGGATACTAGACTTTTCAAAAAGATGACAAGTGTCTTTGGGCTGTAGTGAAAAGGGGCTCTAGAGACTCTAACAAGGGCTGTCAAACTCATTTTCATCAGGGGCCACATCAACCTCACGGTTGCCTTCAAAAGGCCAAATGTAATTTTAGGACTGTACAAGTGTAGAAGTAGTTACATTTATACAGTCCTAAAATTACATTTGGCCTTTTGAAGGCAACCACGAGGCTGATGTTGCCCCTGATAAAATGAGTTAGACACCCCTGATGTCAATATTGTCCATCTATTGGAGCAATTACTAACAGAAAACAGTCTGTGCCAGAAGATCATGTTCTATCATATACATCACTTTGCATTAAAGATTTATATGACTAGTAGCTTGAATATAAAATTACTCAGACTATACCAGAGAAATGACTAACAGAATAACAATTGCTCTTACTGCACTGGGCTGCAAACCTCATGTTGGGTGGGATATAACTGAGAGGTATTTGAGAGCTAAGAGGAGCTGTCAGAACACATTAACAAACCTGGTTTTGCATTTCTGTCATCGTGTCGAGATGTCTTCGGTTCACTCTCTTTGGAAAGACCTAGTGTTTTAAAATCCTGGATCTGAAAAATCCTGAAAACTTCCTTATTTTTGGCAACTACCTTTTTAGAGCAGTTAGGATTCATTCCCTAATATTTTTCAAATGCCAAGACACGTTTTGTGGAAAGATACTCTACAAAAGCAACAGCTTTGATTTCTAATGAGTATTAATGCCATCAAAGATCAAGGACAATAGCTAGTTGTTTGGTTGGTGTCGTAAGTGGGGAGGGATTTTAAAACAAACTAATTTTAAAAAGAGAGACCATGCTGAGTTTAGCCCATAACGTGGGGAAAGTGTGCATGGCATTTACAAAAGGAAAAACTTCGTCTCTGTTGTCTTTGTATTCAAGAGAGTTAGATCCAGACGAGACGCTGGGGAGAAGCAGCTTGTTCTGCTTTACTGTCCATCCTCTACGTAACAGCTTGCAAACGCCTCTCAAAGAAGCAAGGAAAGCTCAGAGCATTTATCTACACAGCCTCAATCTGCAAAATGGCATCTGCCCCATGACTGAGCTGTGAAACTGCTTCAAAACTGCTTAGAACCTTAAAGGTGTTTTTGAAATAAAGAAGGTAAGTCAAAACACAATAACAATTATTTGTACAATTCATGTTTATGTGTGACAAAGTGAATACAGAGAAGTGATAAAATATTACTGCAAAGTAGGTGATATAAGCTACTGTACTTTAGTAGTTATTGCAAGTCATTTCTATGACAGAGTAAAAAACAAGTCAGTCTTTTGCTGTCTGATTTTTTTGTTTGTTTAGTTCAAAATTATCTCTGATACGTGCTTAATCAAAGTCAATGAAAAACTTCACAGTGTCTCAACTGTTGTTCAAGCCACATATATATCTTAATTAAATTCAGTTTAGAAAGTCAGCTAACTGTTGAAGTCAGACTAGTTCTCTTCTCTGTGTGGGTAACAATTTTTGGGGGGTGATAATTGAAGGTATTCATTTATAGACATTCCCCATTATCTCCAACAGTTCTAAAGCACCTGGCTTACTAAGGCTTTTATAATTCTATATAATATCAGAAATCACAGAATAAATAACAAGAGTTAACTTGTAGGACTCCAGAAAATAATGAGGGAGACATTACTGGAAGGGCATGGAAATAAACATATTTGAAATCTACCTTAAATTCTTTAAAGATCAGGCAATTTAAATTCATTCACACAAAACTGAGGGTGGTGCTAGCTACAGTTTTGTTGTGCTGTTTTTATTCAAGACACGTAAATGTGTATCATTTATTCATTAAATAAATCTCACGTTCCTTTGATACTGCTTCAGCATAATATACATGTTTAGTGTGGAGTTAGCGCAGTGCTGTTAGTGCAAATCCAGCCTGATCTTTATGCTTTTCTGTAGCCAGCACTGAGCTCAGTGAAGCTGTGGACTGAGAGACACACATGGGCACTCAGGTGCCTGGCTGTGTGGGTGTGCTTTTCTGTGCCCATCTTGGAGAGGTTTTGCCAGCAGAGCGGGGAAGGAGGAGCAGTTGAGGGAAAAGAGATCCCAGATATAAAAAAAAAAAAAAAAAAAGAAGTCTTTAATGAGGTTATACTTATTGTTTGCACATCTGACTGGTAATAATGAGTAACTTTCCTTGTTTGAAAGATTTGCTGTAGAAAATTTCACAGCTCTGACAGAGCACACAGAAAAAGTTTTTGAGGCAGCTGACTAAAAGGTATCTGAAATCAGAATCTCCCAATCACTTATAGTTACTTAAAAATGCAATAATACTGCCAGTATGGTACATTAATTCAGACTACGCAGATGTACAACATTGTGTTGCAGTACCTCGTAGCCTGAGATGTTCATTGCTAAATTTGATGCCTAAAGCAATGCAGCAATGGACAATGGAAGTGCTTTAGTAGAGGTGAAAAAGTGCATTTCTCCTTCTTTTTATCTGTTTAATAAAAATTCTGAAGACATGGATCCCAGAGAAGAGATGTAGCTGTTTGGCATAAACAGACTGTTAGATCATGTTGCCATTGAACCTTGTATACTTTAAGAACATTTCCAAAACAATTGTTTCTCCCCCCTTACCTCAAACCAGTCTTGTTTAGCAAGAGCCTGATCAAGCCTGAGCTGTTTGTCACTGTCCCAATGTTACAGGGCTCACCTATTGACAGAAATATGGGAATATTTGCTAAAGGAAACATATGGCTTTGCAAATCAGGGAGGAATTTATTTAAGAGCAGAATTTTATTTAGAGATCGCTCATTAATTCTTTAAATCAGCTTTTGGTTACATGTATTTGCTTAAGTTTATGCAACATAAAATGCATACAACTACAGCTTAAATTATTCCTTATGAATAATGTATTTGAACAAATACAGGCCTTTAATGTGTTTGTAGTTGATTTGTAGTCAGTTCATAATTTTTACGTCTGAGCTCATTTTTCAAGTTGTTTACTTGTTTAGGTTAGAAGCAGGATTTTATATATCTCCAAGTATTTACTATGCAATTTTCAGGGTGTATGATTTATTGCTTGAGGTGCTTTTTTCCTCTCCTTTAAAGTCTTTTGGAGTCTACCTGCTTCCTGAAACATTTACTGTATTTGAGTTTACGGTTCAAGTAATGGAAAGGGAAGTGTAAACCAATGAAAAACATTTTTCTGCTTCTTATGCGAATATTAATTCATGCAATGGTTGTGCTATCATCTAATAAAATCATTGGTATTTCTCCTAAATGACAACGCACATGTCCAAATATTAATGACTAAATAAATAAGTGTGCACAGACTGGCATCATTCACATCAAAGAAGTAGAATAAATAATGAGAAGTATTGCAGGAGGAAATAATTTTATTGAAAATTCATGTTTTCTGAAACAGGAACGTTTCTTTCAGGTCAGTTACTGAAGAAACTGCTGGAAACTCTGCTGTTTCTGGATGTGGATGTCATGGTGCAGCCCTGCTCACCCTCATGCTGGCCCTTTTGAGCCCAGACAGACTCCGGTACTTCTCTTGTTTCTTCTGATTGGTTTGTGGTAGCTTAATTTTCTGCTCTCTACTCAACCCCTTGCCTCTTATTCAGCTGCCCAGAGTCTCCTGTCACACATCTCCTTCGAGAGGGACACCTCAGGACTAATAAGCCCATGAAAATGAAATGGCTGGTTTCTGCTTTGGTGCTTTGCCCAGGTGGCAGGGTCTGGGAAGGAGAGTTGCCATCCCTGCAGCCTGGTGTGGGAGCACCGTGGCTGTGACCCAATGAGGTTCACCCTGTGGGAGGCCTCAGACCTTTCCAGGAGGTGTTGAAGCAAGCTGTGCTTGGCAAGGAGAAAAGGGAACAGTAGGCTTTGGCTGGGAAGTGAGGCTGTGTATGTTGTGCTCTTATACCTGGTGAGCATGTGCAAATGGTGCTGTAAAGGAGGTGGTTTTACTTTTGTGTTTCTGTCCATTGCAATCAATGATTACGAGGCATATGCTGTGCAGGGGAAGGAGCAGCAATTAATGTAGCATGTGCTTCGTCCCAAAGTGATGCTAACTTGCAGTTAGGCCACTTCAGCAGAAAGAGTAATCAAGTTATAACTGTCAGTCAGGGAGAGTTAAACATGGGAGCCCTTGTCCAAGGCAAAAGACTGTCATTCGAGCTCCATGTTACAAGCCTTAGGCTTCATTTAGGCTCAGGTCTGGGGCTGTGCAGTTACAAGTGCAGCACAGCTCTCTGGGAGCAGTGCTAGCCCTAATGAATGCCTGTGTCACTCTCCGTGTAAGATACGAAATCAAAAGCTGTACAGCTCTTCAAAGCTTTCACGCTGTCCTCTGAAAAACTACTTAGACAGGAATGTGCTCTGCCATTTTTATCTGTGTTCTTCTGAGTACTGTCACCGCTGTGTTGACTTACATTCTGATGTGATTTTTCCAGTGCATTTTTCCTTTTCTGGCAGACACTTAAGTCAGTCCCTAATGTGACTAGCTAAAAAAAAAACCCAAAACAACAAAAAGTGCCTTTAAGGATGCTGCCTATTGATACGCCTTGTAATTAATACATCCTGGATTGGTACATTCGAGAGGCAGAATTTCAGTTAACGTCCCTGGCTGGTGGAAGTTCCCTCTCAATGCAAGGGAAGGGGGAAAGCCCAATGATGGGGGCTCTGCAACTCTATCCCCTCGTCACTTTGGTCTCTGAGAAGAATGACTCAGGGATTGGTTTCCATAGATCAGTGGCCATCATCCTCTTCGAGGAGACTTAGTTGCCATGGTAACTGTTGCCAAGACAGACTGGCTTTCCTTGGGAACAATTTCTGTGTGTTATTTCTGTACAGTGAACCATCCCCTGTGTCTATTATTAGAACCATGCAAGAAGATATTGGAGTTTTAGCTCCAGGTGGAAGTAAGGAAACAGTAAGAAGGGAACGCAAGTCTAATCACCAAAAGGGAGCTTGTGGTCCTTCATGGATCTGCATAAAGTTCATGGTCTCTCAGACTGTACATGCATTCTGCATACACGGGCCCCAAAACCAACATTGGAAGCCTCTTCAAGCCATGAGATCAAAATTAATTCCCAGTTCTGTTTAAAAATATTTAGTTGGGATAAGGTCCCTAGGGATATTCTGTATAGTAGCGTGTAGCTATAAAAGTTCTTCGGATTGAGTACAGTGGCTGTGATCAACAGTTTGCATGTGCTGGAAGCAACAGATTCTACCACCTCACCTGACCTGAGAAACACTGGTGGTTTTGAAATTGCTTGTGAGTTTCATATCACCTGAAAAATTGCATTAGCTTCACTTTGTTAATCATACAGTGTTAATGGCATATATGCAACAAACAAGAATCCCTCTTGTTACAAAGGCTTTTAAAGTTAATGATTCAAAATGTTACCATTCCTATATTTGTTTCCAATTTGCTACATAAAATAATTTTGGTTCAAGTGGAAAATGTCTTTGATTATTGTATAATATTAGATAATATTCAACTGAATGGATGTAAGCTAGTTAAATGGATAAGCTTCTCTCCTGAGAAATACAGTGAACAAATTTAACACTGTTTGTCTTGTCCAGCAGAGGTCACTTAGAAGCCACCTTATTCATTATTGGCTGTACTTGCCTCATTAGCATCTCTTGTTTCACCTCTTAAGTACTTCTGGATCAGCTGTGCTGAAGACCCTACTAATGACTTTTAATCTCTTGTAGAACCATTAAGACAAAGAAAGGCAAAATCATGCTGAAACATAAGAAAAATAATGAAAAATTGTAGGGACTTCATTGATCCCATAATCTCAGTAAGCAATCTCAGTAACTACATCGTGCTCCACAAGCTTTGCTGTGCATGTTAAAGACTTTTCAGTGTGAGCAGATTCTTCCCTGTATTACTAAATCTATGTGAGATTCTTACCTGTATTCTTATCTGTTCAATCTTCACAAAATATTTTCCAATGTGCATTTAAATTGCGAAGCAAAATGTGTTTACAGCATCTGATATTTCAGCTGTATGTGAATCTAGGCTGTTATGTGCTTGTGGAGGTCTTGGATTCACAAATTTTTATTGCAACATGAAAAAAATGAGAAGTCTTTACCTGACCAGTCACTTCTCAAATGTGAACAACTCATCCAACTCTGGCAAAAGTGCCATTCTGTATCTTCTGTTGTGGCTGGAGTGAAAAGCTGGAAATGGTATTTTATGAGCCCTTAAGCATCAAGAAAAGGCTTATGTCTGAAACAGTCTGAACAGAAAATAACCCCGTCCTGTTCATGTTTCATTTACAGGGGATTAAAAAAAAAAAAAAAAGCAAAGGAAAAGAGTGAAAAGGTTCCTGTTCTTCAAGACGAATGAAGGGCAGAATTTCCTCATTAGTCTATACACTCCATTAGCCCAATAGTTAGATTATCAGCTCTGAACTTTGTATGAATGGCATTTATTTTTGTTTTGCAACTTTCTGATGGCAAGATTTAACCACTTCTTGCATATAGAGCAATATACCACTGAACAGTATGGCACCATACACCCATGTAAGAATTGGCATATTTTTTGTTTGATTCAGTTGACTAAATATCAAGGTGTAAACTGTGGTTTCATTGTGATGCACTGTAATTTATCTTTGTACATAGGTATGCTGGAGCAGGGGAAAACAAACAAACAAAAAAACCACAGCAACAACACAAAAACCAAACCAAAACCAACCAAACAAAAAAACCCACAAACTGAAATCCTCTGTCTCTCTAGCTCCCTAATTCTGATAGTGGGACAAGATTGTAATTGCTCTCAAATATAAAGGTGTAAATATGTCATGATTTTACCCTGTGCTTAGTTTTCCAGTTGCATTAAGCAATGCGTTCTTTGCAGAAGTCAAACAGAAAGCTAGGTGAAAAGTGGCCTGATGGCTGGACAAAACCTTTTCTTGAGTGAAGAGTGCTGCATACACAGATATATGACAAACATATAAAAGGTAAGTTCCCTTAAATCTTGTGGAGGTGAAGACAGAAATTGTTTGACTTTATAATCAAACTTCGACAATGTAGGTAAAGCAGAACAGCTGACTAGAGATGGTAAGAATAGCATCTTGATATTAACTTATTTCAGAATCTCATTCTTTTAAAGCTCATCTGTTTTACCTCTGGTGACAGGAAGCTCCGTCAGCAAATTTTCAAAAGAGAAGGAGACAGTACATGCGTTCTTAATAGTCAGTACCGAGTGAGGGATCCTGTGTGAATTGTGAACTTTGAATCTCAGACAGACTTCCTCTGAGTTAAGAAGGTTGTTTGGAATTTTTTTTGGTCTGGTGTTCTTCAGAACTGTCTCTCTCTTACAGCTTCTGTAAAGATTATATGCTCGGTCTTGCAAACTCCAAAGTACAGACTCAGCACCTCTGCAAAGTCTGTATTTATAATGAGAAACAGGAATAATTTTTGCTTTATAAGCTTGGGTACAGAATAGTATGCAGTCATATCAAGTCTGAGGGAGGGGAAGGTGCTACAAAATTCCACTTTGTTCCTAGTTTGTCAGCGATCTGGCCCAGGACAGAAAAATTAATTAGAGAATATCTGGCTCTCATTAATGTTCACTGGAAACTTGCTGGGATCTGTTTGTTTACGTCTTTATTTTTATACATAGACATGTACTCAGAGTGTTACACATACTGATGCTTATGCTATTTTCTACCATGAACAAAGAATGACACTCTGTAATAATAATTACAATATTATTCCTACTTATCTGTGTTTCTACCACAGCATTATTCCTAACATGTCTGGCTATATAAATTACCTCCTCTCTCACAAGCAGTTGATACTTTTGCCTTGCTCTTAATATAAAGAGTGGACATAGGACATCCGGAGATTTGATCATTAATGAGGGTTGGCTCAGGATACAAGGCCAAACCAGGAAGCAACCGTCCATCTGCAGAGTCCCTGTGGCAGGCTGACAAGCATCCTACTTACAGTGCAGAAGAACAGATGTGTCATAGGTTACACAGGCACTACTAATTCAGAAGAAAAAGAACCTGCACAGGATAGCTTTCACTTTATGTCTTTCTAAGAGCTCTAATTAAACTCACTGTGTGATCACCTATTAAGAATGGTGCTCCACAATGCCTGAACTGAGGTTTTTCTGAAACAAGGTTATTCCCAGGGTTTTGTTCCTCAAAACCCTTTAATCCTGACTCTAGTTCTCTCAAGGAAAAGTTTGTGAAATACTTTGTAAACTTCTGGTTTGGGGATAAGAGCACTCTGTTGGTCTGACATCAAAGTGAATCAACAAACTAGCTGTGCATTTCTATCTGCTGCTTTAACCATCTATTCTCTTGCAAGTGTCTAGAAGCTGTCACCCTGCTATGCTGTGATGAAAATAATTGGACATAGTTCCCGCTGCTGATATTCCCATATGATATTTCTGCTGGTGAAGAATACTCAAAACTGATGGCAAGTTTGAAACTTCAAAAGCCAAGTGTTGTCACGTGCTGAGCTGCTTGCTTCTCCAAGGATATCTGCAGAGAGCTGCACCATATATCAAAGAGCAGCCAGACATAAGACCATTCCCCAAATGAGTGATATGCAGAAAGAAGGTATGTTCAAGGATCTACATAGTGAGGAACTTAGTACTCAAACTGGGAATCAAGAGAACCAAATAATTCTGGTGGAAGGGAAGGCTATATAGAACTAAGGAGATAGAAAACAAAATTACAAATGCAGTGAAAAAAGACATTTAATAATTTGTGAACACTAAGCCACCTGCCCTTATGATTTTTGTTTGTCACTTAGTGCAGAAATTTACAATAGTCCTGTAGGTTTGGATACCATATCTATACATGCTGGGTTTGCCACAGCTTAGTAAAATTTCTGCTATGTGATAAAGTACATTTCATCAAGGTGGTGTCCTGACCAGGTGACAACCTAAGGGTGGGGAAATTGCTGAGAATCCTATCGGTTTCATGCTTCTTCTTTTGCAGGCAAGCAACCTTCAGGGGAGTTCAACAGCAATTCAACAAACCAGACATTTTTGTGGGTTACAGGATGAGCCTTGGATGCTTTGTGTTAACAGCATATAGATATAATGTTTTGTTTTTAGCCAAAATAGCACGGGTCAGTGTGGAAGTTTCAGCTTCCTGTTTAAAAAAAAATAAAAAAAATCTCTAATTCCAAATCTCTGATTAATGATGTTGACTCTACAGTGTTTTTATCAAAACATGGCTGACAAATAGCACTGCTCTGAGCTGACACTTTCATTTTATTTTTATTGAGACTAAATTTATCCTAACTCCTGAACAGGAAAGATACAAGGCAGCTCGACAGCCTACAACATCTCTATCTGATGCCACCATACCAGAGAACAACAGCCCCAGAAATGAGATCTTGAGGATAAAGTCATCCCCAACACTACTGAAGAGATGGAGAGCTTGAATTGGTTTTTGCAGCTGGTGAAGTCTAACAGGCATTCCTCTGGGTAAGGAAATTTTTTGCAAGCAAATGTTAAATTGCCCAAGACATCTCTTCCTCAGAATTCTATTATAATTAAGTAAATAAATATTCATTAACTGGTTGTTAATTAATTAATTTTTCAGAGCTATCCATGGTGAAATCCCACACACTATTCTTGCTCCTGTACTATTCATGTCCACACAACGGTACCACACTGGACAGTGCAAACCCTATTGAGAAGTTTATTCTAATCAGTAACTGTATCGCTAGCATTATAGGAAGACAAGCAGTAAGTGATTTACTTAAAAGTTTAAACATATATTCCTTCACTCCATATTGTTTTTCCAAATTCCACATCCCATTTTTAAACATAAATGGATACGCTTGAGTTGGCCAAGTCTTTTCCAGGGATGATTCAGAGTACATTGCAGGAAAGGCAGTCACTGCAGCCAAACAAGCCTCAAATATCCTTCCCTGTCCTAGGATATTAAGAAATTAATTCATTGACTGAATAAAGGGGAAAAACCTTACAGGCAAAACTTTCAATGCCTGCAGTTGTTCTGATTTTTCGGTTGTTCACTTGTACTGTAACACAGCCAATGTCTGTCCAAGGCCAGGAAAAGAGCAAAGGGCTCATTTTCAGAATGTCATGTGCAGTACCTGTAAATAGGGGTGGTAAGCTTGAGGTAGGCAGTCATTAGGATTGGGCAAGACAGAGATAAGCCAGTAAGCAATCTCTTTGCAAAATAAAGTACAAGATGGCAGTTCTTAGTAGAAACGTAGGGGATTTTTTTGTTTTCTCTTAGAAGGCTCATCCTCATGGTAAAAATTCAGCAGGTTTCTGTTCCATTTCTTCTCTACTACATTCTGTTGTGCTGGCTCTCAGGGAAGCCAGTGATGCGGTAAGAGTTTTCACTGCGTACTGATCAAGTAAAGATCTCTTTTGCTGTGATAAGTATCTGACCATATTGAGGCCATGCAAGCTTTGCAGATGCAAACATGCCAATCAGAAAAAGCTCTTGTAGGCTGCCCTAGTAGAGCACGGCAAGCTGATGAAGGACTGCTAGCAGGCTGTAATCTGTCAGTTTAATAGCATTTTGCCCCTGAATATTCTTTGTATAAAATAATATCTGCTTTTGAGGAGCATTTTCCCTAGTATTTGACCTTATCAGGGCTGTCCTGTGCTGTCAGACTCTCAGCTGTCAAGCTAATGACTCAGAGCTGTCACCTTCAAGACTAGGTCTGGAACAAGGACTCCCTGCTGCCTCTTCCACGTTCCCTTCCCTGCTGTTACCTGCACTAGGTGACTCATATCCTAACACACGTTTTATGGAGGAAGAAAATAATTTCCTGAGATGTTTTAAATAGGACCTCCAGAACCAGCTGCCTCCTAAATATGAAGGTTTTGTGGCTTCTTTCAGGGTGGAGTTCTGATCTCTCTGCTCAATAAGTCTACAGCTTTGTAACCCTCGGGACCTGAGGACTGTCATTGCATCCAAGCTTGATGTGATTCTCCATGTGTGATTCTCCATTTTATCTGAATATAAATATGGATTGCAAAACCTGCGTTTTTTTCTGTTTCAGCTCCTTAAGATTTGGAAAATTTTGCTTTTATATCTAAACCGTTGTTAGTGCAAACTATGATCAGTCTCTTAGGGAAGTGATTTTCTTGGAAACCCTGCCACCAGCTTACCAAAGATAAATAGGCACTTTGGCTCTCCTAGAATAAAAGATTGGGGTGGTCATCTTTGAAAACTTTGGAGGTAAATATGTCTTAGTTCCTAGCAGGCAAAAGCAACAAAGATTTGTGTGAAGTTGAATCTCTGTAGGGAGAGGCCTTAACATTTTATTTTCAAGTTTTCTTTTATTGTGGCAATATTCTGAGGTTTATCTTGCTGCTTTCATGGGAGGCAGCAGCAATGTCAACTTCCCTGGTATTGGATAATTAACACAGTATAAAAATTCAGCAGAAGGAAATCCTTAGAGGTCTGTTAAGAACTGGCTTGAATCCATGAAGCTGGATAAGAAATATAAACCAAAATTCATGTTTGTTGTAGTAGTTAGCTACATATCTTTTCTTATTTTATTTTGGTGTATGTCATTGCCCCAGATTTCAATGTGAGCCTAATGGAGGAAGCACAAAGGGGTATATAGAAAAGTGGTGCTTCTTAAACTCTGCTTTTTATCCTAAGGAGAATGTTCTCACAATAATATGCTAGTGACTATACTTTATATTGTATTCTATCAGACGAAATATGACGGGGGAAGCAGCTCTCTGTGGGTAATCTCTTCTGAAGCTTAAAATAAAGAGAAATAATTGAGCTGACTACCAAAATTCATGCTGGATTTGATTTTAGTCTCCTCACCCCAACCTGACAACCAAAAGGTGCTTCCTTAGGCTCATTTTCCGTTTTAACTGGTGGAACTGGAAGAAAATAAGGCAAATTGGCATTACTGTGGGGCTTATTTACTATAAAAGTTTGTCAGTTCGTCTTTGTGGTAGTTGTTTTTGGTTTTTTTTTCCTGTTAAGCACAGAATACATGAGACATGATTGCCTCAAATTTGACCCTCATTAAAATCAAGGACAATTACTGTGGTGCAGCTTGTCGGAACATCATGCAGTGCTTTATCTGATGAAGTTGCTGCCTGTTACTGTTCTGCTCAGAGAAAGCAGCAAAGTATTGCAGATCTGGGATCCAGGAGGACTTCATCTCTGAGGGTGCAATACTGAGGAAGAAATGTTATCTTATTAGTATATAAGGTCTGAAAAGAGAAATTGGGAGGCGATCAGATGATTACTACTTAAACGCACTAAAGCTTTTTGTCCTTTAAGCTATGTATGTTTGCTAATAGTGGAGATGCTATCAAGAAGAATGCCAGCAGAAATGCAATAGCTGAAGAGTTCAGGATTTGTTCCAAGTTGGAATACTGTATGAGAAATGCTTTTAATTTAGACATACAGTGAACAAAACATTGAAATGAATTTGAAGCATAGTGAGATTGCTGACTGTTGCTGTATTAGATTTTTTCATTACACCTTGAGATGTTCAGATTCTTATATTCTTCCACACATGAAGATACAATTAGGGGCTACATGAAATAGTTCAGACACTATCCCTTGTTCTTCATCTTTTAGGCTGAAGACAGGAGTGTATTACCTAGGCAATGTAGACAACTCTTTCCTAGGCAACCCTTTAAAATTATGTAAATGGAGAAACTTATGACTCTGTTTGATTTGTCACAGATGTGTGGACTTAGCAAAGACTCTTCTTCAGCTTTTCAATGCCTTTGTACTTCGGCTTTCACTGTTGATGGCAACAAGTTCAGCTAACACAGATAAACCTGAAGAGGAAATGTATTAATTCCTGCCCAGTAATTTGGTGCAGTGCTCCGGCAGTCAGTGGCTTACCAGGCAGACATGGTCCCGAAGGTGAAAAGGGAGAACAAGGTCCAGAGCTATGACCACCGAGCAATATTGTATTTTTGTCAGTCCTTATCATCCTTTTATTCTGGTTTCATGCCTCCTTCAGTCTTTCATTTTGTCTTTTTACTTCTCTCCTTTTCTTCTGCTCCATTAGCCTTCCATAGGCTCTGCACTGTTTCAGGAAACTGAAAATGCTTTCTGCATTTATAATGTTAGTCTAGATACTTAGCTTTTAATAAAAAAAATACAATACATTTTCACAGCAGCCCATAAAACAGAGATGCAATAAGATTTTAATCTGATTGTACCATTTGTACTCTGAATTACTTACAGAATTTTCTACAATACCCTATTAAATGATTATTTCTTTTTCTTTCCAGAGGCCAGCTCTCAAAACCAAAAATCATGTTGGCTACTAATCTGATGGTCATAAGTTGATTGCTTCATACTCACCAAGTCCCAGCAAAATTCCCCAAGGCATGATTTGTCAGGTAGGTAATTTTTTTCATGCACTGCTACTAACAGCAAATAGATCAGCTGGTGCTTTCTGTCATGTGGTAGAACCAAGTCACCAAATCATAGTTTCTGTCCAAACAATTAATAAGTACATATGGAATCATATACTTTCTTACTATATCCTGCTTGCGTTATCATGTGTATATCACACATCTTGGAATTAGATAATTGCTTTTCAGCCCCCAAGCAAACCCCCCTCATTATCAATACCACTTGATATGAACTATGACGTAAAATTTCAGTGGCATATATTAATATTCTGCAAAGGTGTATTCTGGTCCACATACCCCCTCAGTATGCCCTCTACAATTTCATGGCTGAAATGAGTAACGCCAGCACTATCTGTTTCAACAAACTGCTTCAGAGGTATCCTTAATCTTCTGATCTAGAAAATGAGCTAAATCATATAGTGTCATGTGTGATTGGATTACAGCTGAAGCATATTGGCTTTCTGGTGTTAGAGCATGTGTGCCTCTGCAATAACGTAAGACAGCATTTTTTTCATTGGATTTTCAGTGCCCTAAGTAGGTGTAGTGAAGAATTTTTCATCAAAGTAATGCATTTCTTAGCAAATGAATCTTTCCACAGGAACAAGGCAATTTTCCTGAGATGTTTTTATTTTCCTGGGGAAAATAAAAAAAGTTCTCAGTGTGTGGTACTGTCTCTAAGCACTAAGAAAACATAGTGAGAGAAAATCTTGGAAAACATTTGAACATTTTTATTTTAACTCAAACTCTAGGAGAAAGATTGAGAGGTTTATGGGATTCTCTGGAAAAGCAGGACCCCCAGGAATAAAAGGAGATTGAGGACCACAAGGAGAGAAAGGAGAATGCAGAAGTAAGAAATAAATTTCTCAACATTTTAGTACGTTTTCCAAAAAAATACTTGTATTAATGTCCAGTATTCTTATAACATCATTTGAATAAAACGTGTGATTTCCAGAAGTGTGAGGAGCAGAAACATAAACCATCAGTTACATAGGAGATGAGTTGACCAACATAACTGGGGAGAAAAAGTGTTTAGAATGAGTCACTAGTATATGTTGTTTGTGAGTGAAATAACAAACCCTCTGTCTCTTAATATAAACAGCATTTTTTCTTTCATTCTTTCCCCGTTCATGTGTTTTCTGCTTCAACTTAATCTAAAAATGTTTACATGTGTGTTTTGCCTTTGAGAACTGGGCTTTTCCCTCTGAATAGGAGATGGCTTTGGCAGCCCTAAGAATTCAAAGCCCACCCAAGTATTCATCTGAGTAAGGGACAAGGCTCTCTCAGTGGGACAAATTCCAATGGAACAAATCTGCAACGTGGCCTGTGGTTTCTGCTCTGGAAACCAAATAGCTCCCCCACATGGCATCAGGTTATAGGAGAGCTAAATGCACCTCAGACACAATTGTTGTGCAGTCATTTTAATACAAATTACTAAATAACACCATTAACTCCTAGTTGTAGTAACAAATGACCTACTGAGACAAGTAACTGCTTTGGAAAAAGAAGTATAAGTTTTGAAGGCTGAACTAACTAGGCACAGAAAAGGTAAGATTCTATTGTTGATTAGCTTTCTTTTTGCCTGGTAAAATGATAGACCTGCTAGTACTGGAGAAAGAACTGAAAACAGTAGATTGAAATAAATATTACAAATTTTTCTTGCGTTGCTATAATAGGAGTCATTAATTAAATGCTGTCTCACTGAATATGTCCTTCCTGAACTGACCTGCCAAACTTTAAGGATCACTTTGTGAACATTAAGAGTAGGGGCTTTGTTACTTGGACTGTTCTCTAGGTGCTTGTGCTTTAAGCACTGCTCTCTTACTGCCCCAGTTCTAGATAATTTTCTAAGAGTAAACACAGATTGTAATGCTGTCTTCCTGGGTTGGGCTGCAAGTAATTTCTCAAAAGATGCTCTGTGAAAACTTTCAAAGAACATCTCATCAGTGCTCTACTAGCACTGGTACAAAAGCTGCATTAGGAAAAACAAGAAGTCCATCGTTGTTCTTAAATTAACTTAGGAGGAAATGACAGAGGCTGCAATTTACCACATCACAAGAATCAGCCAAATAGTCATATAGCTCCACACCACCCACTGGCCATCCTTCCAAGGGAATGTCTTCCCTGGAGAAAGCCCAGCTTTGAAGCTGTAGTTGTGTACAAAGCCTGAAATTTCGCCTGAAATTGGGGCAAGAAATTGAGGAGCGTGAAGAGGTCAAACAGCCGGTAGCAGGAATGTCTTAAGCCATCTCTCTTTTGTCCTCCTGTACCCTCATGTATCAGCAGCCTGGAAAAGGGTGTCTGAAAGCTTTGTGGAGGTTGTACCTGGTGCAGGAGCATAGCACAGGAGCATTGTGCTGATACCATTCCCACAACATCATGGGAAAATTTAGCTATGCATGTGTCCCAGTTTTTGTGTCGTTGTTATAAGGTGGTAGACTCCCTTCACACTAATCCCAGAAACATGTTAAAGACAGTAAGATAAAATAAATTGCCCATTAAAGATAGAAACTGTGTTTCAAAAGAATTGCTGCTAGCAGTTTTATCTGCTAAATGAACTAGAGCTTAACTTTCCACTGGCTTTTCATGAAAGCCTGTCAAGGATATGAGCCATACATTCCAACTTCTCCTAAGATAATGTGTATTTTCAGAGAAAATACTAAGTTTCCCAAACTTGCTAAAGCTGTTCCTATGTCTCTCTGCTCTGTTGCTTTAAACCCTGAATTTTGTTACTGGTTTCTGTGATAAAGCTGATGGGTACAGAAGATCTAATTGCAAGCTCAGTTCCTTTGTATGGTTTCAATTGATCTGTGATTTTTGCACTGAAACCTGGCAAGCTGTCTTGTCGTGCTTGCAATTTGAATGTGAATTTCTTCAAATCTTAATTCAAGAACTGTAATACTATATGAACTGGAAATGAAAAACTGTGATCCAGTTTCTTGTGAAATTCCAGTTTTCTTGAAGTGTGGGGTTGATATTTCCAGGTGTTTATTTTGTTTGACTTCTATTGGGTTCTGCCTACTACTTCAACAATAGTGTATTTATAGCTGGTATTAGCTACTTCTGAAGTACAATTGTGATATGGATAAATAACTATAGCATGATCAATTTTGGCATAATACAATTATGTTCACTTTTGTTTCCAGCTTTGATTTTTAAAGAACAACAAGAGTATTGCTAAGAAAATATTTGCCTCAACTGGAAAAGAAGATATTTTTGATAATGGAAAAATCCCTCTGTGCAAAAGCTGAAAGTGCACTTGCCTGTCCTAGGAATGAGGCTGAGAATACAGTTTTAAAAGACTTCATAAGACCTTCAGAGCAGGCTTATATGGGGATATCTGATGAACAGCCTGAAGGCAGGTTGATGTGTCTGAATGAAAGGGCTGCAACTTACACAATCTGGAATGCTGGAATACCAAATAATCTAAAAAATGAAGACTCTTCAGTAATACATGACTGGGAAAAATGGAATTACATTAATTGTTCAAATTCACGTGACTTAATTATTTGTGAATTCTTGAGCTTATAAATCTAAGAAAGCCCAAAGTTTTTGCCTTCAATTATGTAGTTCTTGTGCAAGTTTGTTCCCATAAATGTAACCTGTAGTAATCGGAAGCAGAGTGTATTTATAATTGTTTTCTCTTTGACATTCAGTTTTTAATATCCTAATAAAATGCAGATTTAGTTTTTTCAATCATTATGAATTTACATGGTGTTTATCATAGTGGTAGTAAGGCTAATAAGGTATGGCATGCTCAGCAGGCTAGTTGTTATACCTTCCTATGAGTTCCTCATAAATGCAGAATGAGAGAAGCATTTTTTAATAATGTTGAAACTAATGAAAAAATGTTGTATTTTCTGTCTTTGAGATGAGCTGTAAGTAGGAAAGATACTCTCCACGTGTTGTTTTTGATACATTCTTTTTTTTTCTTGTAAATAATGGACAGTGCACACAGTCCTATATTATTTCAGTATTTCAGATGGCTTTGCTCGTAGTGCGCTTTAATTCTAAAATTAATAATGATCACTTAGAGACTAGAGTGGTATTTGTCACTTGGATACAGAGGTCCATTGCACGCAAGTGATTGCTGACATTCAAATAATTTCTTTTATGAAGTTTCAACTATTTGCACGTCGTTTTTTCCATGTGGTAGGAAAATGAAATGTGCTGTAACTACAAGGAGGAATAAAACAGTACAATGCCCAGCCAGGTTGCTCTGTGTGCGGTAGAACAACCACAAGAGAAGATGATGGGCTTTTTTGGGAATCAATAGGCATCATTTGAAGTACACAAGAGATAGATCGAGATTTAAATGCAGTAGAAAGCAGATTTTTTTTTGTCTTAAATTGAGTACAAGGGCCTACTTATGAAATGTTCTCCAAGTGGAATTCAGCTTATGCAAAAAAACAGCAAAAGGCCTTATTTACATGAACAGTGTGAGAGAAGTGATACCATGGGCTTCTGTGATTTTCTTGATGGAAGCTTCTTTCACCTCAAGTGAACTACAAAGAGGTGAACCACAAACTGGATTCACTAAGAATAGGTGAATACCATGACAACAAAGGCCAATAATGTATGTTTGACAACTAAGAAAAATACTTACACGTATGCTTTGTGTTTTTGACCATGGAAGAACAGATGATTTTCAATTCCTCTTCCACTTAAAGACATGTGAGGTAAGTAACTCTGTGGAGAGGAGGACTGTGTCGACACTGGCAAGGTATGTGGATCCATGGGAACATAAGAGCATATCTCTACAGAGGAGCATTTGGTGCCCAGCTCATCTGTTTTATAGCTGTTATTTTCATTGCCTAATTCTGTGTTTACCTTTGTAAGCAATTACATTTACTTTCTCTGCACCAGGTTATACAGGTACAGCAAAAAAGCAATTACTGAAATTGGTGAAGGGTATGAGTTTTCTAGAGTATGATTTTTCTGTTGATCTGCATCATAGTTTCCTTGTCTTTACTGGCAATGTATCTTTTCATTCTCAAGTGAACTGCATTCCTTGTCTTCATTAATTGGTGTCCTGCAGCTATGAAAACAGGAACTTTTAAAATTTTGCCTGGGAGATTTTTAATCAGTATTTATTATATGAAAATGCGGGGTATGGTGCGATATTTACAAGACTGATTTGGTTTAATTTAAGATAAAAAAAAGACATTCTAGAGAGTAGATACAATCCTTTCATACTTCTAGA
Source organism: Columba livia (assembly GCF_036013475.1). Classification (NCBI taxonomy): domain Eukaryota; kingdom Metazoa; phylum Chordata; class Aves; order Columbiformes; family Columbidae; genus Columba; species Columba livia. Next base: position 27,571,866 of record NC_088607.1, on the reverse strand, counting down.
TTTAGATATCAGTGGTAATTCAGTCTCCAATGCATTTATTTGGAATGATTATGTAAGTCTACTTTGAGATCATATCCAAAAAGCATTGTGGTATGTTTTGTGACCATTGCGTTTGGAGCCAGACTGAGAGCAATGATGTATTATGCCCCAAATGCATCCGCCAGCAGATTACAATGACTAAACCACTGATTTGAAAAAGGTTTGGGGTGTTATGATGTGAATGGCTATGTTCTTTCAACTGATTTTTTTGTTGTTGTTTGAGTTTTTTTTTAGAAATAGTATTCCTAATTGCCATGTCAGTCGCTCTCTCAAGCGTTCAGCTCTGAACTGTAATTCAGACTAATTTTTACATTATTTTGCCCAGCAAATTTCCAATACAATTGTTAGAAAGTTATGAAGCTTCTTGTAACCTTGTGTTAAGGTTGTGTCCAGGAAGCACCACACATCATTCAAATAGGATCTACACAAACTGCAAAACTGTTTACAGGTAAGTGCAAAAATATTCTAATGCTAAAAACACTGGGAGTTCATGAAAGCAGAATGAGGAGAACATTCATATTGTATGTTCAGTGTCATATATTCCAAAGTTGTCAGATAACTTTTTTTACCAGGCTGTGTACATGAAAGTGTATTTGGCCACAGCAAGGATGGTGTAAATAGCAAATCTGAGCTGCATTTCTTGAAGTAAACATCCAGTCAGCTCATCTTTTGGGTGCTTAAGCCCTAAGGCTTCAGTTTGTTATCACTTCTCTTGTTCCCAGTGTTCCCATATCTTATAGGTTTACCCTGGTGTAAACCACCTAAAGGAAAATGGTTCCCCAGCTAAAACACCGCCTGTGCAGAAAGGAAGCTGTGAGCTTCCCTTGCTTTCTAGACAACCAAACTCTGCTCCACATGACACTGATGAAAATCCACCTCTGGTGGAGTTGCCGTAGAAATGTAGCTGTATAAGTGAAAGTATAACTCTGTTAGTCTGGGCTTACCTGGTAAGCTGGCCTGTCCTGATCTGTTGCTTGGAGGACCAGAATAGTAGCGCTGAGAACTGTGAGCTCTGGCAGACCATTCTGGCAGGCTGACCTTCTGAAACTGGGCAGAAGTCCACAGGGCAGGAACGGTACTTGGAAATAGAAAATTAGCTTTTATTAATTCATTTTCCTTGAAGCTTTTAAATGCAGTAAGGTATGTGCCTTAAGTTCTAACCTTTCTCACCATGCATGTTAGGGACATCTTTCTTTAGGGACATCTTTCTTTCAGTAGGTGCTGAAAAGAGAGGAAGAGTTTGAAATTGTGTTCTATTATCTTCCAAGAGGCTTAAATCAACATCCCTGCTGATCATTTAATTTTGTATTAATTATAAACTAATCTGTATTTGCTGTTATAGCCCTGATTAGAACCATCTTATTTGGTGCTAATATGACCTCCACAGAGCTTCCGAGTAATTCAGGATGAGAGTGGCATTTGTTAATCAGTTGCTGGGTTTATCTTTCTAAAACATAGCACAATTTCAAGCTAGGTACAGGCTCAGGAAGAACTAGCCTGTCACATATGAAAAAAACACAATCTCTGAAAAGCTCTTTGCCTTCTCTTTGTTTTTCAAGTGGCAATTTTCAGTGGGAACTAAGAGGTGGAAACAGGAAGCTATTTCAATCAGTAGCAGCTTGTACTTACTGATTTATTTTTGATTATAACTTGTAAAAATGGGGGAAGGGGTGGTTAGCATGCTCAGAGCAGAGGAGAAACATGCCCTTTGCTGGGGCTTGTTTCTGGTTATGGAAGAAGGCATCACCCTCTTGTGTGAAACACACAGAGAAGTGTTACACAGGGAAGTCTGTGGCTTTAGCGCTACTGAAGTGGCTCTACTCTTTTGCTTAGCACCTAGAGACCTAAAGAAAGAAAAATACTTTCCGAATTGAAGTTGGCCAATAATACACAGAATAAAAAATAATGCAGGAGAGCCTGGAAACCTAGGTGCAGCCTCATTTCACTTTTAAGCTCTCTGCCAAACCTCTCAGCACTAGCAACATGACTGGATCTTCTTTTATCTCTAGGGAATTAATTTATCCTGAGGCTCCTACAGTTGACATCTCTTTTTATGGTCTGTGACCCTAGTGATGTTTCAGACATTGGTAGCTTAAGCTGTTTAGATCAGTGCTTCAGGGTAGACAGTTGTGAGAGCTTTTTCCTGGCTGGCTGTGGGCTCTGGCTTGTTTATGCCTTCAACTAGCAGGACAGCTTGTCCTACAGAGCTGAGCTTGTGCATTAATCCTGCAAGAACCTTCTGGCAATTTTGCAGTGGGAGGAAGATTCTATACTAACTGATTGGCATCCTCTGCCAGGGTATTTAAACACAGATAAAACTTCAAGCAGCGGAACTAAGTATTCAGAATGTGAGAGCGGTAGTCAACCCACGTTTAGGTGTCTGATCTCAGAGAGTCCGAGGGTGCTAATACTGGGCTTCATGGAAGTGAACCTGCATCATCTCAGCTGTGCAGGAGACTGAGTTTCAGTGCTTCATTGCAGCCTTAACAGAAAATATTACTACAGAGATGCAAAAAATGTGTATGTATACTGTCTCACAACATAGAAAATGCCAAAGCTGCCCTCTGTTCCTGTGTTGCTTTGTCTTGGTTTAGTCTCTTATTTACCCCATTGTTTGAATACTTACGGCAACTGTATCATCATGAGTCCTAGTTGTTTAGATCCCTATCTGTCCTAGTCCATCTCACAGTTTGTAATTGAACACATTTCAGAGATGTGCTGAAGGCAGAGAAGGGGAAGGAGGGATTAAACCATCTGGTCCTGCTGCCTTGTTGCAGCTTTCTCCATCAGGCTTATTGCTGTCTGTTGGGAGAGCTCTGGAGAGCGTCTCTCCCCCGTCCTCCCATCTGCACTGCTGGGCTGCATCTCTTGGACACCTTTGTCTTGTACTTGAGAGAGGTACAGAAAAAAGGCTTTGTGCAGCCTTCCCCAAGAATTATTACCAAGCGTGGTTTTGATTCAAACTTTCATTTTTGATACAAGGGAAGCTGAGCTATTACCAGCTGCTTTAGCTGAGATGGGCCAAGCACTTCACCAAAATTAATTGGAAATCCTGAAACCTCTTAAGCAACATCATAATAATTGGTTACTCTCTTGATTTTCTCCCACCCTGCACTTTATGAATCCGGTGACACCAGTGCAAGAGTCTTCCGCTCTGAAGTGATTTGATCAATGCTCCTTTGCTTACAGATCACAACCTTTTAACCCGTCTATCCCCTTACACCCTCTCCACCCTGCTTAAGCAGCTACACGCATTCACAGAAGCAAGGTAAAGAGGTAGGAAGAAAGAAAGGAAAGGGGAAGAAGTGATGCACTTTTAAACCTTTTTACCTCTTTACCTTTCATTATGGAGAGCTACAGCTAAACAGAAACAAGGAGGTTATTAAGGGTACTTCCTAAGCCTGCTAAGTAGATCTTTTATTTGTGCAGCAAAAACAAGTAAAGCAAATATCTTGAAGCCTCAGTTTTCCCTCTATGTGGTGTCATTTTCTGGTACCTAGTATTTATCTTAAAGCAGCAACTGCCAGCATCTGGAGAATCTTGGCTTTCATTTACAAGACTCAAGTGCTTTTCTAGCTTTCATGACTAAGGGTGAAAAAAGCTTAAAAGCCTTTCAGTTGGAAGGTTCTACAAAGTGAAAGTGTTTGTTTCCTTTTAATGTCATGTTTTAAAGCCAGTCTTAAAGCAGAACCTGTATTTTTACCGAATGGGGATTGAGTGTCAGGAACAGCACAGCAGGACCCTCTATGGCAAGAAAAACTACCAGCTTATCTCACAACAGCAGTTGTAAAAGCTATTTAAGAAATATTTCAAATGTTGTCTACAATGCTTAAGTGTATTATATATCACTTCACTGAAAATTGTATACTACACTCTGTCTTAAGTTACTGGGAGCTCTCCAGTGATTTTGAATGTTGCAGCCCTGAAATAGATATTTGTCAAATGCTCTCAGAATAGTTCTGAATTTGCCCTTTATTCTGGCAATTTGTGTGAGTCGTTGGAAAGTGTAATAGTTTACATCACTTATCTGTTACAGTGACTCCAAAAAGTAAAATAACACAAAAAGATTGGAGTTATTAAACAGCTGAGCCCCATTTGTGTGGAAACATAGTTGGGGAAACAGGTGCCAGAGAAATGCAATCTACCATTCGCATGGTAACACTGGTGTTGCAACAGTCAGGAGTTTTGAAAACTAATTTTTAGCAGTTAGTACTTAACATTCACTTCCCCTTTAGATAATTTCCCATGATAACAGTGGATATGCACTGACCTTGTGAAAGGGACACTCCATGCACTCAGCAGGCTGGGCTCTGCACAGGGCTGAACACTCATCTGAAAGGCACGGTTAGGGAAAACCTATACTATGCTTTTCTTCTAGCTTGAACCCCTGAGACAGTCTGGTAAGACAGCAAGCAACGAGACTACTTTAAAAATAAACGTATTTGAAGGAGTCTAGATTTCCACTCCTAACAAACAAGCATATTCCTGCCTGCCAGCTGCTGCTATTGCTGATGTGTCTCTGTCCTAGCCCCTTCCCATACAAACTAGAGTTTACAAGACATCACAACCTGCTTTCCTCTCATGAATGTAGAGAAGAATATTCAGAGAACAAGCGAGTATATGACTGCTGATAGGTGTGAGAAACCATGGAGTGTTTGAGGAAATTATAGAAAGGCAGGAAAAGACAAAAACATTGAAAATATTATGAGCAGGACAGCAGGTGTTCCAGTGATTTAACATACTTATCTGAGGCTATTGGTCTAGACCTTTAAGTAAACCTCACTGTACTTTTGGCATGTGAACTACATCGATGTGATAATAGATTAGAAACAATCTGAAAACAATTTAAGGCAATGAACTAATTGCTTTAGTTCAGTACTTGTTTGGAAGTTCATGTCTCTGCTAAAATTAATGGAAAAAAGCAGTCAACAAAAGGGGTACCAGCGGTTGTGCTATTATTTATATTTCCAGAACAGCACAGATAGACCATCAATCTGTAACATCTTTCGCAGTCACTGCTGCAAAGATAATGTTTGAACAAAATAACAGCTATGTAGATGGATGGTACATACATACGTTGTGATCTGAGACAAAATTAACAGAAGCTGTTGTTTGTGCTTTTGCACAGAGAGTGGAAAAGGCATGGAGGTACACACAGTCCATTGTACGGGTACACATCTATTTGTCATGCTTAGCAGAATGGATCCGAAATCTCCAGGCCAGGCTGTGATTCAGATTGCCTCACTAAGAACAGAACAACTGCTCCTTAACCAGGCAGTGAGCTGCTGGAGCATACAGGGGCTAGATTCATGCATGCCAGGCTCCAGGAATGATTCCTCGAATTAGAGTAGTGAATGCCAACCCAAACTTAAATAAATAAATGCTAACAGGTGGCTGAAGTGGTTATTGATAATTTTGTAGTTTATCTTGTCTTACTAACAAAAATAATGTTTACGCTTCAAAACTGCATGTAAAGCTGCTATAGAGGCTGTAATGTGTGACCCCCATGGAACAACAAAATTCTATCTTATTAGTTAAGTAGCTGACATCCACGGTTATTACATTTCTCAGGGTTATTAAACAGTCTCTCTGATTTGCCATGCAAGCTAAGTCTGCTGTGCTTTAATAGCCTACTAAACAGTTTCAGTTTGAATTGTTCTGGCCTCAAGCAATATTCAAGATCTCCCAGTCTTTCCAGAGAGACTCCAATGTTGTAGGATACTGCTAATTCCCTTTTGTTTTCTTTCTTTTCTCTGGGTCTTCATCTGTTCCTTGGTTTTATCTACTAGTTGAGCTCCAATGGGCTTTAATTAGCTGGCTAAAAAAGAAAATGCACTCCAGAATTGGAAGAAAACAGATGGGAGTGTGTCTCTTGATGCAACTTGCAGTACAGGTTGCAGTGGGTTATGTCTTAGCATAAAGAAGATGCTAACACAATGCTGTTATCCTAACCAATGACTGAACAGCCTGCCTTTTTCCTTCCCAATATCTGATTAGAGAGAAGAATTTCCTTCTAGTGATTTCTCAGTCCTTCCTTTTCCAAGTCTTCCCATTCTTTACTATTTTTCACCTTTCTCCTTGACATTTTATGTGCCTAAGTAAGTTTCCAAAGGGCAAGTGAGTACCAAATTCCCTTTGAAAGTCACTGGTAAGTATATTTTAGAAGTGCAGGTGTTATGTTTTGGACTCAAAGTGAATTGCATATTCCTACCTTATTACTTAGTGTTCCCTGAACCATTCTGTTCAGCAAAAAAATACTCTTTACTGGTTAAAAAGTAAATAAATCCAGAACTTGCTACTGTTCTATTCTGTTCCATGTGGATATCTTACTGAAATCTCCAAAGAAACAAACAAGAAAAAAAATACTATTGGGTATTGCAATGCTTTTTGAAACACCATAGATTCAGCTGCTTCAACTTCGGTTACATTGCAGCAGTCTTCTAATCCTCACAATGAATGTTTATGGTTCATTGTGCTAATCTTACCCGTTCTGGGTATCAGTTTTCACATTTTATAATCAGAACAAAAGACTCTCATTATAGCCCAGACTGTAATAATAACAAGAAAAATGGTATAACAAGAGTGTAGTTTTAGCAACAATGATCTAAGGCTATAAACGATATAAACATGGCACATGTTTGCAGGGAGAGGTCATACTTTTTATTAGGGTGCCAGACATAGGCCTTAAGCTATCATTTTGGATGTGAAGAATTTCTGTGCTCAAATCTTGCCATTTTGACTATGTCAAGATGGTGAACACATGAGTCCTCATTCTCCAGGGAGCATCTCAAAACATATGCTGAAAGGATAAAGCAAGTATTGCAAACAAAGCCACTTTGGTTTGAAATAAGCCATACTTCTATTGAACGTATCCTCAATTTTGTCCTATTTATTTACTCAACTGGTAATATGAAGTAAAATCCATCATCTGTATCTCTGTTAGTAGATCACTGGCTTTGTTATACCTCAATATATAGGAAAATCCAAACAATTTCATCCAGTTGTGTTTATTTTCTTTAAGGGTTTGGCTTGCAAAGTCTTTTAAGGAGCTCAGCAAGGAAATTGGTTTGTAGAGAAAGACTATAAGTATATTTCAAAATAGCAGTAAACTTTTTAGTCTAAGATTTTTGAAAACAGTAACAAAAAAAATTACTGCAGAAAAATACAAAATAACTCTCTTTAGTATTTGGGCTCTAGAGTATTCTGTTCCAGATGCCAGGTACAGTCAGGGAAATACTCCGGGTGAAAGGAAAAGGGTTTATATATGTATACATATATATATATATATATATATATGTGTGTGTGTGTATATATATTTTTTATATATATATGTATGTATGTAGCTGAGCCTTTCTTTTCTCTTAGTCCCTTACAGGAGTATTCCAAGAATATTTCTACACTGAAACCTCTGTGACAACTGCACCTTATGTAGTTTCAAGTCAGTTTGGGTATCAATGAAAAGTAAGGAGATTAACCTACTTTCTTGTTCACTCCAGTCTATGCCTGTTCCTTGGCACCTCAGCACTGTAGCTCTCCCACCAGCAGTGCCTGGTGTGGTAGGTTTAAAGCTGCCGGAGATCTGCAGGCAGAAGCTGCCATGGTTGTTCATCTATGCCTTTGCACTAATTAGGATGTAAAAATGTGCCATTACAAAACAGGTTCAGTATATTAAATACTATATGCTTCAAACCACACTATCAGCTAAAACAGAATTTTGTGTTCAATGTCCTGAAAAGTTCTGTGCAAAATGAAATTCTGTAATACCTATTGTCTTAATTTGCAGCTCATAACAGCAATAACAACCAAGAGATGTGGTGTTCTCTGGGAATTCATTACCCGTTGGGGTCCCTTCAGTAAGATGCCAAACAGCTTCATTTCCTGTGACCATCAGACCTTAACTGCAGCTTGGTTAGTTTATTATTTTCATCCGTAACTCTGTATTTTCTGCCATGTGTTTTCAATAACAAGTTTCTCCCGATGACTTTGAATTTCAATTGCAAATAAAATGTTGACAATGCTTTTGAATATATATGTTGTTACACTTATCAGTGAGACATTAACTGGGCCATTTCCCAGCAATAGCAATGTAATAACAGCTTAGCAGGATTTTTTTGCTATCTGCAGGCTAGATTATCTTCATTTTAGACTGATAACAAGGGCCAGGTGGTTGTTTATAAGGGCAAGATATAAATTGCAAGCGTATGTTTCCAAGGCAATATTGGCCAGTGACTATTCAATCATAAATTGCTTTCTATTATATTACCGCTTTTGAGAGGAAGGACACGGCACAGTTCATCTCCATGGGAACACAATATGACAGGACACCTCTATGATTACTCTTTGCACTATTTCCAGTTAAAAAAAAAAAAAAAAGGCAATATTTACTCTTATCGTAATACTGCTAATTGAAGTGGGTAATTTTGCTCTGTTGTTAACCAAGGATTAGCAATCATCTCCCACACTATTGTGTAGTATTCTCATAGAGGGCTACATGCCTAGTATGAAAAATACAAGGATGAATTCTAGAGTCGGTAACATGGCCTACAGGATAGAAAAGTGAATTGATGCTTTTGGAAAAAAATTTACTTCTCCAACCATGCTCAATGATAACATGTCTCTAAACTTTAGTTTCCCTAGCTGTGAAACAGGTTAAATACAGACCTTCTGGAAATCATTATTAGGTTGTGAGTTAGAATGAGATGATTCTGTTTGTTTCTAAAAGAACAAGACAGAAGCTGATTACAATATGGTTACATTTTTACTAAGCCTGGAGAGACAATACGAGAAGGGGAGAGTATTGTCCTGCCCGAAGGAATGAATATGGCTGCATCTAAAAATCTGCCATGTTACATCAAAGCAGGAGCTGCTTACTGCCTTCCTTTTAATGTGCGCTAGTTGATTTTCTCTCTTTTTTTTTTCAAGGCATAGAAGTAGTGGTTCAGTCAAATGACTTGTCTAGCCACTTGCCTACCATTTGCATATCATCCAAAAGGCCACTTTGCTGGTGTCCTGTAGTATGCTGACTATGAACCTGTAGTTTAAATCAGTTGCTTCAAGTATATGAGAAAGAAGGAATAGGATATAATCTGAGAATAAAGAACAAGTAAGTTCTTCTGTTAACATAGTTTTAAGGTTTTAAGGTTTTGCTAGGAGAGAGCTATACCTGTTTTTTTAACAAAAGCTCTGAAAAAAATAGCCACCCCTTTTCTTGATCGTATGGTTTGAATTTGTCTTTCCTATACTTTACAAAAACAATGTTATGCAAGGGCTATTCACTACAGTCTGGTGGAACCAGCTCTTTAAAATCCACTACTCCAAGTTCTGTTCCTCATCTCTGCTGTCCTCTGCTTAGGAACTTTATAATCTGTATTCAGCATTATTCTCTTCCATCCACCTGCTTACACCTAAACCTAGAAACCTCTGCGCTGGGATCCATTCCCCAAAATAACAGTGTATTATTAAGTTGACGGCATGTCACCAATACCATGTTTGTTCATAAATATGTCTCATCGGCAATTACATTCTTCCTGTAAGATGCTTATCCTCAAGTTAAAGTGGCATGAGTCTAGAGTACACACAGCAATAATACAAATTTTAAGATGTACACAAAGCAAAACTTGTATTCTTTCTCTGTTAGCAGTGTAGTAAGGTACCACACTCTCTACATTTTCATCCTCTTCCTGTATCAATGTACTGTAAAATATAAAAAAAAAAAATTTATCAGTGTTCTTTATTTTCCAGAGGCAGGGGGACTGTTGACCTTCCTATGTTTTTTGTTTGGATTTGTCTCAATAAAATCAAACTGCAGGTAGGGAGGAGGCAGCACTTTACCCATTGGGTTGTTTCATTATGTAACAGGTGATATATGTTTAGTTCCCTGTATTTCTGATGGGAGCTTAAGCTGATGCTAATGAGTCTTCTTAAAACTGACTATAGGCACCTAAGTCTGCATGATTCTAAGATCTGTAGCAACAGAGCAGATAGATTACAGTGGAAATACTAGACAAATATGTTTTAAAAAAAGACTGCTGTTTTGAAGAAGGTAAAGATGGAAAATTGACCACACCTGTTTACCACATAGATGCTGTGCCAAGGCCAAGCTCAGAGAGCTGCCATCAGGAACTTGCAGCACAGTGACACATTTGAGAGTAATGTCTCACAAATTGTTAAAATAAACTAGCGTGACTGTACAGCACTGCATTTAGCATTAGAGAGTGCAGCGTAGGTTTATGCAGATTGGCCTATGATAAGGTTGTCAGTAATCAGCTCATTTCAAAACAGTGTGCTGAGCAAAATAGAGAGTTTGTCTTGTTTTCTGAAAATTAGAGGTTTGAAGGCTACATAAAATTGATTCTGGTTTTTGAAACCACCTTGGCAGTTTTCAAATTACTTTTTTGAGAGTGAGTTTTTCTAGGTATGTGGTGTCTTTGAAAACAAAATTCCTTTTTTTGCCAAGTTCTCCGTTGCTAATAGTTGAGCAGGCCACTGTCGAGTTTGGGTTTAATTCACTGGCATTAACACCACAGCATATTTAACGCAGTAGGAGACATCAGAAGGAATGTTATTGTTCTACTTAATGACAGAAAGAAGGGTGCAGTAGCTAGGGCTCCCTGAAACCATTACAGTTTCCTGGCTGGGTTTTGTGCATTGTTACTCAGCTAAAGACCTTCAGCCATTTTCACACAGGCTTACCTGTGAATTTCAGAATACTGAGCCTCCTAGCTATTCTACAGAGGTGCTAGGCTCCAGGAAAAGAAATATTTACTTTCTTTCTTCCTTATTCTGGTGTATTTGTTTTCCCAAATTCTCTGCTGCATAACTAAGAAAAGTAAATCTAATGATTAAGTAATTTCTCACATTGGACTATGTTTCAGGTTTCTTATCAGCTTCCAGTGTGTAAGTACTATATGACTCATGGGAGAAGAATTGTTATCAAATGTATGTTTCTTTAAAAGTTTTGGTAAAAGATAATAATTTATAAGGTTTTTCTACATGTTAAACCATTATAAGCCATGTTTTGCTCATGCCACACTTTCTTGACTGGGCAAAAATAGTGGGGCTCTACTGACTTCCCTGCTTAATGTTTCCAATACTTTTAAGTATAAACTGTGTTAGGTGGAAGAAATAATACAAATCTGCAAAGATTTTTCATGTTGTTCATGTATTAAAGTTGCATACATATGCATGGGAAGGATGTATATGGGCAGTGATACCACAGAACAGTATTAACCATTCCAGCTGTTGCAGAGTTGCCTAGAAATTGGATCTGCATGAGGTTGTGTTCTGGTAAGTTAGATTCCCAAGAACCTGGGCATTTAATCATTTAAAATATTACTTCCCCAAATGCACATCCATAAATTCCATCCTATCTTTCAACTGCAGAAATTTCTGAGATCTGTGGGTACCCCAGAGTTCTGCTGCCATTCACAGACAGAATTAGCCATTTCTTGATTGTGCTGAGTTGCCTGGTACCTGTGCTGTTCCCAAAATGCTGCAGGATTCAGAAACAAGGTATTTTACCTACTGGGTTCTTTCTAACCCACACTTAATATCGGTGCTTTTAAACTGCCTGATTTAACTACAGAAGGAAATAATTTCAACTGCTGGTCTTAGAGGCAAAAGAGACCATATGCTCACAGAAACATTGAAGGTACACACAGCTAGAAAATGATATTAAGGTAAGGTAGGTAAATCACATACAGAGAGGGGAAGCAAAGATTAGAATTCTGATTATCAGGACAGACTATCTGGAAGGTACTGTGCTTCCCTAATCAACAAGAACAACTTTCCTTCTACAAAAGCCACTGGTCAGTCACATGCCTTTTTCGCTTTAAAACAAGAAAAAAAAATATTGCTACAATAACACTTAGAATCACCAAAAGTTTCTTTTAATTTTTATACATTTTGTATGTGTCTATAAATCTGGAGTTATTTGCTAGTTCTAGATTGTTATTTCTTCAACTTGGGCTTTTTATTATAAAAGAAAAAGAAATTTCTCAACTCTTAAAATTGTTCTCAGTATTTGCATAACAGGTGTGTAAGCAAAACTAAAAGACTCATTCGTGCCCTCATTATCCAGTCTCTGCTTCAGTGGTGTCATTTAACAAACACAACACTATATAAAGGGGACTTGCATGAATTGCTCTTTCATTTCACTTTGAAGCAGAAGGGTAAGTTGCATTTCTTTTCAATAAATCACAAGGAACTTCAGCTAGAAGGCAGACATGTTTCTTTTAATTTCTGTGGTCATATTTACATTTTAAAATTAAATTTTCCTTTATTAGTATTTTTTTCCTTTGCTTATATTAGCAATTTTAATAGATGAGGAGATGCCTGAAGGACACCAGATTGTAATGACTGATGAAGGTCATTAAAATGAGATTAAAACTGAAGAGTTGTTTTTTCCATTGTGCTATATAACTGATCAGGACTCTAACTCTGCATTGTAATCCAATTATGAGCTGGATGCAGTAGTCCATTCAAATTTATTTCCCTGAATGATCAGCACCAGACAAAGAATACCTGTTGTAATTGCATTTCCTTATCTCGGGATGTAAGTATTCCTGGCCACGTAAGGTAGGTTTCTGTCAGAGGCTTTATTAATCTGCTCTCTAAGTCATTGGTCAGCATTGCCAGAGGTGTCTGTTAGCCTTCAATATAGTAAAGAGAAAACAACTTGAGTCACTTTAGATTCAACACATGAAATTCAATGGCACTTTTAACACAGTACATTTGTTGTCAGGTGGACTCGAAATTTTCACTCATTAAAGCGGAAATTCTTGGCCAGGAGGAACAGACAGACACTGTTATTATTTAAACAGATTCCATATGCAGCAGAAAAACACTGACATTTATGATTTAACTGAATATTTCTATGTCCAAGGTATGTCACACCAAATTCTTTTTGATGAGACTTTCTTCTAGAAAAACAAGTGAACTTTGCCCTTAAAAACAGTTGATATTGATGTAAATCTGGAATAATGTCAAAAGCCACCTATGGTAGAGTCAGTCCAGATGATGTGAACAATACTTTCTTTTTAAAAAGCTTGGTCCGGCTATAGTGTATCCATTTAATAAATAGTAATAACAGTAAACTTATATTTTCATTCTGCTTGGCATATATGCTTTGAAAAAAATTCCTTGTTTCAGTTGATGAGCTCAGGTGTTAGTAACTGTGCTGCATTGAAGCCAACCAAGATTTATTCTCAATTTTAAGTTAAGATGGATTTAGAACATACTATGTATCAATCAAAATTATTTTGTCTGTTCTGACTTTTTTTAACGATGGAAGTTTTTGAGAGAGTGTAGTAGACAATCCTCTCTAATTCATGCCAAAAGAAAAGTGAAGTCATCGGTATTAAATTCTATGTTTTGTGTGTGAGTCAACCCATCATGGTCATCTCATTAGAAAGGGATACCTATCCTGACATATTGAACCTTTCTTTATCTCTCTCAACAGAATGGTGCCAATAAGTGGACATCTCCATGCCACAGTGTCTTATGGTCCATTGGTTCAGGTTTTATAACTGCATAGCATTACCAGTGCTGAATGCCCACTAGTCGCATTGTAAACCCATGATCTATAGTTTCAGAGTGTTTTTTATTCAAGATATCTTGGCACTGAGATTATAACACTACTTAATGTTACATCTGAAAGGATAAAATCAGACAAAAAGGCCTATTGCCAACCAGCAAAAATGCATTTTCTACAAGACTAACTCTGACATTTTCAAGCTTGTGGAATTTTGTTCAAAACAGGATCAGAATGTCAACTGAGCTCTAAAATTTTGCACATGTATAAAACACTCTATCAATCTGCTTATTTCAAATAAAGGTACTGAAATAGTACTGTGCTTAAAGAGATTGCTAACTAGCTCCAAACCATTGCAACCACCACTGTAACAGATTGTGTGCCTTTCAGGTTGGTAGCACATGCATCTATGTTTCACTGAGTGATTACAGCCCTTACAGACAACTAATGGCTTAAGAGCTATCAGTTACAACTGAACTTGTCACTTCTCAAGGATTAATCCAACAAATAGTCAGTGATAGCAAAAAGGATGATTTGTCTTCCCTGCTCCCAAATGTGTAGCTGTCATTCTGTAATGAACATACTAATCTGTATCAGTCTAGAAAAAGCTTTGTGTACAGGCTATGCAGTGGTAGCAAAATGTCTTATGCCTAAACCGTAAACTTTATTTGAACAAGGAGAGAACGTATATTTCAAGAAGGCATGGGGCATGCAGAGAAATAAGCGTTCAAATATATACGCCAATGTTCACAATTTCTTACAGAATCATTGCCTGACAAATATGTGGGTTTTCTTACAGCTGGCCTGAGCAACCATGTTGTCTTACTCATCTTACGTGCTCACAGCAGTAGCTGCTTTGCTAGTGACTTGCCATGCACTGCGGAAATTTCCAGAAGCTCCCAGGCTAGCTGGTATCTTTGGACTGCCTGGAAGGGATGATCTGAGAGGGCAGCCACCTCTATCAGGTAAGTAAACTTCCTTTTTTCTTTTGCAACAAACCCTTGTCATGAAGGCTGCGTGGATAAAAACAGTTAGCACAGAAGGACATGTGCCCTTGAGAAAGCAGCTGTGTTAAACAGAGGAGGCAAAACTGAATGGAGCAAATGGCCAATTTATTTTTTTTTTTCTCCCAAAAGATACACCTTCTCTCTCTTCTGGGAGAAGAGGGAAAATGAACAGACTATCAATACTCAAACATATTTTATATATATATATATGTATGTCTTTGTCATCCTTTTCCCCTGATTCTCCAAAGGGAATTGCTTCTTTCACAGCAAAAGCTTTTCCTTTCTTTTCTAAGTATGAAAAAAAAAAGTTATTTCAGTATATACAAGTGTAATTAAAAGGCTTATGTCATGTTTCTCTAGTGTTCAAAGATAGTGTCTGCAAAAGTAGTCTGGTAAGAAACACACTTTGTGGAGTAATCTTCTTTCTATGTAGAAATACTTTCTCCAGGTCAATTACCAAGGATAAAGCACCGTCAAAATTACTCATAGATGTAACACATTTCAGTTTGAGGTGAAGTTCTTTTTCATTCTGAAGTTCCTAGAATATACATCAATTGGAAGGAAAATTATGCTTCTCTTTTCCAGGTCTCATAGGACCTTCTGGAAACCTGATTTTGCCTCTTAGAAATGGTCTTCCTTGTGTACATGGTGAGAAATGAGAAGAAGGGACCACCATGTCAAAAAACCTGGTGTCCCTGTAATGTTCTGTCAGTCAAACGGACTCTTTTTATTGGGCCAAATATGTCACTTTTTACTGACTGTAAAGTGCAGTGAGAGTTGCAATATTTTGTGCTTCTACATTGCTATTTGTTTTAGTTGTGAATAATGGGACAAGGTCGTGGGAGCACACTAGTATTCCACATATAAGACCTTTGTTACCCGTGGAAATTTGTATTTAAAAGTACCTACATTTACAGTGAGTTCCCGTCTTTAGCAAGCAGTGCTGGATGGAGTGCATTTCACCCAATCTATGCAGGAACCCTCCTACCCATGTTTATGGTTTCCATTGCAATAAGAAGCCACTGTGCAAACACAAAGCATTCACCCAGCAGATTAAAGAGAAAATGGTGTGGTGCCACAGGAGCTGTTCCCTAACTGTTATTATAATGAAAAAAATTCTCTTTGGCAAAGCCATGTTCACAGACATGACAAACATAAGGCTTCAACCTAGAAAAAATAGTTTTCTTCTGTGCAGAGGGGAATTATCAGCATTTCAGAGGGTTGGAGGTCGTCTTTTGTTTGCTTTCATATAGGTTAACAACTGCATGGAAATAAATATACTGGGAAAATGTTTATTTTATGCCAGATGACATTAAAAAAATATATTGTGTGCTAGTTAAGTTTTCAAAATTATTAGTTTTAACCAAGAAATTGTTCCTATCAGCAGAGCCTAGTTTTGCTTGATTGTACAACTTTTATTTTCATCTGTGTAGGTCTGCCAAATTCTCTGGACACTGAGCTCTATGATACTTTACTACATTTGGGAAAACGACTTTCCAGACTTGAAGGAGGTAATTTTTCATATTTTTACTTAAGCTCACAACCAGTTTTAAGTGCAATAGGCAAAAATAATTATAAAATCGTGACTTGCAGGAAAGAAATTGTACTTGAAAATCATACCGCATGACAAAACTCCACTTTCTTATCCAAAGCAGGGAACATCAGGACTAATCTTCCCTGGAGAAGCATATTTGTTCAGGAACACTAATGCTCACTTATTCAAATTTGATTCATTAAAAAAAAAATTCTGATGTTGCACTTTCCACATGGATTCATGGGAACTCCTCAGCCTTGTAACACTTTGCTAGTATTTTTATCTATCAGCAGCTAGATTGTTGAAGGTAGTAAATTGGTATTTTCCTGAGAACGAATTCAGAAAAATGATAATTTCTCTGTTTCACTTGTTCAAATTCGTAACAAGTTGATCCTCTTTAGAGAGTACATGGGATAATAGTGGGCTAAAAGTGTATGTAGCACTTGTTAGTGAGACATCCTTTTCTTGGAGAAGATAATGACAAATGGTCACAAGCAGCATAACAATATACTTAATGAACAACTAGTCAATTGGTAAAATTTTGAAAACTTTTATTCCTCTCCATCCTTTCTATTACCTCCTCTGTTCTTCTTATTATTTTTAATTTTCTCTTCATCTCTTGATTTCTCTTTGTTTTCTCATATTTCTCATATTGATGCTATAAGAGCTTTAAAAAGTTAACTAGTTTTTTTCTTTTCCTGTTTTAGTGCTTGCTTTGAATGGGAAAATAACAGAAGCAGGAGAGAAAATACTTGCAAGCAATGGGAAAGAAGTTGATTTTGCATCTGCACTAGAATCCTGTGAAAAGGCTGGAGGAACTCTTGCGACTCCCATGAATGAGGAGGAGAATAACGCTGTTTTGAGTATTGTAAAACTGTATAATCGATATGCTTTCTTGGGCATTAAGGAAGGTGACACTTCAGGTCAATTTAAGTACATAGATGGCTCACCTCTGAATTATACCAAGTGGCACCAGTATGAGCCTAATGGCAAAGGGAGAGAAAAATGTGTAGAGATGTACACTGATGGGAGCTGGAATGACAAAAGATGCAACCTGCATCGTCTCACAATCTGTGAATTTTAAAGAATGGCCTTTTAACAACATTAGAGTATAAAGACAACGAAATATCCAGTGTTGAAGATGTATGCATTTTCTGTAATTAGTCTATGTCAGAAAATCTAGAATCAATCATATTATGGTATTCCAAGATTCTGTGATTCTATTTTTGATCCTTAAGAAAATGGCAAATGTGGTAGGTGATTAACTTAATTAAAACATGCTTAATCTGATGTGTTTCTCTCTTTTTGGAGGGTTAGGAATAGTTCAGAATTGATTTTTCATGGCAGACTCTCTTTGTACTTTTGTAAAGATTAGAGGAAAATTCCAAGTTTTGACTTGGAATGTTGTAGAAGTCTGAAGTTAAAATTGTCTGTGGTTTCATAATGGAAGTATTTAGTAGTTTCAGCCTTAAGAGATAAGCAGACATTGACTTCACTGGAACAATTATGGTCCCAGGTTTTTTACGTCTTTGCATTATACTGCTTGTATAGCGTCATAACGAAGCATGCACTGATTCATTCAGTATCCATATTTAACTTTTGTTTTATAAAAATATTAATGGTACCAGTTAAAATTAATTTTCTTAGTTTCAGAAGCTAGTCTCTATAAAACGCTAAGATAAACCTTGCATTAGATCCATGCAGACATAGAAATACCAAAGATTGCGTATTGTTTCTAGAACATCACATTCCCTCATAAAACTATGACCATTGCAGTGTTAGAAGCTCACCTGTTTTCTCCCAAACCCCTGAACAACCACATACTATTTGGGGCAAGTAGGTAAGATTGGTTCAATCAATTCAAACATGAGCCATTTCTCTGCTGGTGTCACACCATCAACCACACGGTCAGACCATGACTCAATCTGCTGCTATCGAGAAACGTCTTTTCACAAAATATTTTCACTGCTTCTCAGTTTGAGCAGCTGAAACAGTCAAAGCTCAGTAAAGTACCACAAGCAGCAAATGCTCACATGCTTACCTTGCAGTGAGGAAGTCTTGGGCCCATCCATTAACATTTTCACACCACCTAAACAGGGGCAGGGGGGGAAGGAAGATCTGGAATTAGAAAACATGCATAAACACTTTTGCCTCATTTAATTCTCTCCTTCTCCTGACATCTGACTCTGTGCAAAGAGCCCATAGGAACCTAGATTTGACCCTGGACTGTGTTGTCCCTTGTCCCTAGCCTGCATTAAGGAAGAGACGGAATCGCTTCACATTGTCATTTCAAGCCCTGTCAAGTAGGAAAGTTTTAGCGTCTTCAGATGCAGGAGATAAAGGGATGGTTTTGGCAGTGGAGGATTTGTGTCCAGCATTGCAAACAGCGCTCGAGCTGATCTGGGGGTGGGCAGGGACTTTGAAATGGGAAAAGTGCACCCAGTACCATGTTAAATAGATTTCAAGATATGAACCTGCTTTACAAAATATCTTCTTTGAGACTTACGATCGTGATACAATTTTGGACAATAATTTTCAATGGGAAGGGAATAGATCACGCCATGACAAAAATTCTGACTCCCAGGTAACTTTAAGAAAAGATAAGGCTAAATTAATATGTTTTCATTTTCCTAGGCTTAGCTATGAACAGCTACACTAAATGTGCTAGAAAGAGTTGAAGGTTTACTTAAAACTACCTCCACCTCTTGCATTTTATTTATTAGTATTTTAATGAGTAAACCTTGTTAGTAATTTTTGAGTCTTTCAATCATACAGATTCTTTGTTAGAGCAAGATGATTGCCTGGAAAAAGAAGTTATGTTGGGGACACACACACACAAAAACACTCTAACATGATCAGAACCAAGTTCACATGTTCATTTACATAGATCTCCAACTAGGTTTGGAGTATCCTGTTCCTCTAGTTCATCAATTATTTATTTCCATCACATTTGGGTTTACAAAATGCCTATACAAATCTCTTGTTTTAAAATCCTTAATGTGTAAAATCTTACAAATAGCTTAACACAACATAATACATATCTCTAACTGATTTAGATTTCAAAACATCTGGGTGGTTTTTATCCAGTTAAGAAAAATAAGATTATTTTTTTCAGTAAAAAGTTAATCCTTATTACAACAATAAGGAAAGCATCTAGGCTACATCTCAGAGTACAAATTTTTTTCTCCTGAAGCATTACTATTAGGGGCAGAAAAACAAAATGAAACACACACAGGCTTCTCAAAATCTCATTAGATCCAGTCAAATAATTGCTAGGCAGCACTTTCTTCTCTGTGGTTTACACTGAGATCTGTAATATTTCAGGTAATTGAGCTAAACTCCTCAGTTATTTTCATAAAATATCTCCATATAACATCATACTCAGCTCTTCTCTTGCTATGCTCTAGCAGCCCTCCTTGTTCTGTGTCCAAAGCTTCACCATGCCTCTTATATAAAACAGAAGACATTATTATCATGGTGATATCTGCCAGTTTCCTGCCTTCTTGATAAAAACTGTGTCTACATTCTTCTGCATGGACTCTTCTGTCTTAACTTTGATGAACTTCAGAAATAAAATAGAAGTCCAGTGTCAACTATTATATGTGGAAGAAATAATATTCCCTAATAAATGCAATATTCTACAGATGGGCTTGAAATGCATTTGTACCTCATGGGATTCATAGGGGGTAATTAAAGTCATGGTTAAGGTACATAATAGAATGTCACTTGATTTTTCTTTGCAGTTCCACAGAGGAACAGAAAAGTATCCAGAAATAATTATTTTGTTCTTTTAGGTGGATTTGTGCGTGTATGTGTATAACCCTCAAATGTTAAACCCTCAAATGCTGGTTAAAACAGTTCTAAGCATTTCAGTCTAATTTTGTGACAGATCCAAATTCCGCATTTGTGTATTGATTTTTTTTTTTTTTAATGAACACAGACGTCAGGCACAAAGAGAAATAGAATAAATTGTGTCTCTAATCTGTTATGATAGGAGAAATAATTTTGATAAAATCTTTTCTTAAAAAACGCAATGAGCAAAACTAATCCCTGGTGCACAGTGACCGGACATGGAAAAATACAGGTTAGTCTTTTTTTCTTAATTTATAATAATTTTCTACAGAAATGCAATCTAATTGTAAAATCTTTAATTCCAAAAATAACTTGTTCACTTCTCAAATGCTACAAAAACAGATCTTGAGAATTGAGATCTAGTACAAGTTAAAAGGTCACAAAAATTCAGTTTCTGCTAGAGAAAATGGATTGCATATCATGTAAGAGAAATTTAATACAATTGTATTACAGTATATTTAACAGTGAATTTTGTCTGGCTATAAAAATTATGGGTATTATTTTCAGAGAGAATTCTCTCTGGTCTAGACTGATATCCTCTTTTATAACTATGTAACGTAATTAGTGTTTTAGCTTAGAAATACTATTAGCAATTTTGAGCACTCAAAAACCTCTCCCCCACCCCTGACAATCCCTACAACATGTAAAGAAATTCACCTTTGATTACAGTAAATAAGTGTTTTTCTATGGCTTCCTGATTTTTGTAGAAATTTTATTTAAATTTAAAAAGCAACACTATGGTTCTCAGGAAAATTTAGTTCAAATTCATCCTTATATGAACATAGTAACTAGCAGAATGTGACACAGGCTGGCAGGGCTACCTTATCTTGTATAAATTGTGGCCAGTGCCTCCTTTATTTATTTTTAAAAAATTTTTGAAGCCAAATTTAAAGAATAATTTCATTATTCTTCTCTTTTTTTTTTTTTTTTCCCCAGAGAAAATAACATATATGGTGGAAAAATACCAGTACTTGATGCTGCAATATCCTACCAGTGCTGCAAATACAAAGCATGGAAAGGTTAATCATACACTTTACATTTATTTGCGGTTTTCCTTCAGAAGAACAATAAGTGCAAATACGAGAAGAAATATTTGCCACCAGGAAATTTGTTACCAGGTTTTGAAACCACACTGAGAAGTGGCAGAAAGACTAATGGCCCTATTACAACTCTTATGAATCAGAGGAAAACAATGTTCTTGGGAATATTGTGTAACGGTATAACAGACACTCAAGAGACTGTCAGACTGCAAGTGAGTTTTGTTATCAGAAGCTGAAATGTAATGTTATAAAATCATATTAACCTACAGTTATACAAACATACCTGGGTTAAAAGTACAACCAATAGAGGATGCTTGGATATTAGAGTAGCACCTTGGAAACTGATAAGGGCTCTCGGATGTGAGTTCAAGTTCCTGTTAGGAAACCAGGGATTTGCAGAATCGGGCTCAAGGGTGATATGCCAGGTGAAACCTGGAATGAAACTTTCACCCATCTCTGCCCTCATGACTCAGGAGCCAAAAGGAACTGTAGAGCAAGGGTACCTTAACCCTTGGCAAGGCTGCAGCAATGGTAATTATGATATTATAGCAGAAAATAATGTAACCTTCTTCTACAGATTATGGAGGACAGCTGGAGCATATGTGGAGTAATAGCTTCATCTGGTTCATAAACATGAGGATTTATTTTCTCTCCTTAGAATGCTATTTTGCAATTAACATCTATTGAAGAGATGACATATTGTCTTGCTTTCTATTTGTTATAAACACAAAACTTTCTTTCTGTGCTTTTCAGCTCAGCTGCACCAAGTGCCAAATCAGAGACATCTAGTGATCTCTGCTTGGGTCCTTCACATGTAACATAAGTTGGTGGAACAAGATGGCAGGAGCATTTATGAGCACTGGTCACACTACCTACAGGTAAAATTAAGACTTTCTGGTCTAAAATGCTGCTCATAATTAAAAAAGAAAAAAAAAAAAAGCTATCTTAAAGTTTTACTATCCCAGGTGCCTATATCTTGCTGAATTTTTCACTTCCTGTTTTTAAAACTCAGCAAAAATAGCTTCAGCTCTCCTCTGAGGAGGGGAGACACTAGGTCCCGCACGCTCTTTGTTCTTCCTGATATTCCCAGGCATAAGGGAGCTGTTGGGAACAGTCTGATGTGGAAGAGTAAAGGAAATGCAGAAAGCACAGGACAAGGTGGTAGCCAGGTAAGATGGAAGCAACAGCGGAAAAGCACAAAATCAATGTAAACAGAAATTCTGAGTGAGATTGAGGCCATTTAAATACAAACTGAGAGAATAAGCAAAGAATTTCCAAGCTTATCTGAGGTGTGACTGGAATTGTGAAGAAAAATCACCCCACAACTTTCAGGAGGTTAAGTATACAAAGGAAAGGCCGACAAATGGAAGGAACATGGAAGGAGCACACCCACTTTCATAAACTGAAATTCAGCTCTAGTGTCTTTATTTCTGGAAGCAGCTAAGAACACTGTGTTGAGCAACTTTCATCTTTAGCATGTTTTGCATTTACCTACCTATATTGTGCAATGCTGAACCTGCTCTTGGAATATCTTTCATTTGTTTCACTAGGACTGAAATTATCAAACCTCTTAGTGATAGATGTGGAAACACAGAAAAGAAGTTGCCTCAATACTCAAAAATTCTTTGTCCTTTATCAGATCTATATCCTTGAATCTTGCTGAGCTTCTGTGATATGCAGCTTAAAGTAAGATCAAAAAATAGTTTACAAGTTATGATAGAATTATATAGAATATGCTATTAGGCAAACATAAACAAGTGTAGTAGAAATGTGAGTATTTTTAAATATCTATTTTAGCTTGCTCCATCTTATCAATATGCTGATGAAAATCAAGAGAAGAAAAGTTTAGCATTTATGAAATCTATATCAGTTCTTCTCAGAAGGAGTCCGTGGCACAAGAAAACTTCTGTCTTCCCCCAGGTTTCCCAGGCCATCAGTCAGCATGTGAAACTCGCTAATGGAGGCCAATGCCTCATCCCCTTCTCCCACTTGCCCGACCTGCAGTTTCTTCCAGGTGCAGCTGAAGTGCTAAAATTGTTCTCACCATGGATGCAAAGGCCCACGTTCTGCCAGGGACCTTTTCTAGAGCTCACCTGGACCCCAGGTAATGGCTTGTCTCATGTTCTCTGTGTTTATTTTTTCATAAAACAATTAGAAAAACCTCAGCCAAAAGAATGTTAAAAGCATTAAGTCAAACACTCAAAAGTTAAGAAACGTGATATTTAACAAGAAACTTTAAACAAAGGTTACTTATGCAAATTTTAAACGGCCGTCTCTGTCAAGGTACATACAACTGGATAGTACTTATTTATTTTTCACATGACTGGTGTCTTTTCCAGGGAACTCAATTAACAATGCTGCAGGAATTAATCAGGTTTCTGTGGGTACACCACCAGCGACAAAGGACTCTGCATCAGTTCTTGAGGCAGGTATGAAGGTACAGGTGCAGAATGCCTATGTAGTCTAGGCTTGCTTAGATCCAGTAGCATCCTAGACTAATATGGATATTGCTGACATTCCCCATCTGATCTCAAAGCACCTATTCCTCACTGACTCAGCTGTTAGCCTTGCTACAGCAGTGGGATGCCATCCTGAAACCACAGGGATGATATGACCACAAGTATTTGTTTGAACTGGTGCACAGCCTTTCCTAAAAGTCTCTCTTAGATAGTAACTGCTCTCAGCTGAGAATAACTTAAAAGTGCATGGCAGTGCATTTCCATTTCAGCAATGCTCTGCATGTTGAGGCCTCTCTACTTACAGGACAGAGCAGCTTTTTCCTTCACTGCAAGGTCACTGTTCTGTCAGATAAAACTGTACTATTTATGTGGTACTGTAAAACTCTAATTAATTTCTTGTGATATAAGTTTCCCCTGAAGTATTCTGTGAATTATCTATATGCTTCTGTGGTTGTTACCTCTGCACATGCTGCAGATGTACAATTTTCTTTTGGCTTTGCTGCTACAATTATGAGATTCTATTAAGTTACAAAACATCAATAATTATCACTGATAAGTCCTCAGTCAGTGATGAAAATGATGGTGGTGTTCCTGGTGCAAATTATATTTCAGGTGTTTTGTCTTATCCTCAGTGACATTTACAACTTAACACATACAGAGCCATTCTGTGGAAGCGTTAGGTATTTCAAATATATATTGAGAAATTGCTTTGTTCTGCTCCAGGGCTGAGCATTTTTAAACATGTGAAAGTGTTTCTACAAATCAAGAAAGTACCCTCAAATATTTTCCTCACATTTTAAGTGTGTTTACCTCTTCAGGCAAACAACCCCCATATCATTCAACTTAAAGGTCATAAAATTTCTATTCATATGCAAATTCATATCATATTACACGGTCTTTGTATTTTCTGTAGGTAACAAGATGAATCTCAAGTTACATGCCCTATAAATTAGACCATTTAATGAGTCTTATTTAACATAGGTGCTGCTAGGTAAGTAGAACATCCTTGAATAGGTTTCCATTTAAATTATGTTGAATCCTCTTAAACTGTATCACGAACCTTTCAGTTTAGATATTTTTTTTTGTTTGAACATTTTTATTAAAAACAAACAAACAAACAGAAACAAAACCCACCAAACTTCCACCTACTTTTACAGTGGATATGACCTCGGGTGAAAATACTTTAAAAGATGGATGCCATAAGGAAAGAATAAGCGTTAACAATTGTTTCACTCTAAAACAGTTGATAAAGCCAGTGTGTTCCAGTTTATCTTTAACTGAATAAAGCAGACATGTTTATTGCTGTCCTGTAAAACTAAGACTGAAGCTATAGCTTTTTGTATGGAAAAAATAGCATGTATCTGCTAGGGGAAAAAAATAAAGGAGCTTTGAAGGGGATATTGCTCTGTAGCTCAAACTCTTAAGTAGACTAACAGACCAAGTCTTCCAGAAAAATATTTTACCTATTTGAAATAACTTAACTTTGCAACTACATTGATGACTTCCATGTCACTGAGGGTAAAACTTATGGTACAGAAAACTTGAAACCCAGACAGCATTATTCTGAAACATTGCCTTTTTTCTTTTTTTTAAAGACAGGATTCTACACTGGAGAGTAAAATAGTCTAATTTACATTTGGCTTTTTCCTGCTTCCATGCTGTGCTCAACCATGGAATCCATCAGGAATCCCTCCACTGCCTATTTTTGCACACTTGCTTGAAGCTGGGATAGATGAAGACTATCAGGTACATGCAGTTACCATCTCCACTTTTATCTACACATACGGTTGTGTTCCATTGTTATGCTTGGTAAACTCAGTGCTATGCTGTATAATCTGATGTGGGTTCTACTTGATAGAAAGCAGAGATCTTTCTGAATTCCTTGGACCAAGGTGCTTAGATCTCTACTACTTAATGACACAATGGTCCAATTCACGGAGGAAAGGATATCACTTCTCATAACACAGGGCACAAGAAACTTGTTTCTAGGTGTTAGGTTAGATCTGTAAGCAAGTGCTTGAACAACCTGAAGGATTCTGTCAACAATCCCTAGACAGTTAAAAAATCAACTAAACCTACTGCACAGGTGCCAGTGTTTTGCCTGGACTGGTTCAGTCACTTAGAGAGTGAAGACTAACTCAGTCTGCTCGTTCAAGTTTTCCATAAACATCACTGCTCTGCAGGCAGTTCCCAGGAATGGGAACGTACTCCCTATCCTTACACAGATCAATATGTGAAGAGATCCCCTATTTAAAACACAGCAGTAAACTAAAACAGGTAAGACATTTTTAAAGTTCATATTAATTTCACATTATTACCTCTGCTTTATCTTGAAAGCCAAGATTCAAACTGTAACACAGAGTGCATAACAGCCGGCTTTGTTCACAGGTTTCCTGCCACTGGTTGATGATGAAATAGGAGACATTATCCATCAGTTAGAACACTGGATTTCCAGACTTGAAGGAGGTAATTTATTTGCCTTTACTTTGTGCTGTAGCTGGATTAGTGAGCATAAACAAGATGAGCAACAAAATGCCTTCTTATGAAAGGCAGAATTCTCTGTCGTTTTATTGCGTTCCATTTATATTTTGTTCATTGGTAGATGGAGGTGTGATAACTCTCAAATGGGGGGGCAGGAGTTTTTCAAAAACTAGTGGGAGACACGCAGTTAACAATTCTGGACTATGGGTGCAAGCAAGGCAGAAATTTATCAGATTAAAATCTCTGCCTATGCAGAAGTGCTCCATGGGCACCTGATGCTCCTATCAGACAAATAAGCCAAACACTAAAAACATACCAAACCAATCATGACTAGATGACATCTAAGATCCTACTCACTTAAGGACTGACATATATCCTTCTGTGCTACGAACCATCTCAGAGAGCTTGTGCAGAGTACAGAGACTCAAAAAAATGTTTTCCTCTTCTTTATCTTTTCCTGGGTTTAATTTAAAGTTTCCTCGAAAGTGGAAAACAGCAGGAATTACAACTGGCAGCAAAGTGACCACAAAACGATACATTAGAAATTAACAGCTTTCACTTCATCTTGCAGTCCTCCGCTTGGGAAAGATGGTAATGACATCTGGAGGAAAAATATTTGCTACCAATGAAAAAAAAGCTGATTTCTACACTGCATTGAAAAAATGCAAACAGGCTGGAGGGTCTATTGCTACTCCAAGGAACCCAGCTGAGAATGAAGCCACACTGTACTTCTTGAAATGTTTTAATACTTATGCCTACCTGGGGATAAAGGAATCCCTAATTCTGAGCAAATTCCAGTTGCTGGATGGTACACAGCTGAGCTACACTAACTGGCTTTTAAATGAACCTTCTGGCAAAGGGGAAGAAGAGTGTGTGGAGGTGTACACTGATGGCACCTGGAATGACAAAACGTGCAACCAGAATCACTTGATTGTCTGTCAGTTTTAGTGCTTCCTCTGCTGCTCTCCAGCAGGCTCCCTGAAATACGCTTGCTTGTCCCTTGTTTCTTCATTTGTAGCCAATGAACTCAGGTAACGAAGCATGAAAAATAAAAGTCACTCTTTCCCAGCCTGATTTGCCTTTTAGACAAATGTCAGCCATCAAGAGGAAATTACTTATAACAAGTGTCCATTTTGCCTGTTCTGTTATTCACTGCCCACTGACCATCTGACTGCCTCTAGCTTACTGCTACTCTGTTAGCCTGCTGACTTATTACAAGAGCAAAAAGTAGATTTCTTGGGCATATGCCCAAAGTTATTTGCAGGCACAAGATCTTCCAGCACCCCTTTACCCAGATGCCTTGACCTTGTGTGTATTTTGATCCCTTTCTGTAGGTTTCCTTTACCAAACCTACCCATATAGACACTCCTGCTACCACTGCTGTTGCTCAGCCTGCATTTCTTTGGTCATCTTCACCAATAACAGATCCCCTGACATAATAAGCAGTGCTGCTAGGGTGACACAGAACTGTGAGCACAAGAGGGTCTTGCCCACTTTATACTTCCCATGGGAAAGTCTTAGAGTCAGCAGGTCTTTAATCTTCATATAGCAGAAATGTGGTGGCCAGAAGCCACCCATCCTGAGCCCCTCCAGCAACTCCTAGTCCTTTTCCTGACTCCAAGTGGTAGCAGCACAAGAAGCCCGAGTTCCCATGCCATGTGGGATACGTGTGGAAGGAACCATACAGAAGTACAGGAGCCGACAGCAGTTACAGTACCCAGGTGGTTTAGGGAGTCTGGCGGAGTCATAAAAACGTCAATTTTTTTAAAACTAGTAGAGATTCAGATACAGCTAATTTGTGAGCACCACAGAGCTGCTTGGTAAACCCTTGTTCGGTGGATGCCTACATTTCTGAAGCAGCCTGTACTCTGCACTCATTGCAGAAGCAGCTCAGACCCTTCAGCTCAAACTACAGGATTAAGACAAAGCTTTCTGAATAATGTCATTACTGGAGTCCAATCACCCAATGAAGTTGAATATTCCCAAAGTCAGATTCATAATTGTGCAGTATAAAAGGCATATCCAGAGATGTCTATGACTTTTTTGCTTTCCTCTGAGACTATTGCCTTCAACATAGCTTAGGCAATAAAGGCTCTGCATAGACTCCATGACTGTTTGAGAATCTCGGCATGTTTCCATATATATACATCTAAATGCCTGGCTGTCAGTCACACTCACATGCACTTTATTAGTTCCAGCTTGGTCATGGAGAGCTGAGCAAGGAAACATCTAGCTCTAGAGCCAGACCATGCTCTCTCTGATGAGGAGACAAAACAGTCCAAGTATGAAGGTAACTGGGGAGGGAAGGCAAGCTCACAGCTGGTATGAATGCAGGGGCCAGCAAAGAGGGTGCTCAGAGCCCCATAGACATGCACATCGCTGTCATTCCAGAACAGCAACTGGCCATAGACAGCATTCCTGCACAGACTTAAATTCAATTACTCATATATTTTGAGTACATGTTCTCACCACCTATTCTGTGACAAGGCATGGATCTTCCTGGCCTCTGTTCAACCTTCTGCTTGATATCATGGCCTGTAAATCACTCTTGCTGTTATTCTCTGCAAACAAAGCAATTTATCTTACAGGTATTGGGATAATTAATACAGTAGGGCAAATGTCAAAACAAGACACCTTTCTGCTTCAACAATTTGGTGCCTGCAGGTGGTCTACCTCCACAGGTTACTTAATTATTCCCCACAACAATATTCAAATCCTTCATCACAATAATGAGTACTACATAGCACCACGTTTTCTTGTTCTACAAGCTGTAAAGTTATCCTAACATATGCAAAGAAAAAAATTTGTAAACAAACTCAGTTTATCCAACACATCTCTTCAGTGCATAAGCAGATCTACAACCTGTTAAGTAATGCCTTATTTCTTGACAACATAACCAAAACACACTACTGAATTCTATATCCTGTAAGGTCTAGGTAGACTGTTATGTTGCTGTGTTACCTAGTTGCAACAGCTACACAGAGGGGAAATGAGGACTCAGGAATCCACAGGCACTGTTTCACTTTCAAGCTCTATTCTTACTCTTACAAAAGTTTTACAGCTCACCAGTATCTGCCTGCACCCATCAGCTCACCCACCCACAGTTTTCAGCCTTGCGTGACTCCTCTTGTGAAACTCCGCCACGAGCACAAGGAAACAGAAACACAGGCATCCCCTCCTGCAGTAGTTTTCCACTCGCCGTATTACTCCCAATAAAGTTGAGGAAGTTTGCAATTATTAACATCAGCCTGAGAATGAAGCTGGACTCCCAAAAATAATTTAAAGCCATGGTAAGTTTTCCTATTTTATCCTGCTTATCTCCAGGGGGTTACAGAGTTATTTCAAAAATAGAGCTAGTTGCAAGTGCGTGAAAGAAAGCGGCTGCCTTCAGCACCAGCCTAATGAATACGGGCCACAGCAGAAATATTCCTCCTCCACTCCATGTTTGGGCATTTTTCCGTGTGGACTCCCAGGGAAAGGGTAAGGGACTTAATGTGTCACTCGCAGCTATCTATGCTAGCCCCATTCAGACACTCTAGCTGCTTGTAGTACTTGATGAGGACCTAAAACTTCAAATAAAGCAAATATTTCTCACCCTGCCTGAAGCTGCTCCCTCCAGCAACCCTGCCAAGAGCAGGCAGGTCTGGAACCCAGGAGTCTTGGCCTGATAAGCAGATTTGTTCAGCATTTGGGCACCTCATCTTTTTTCCTGAATCTGAATGAGAGGGAAGCAAAGCGTCCTCTGATTTGTAGGAGGACAGGATTCCTCACAGCTGGCAACTGTTTACTTCAAAGTTGTTTTCCAAAATATTTATGAACTTATTTTAAAAGCATAATCTACCCTATCCTAACCTTAAACACTAGTTGTGCCTCATAAGACTGCCACAATTTTCCCTATATCTACCAGTACTCATGCAGGTACTGGCCCACCCAGCTTGCTCACTAGCTGTGTGGTGTTGTTCAGTTTTCAGCCAAAGGAGAGCACTGTTTCCAAAGGTGAGAGTAATAACACCACCACCCGGATTATGTAAAATTAAATTTTATTAATCTTAAGAGTCAGTAGAAAACAGGAGAAGCAGATTTCTTAGAAAGAAAATTTAAAAGGGACTTGGTTTTGGTAGGCCCAGTGAAATATTAATGTCAAATATCAAGAGAGATAGAAGTTGCATGTCAAGTTTGGAAGAAAAAGTGTTACTGATTCTGCCTACTGATTCAGTGGAAGATAGTATTTTTTTTTCTCCCAAGCAAATGTTCAGAAAATTGGTTTTATTTCTATAAAAATTATTCTTAACAATTATTTTCTGCAAAAACACCCTACCTCATATTTTCTGTGTTTTGTAAGAGTTTAACAAAACCTGTTGCTAGTTAGGTGACCCTGAGGTCTAAAGGGACATTCTTGAATTCTGAACTTTGTTTTGAGTAGGCACAAACATACACACACCCCTTTGGATATATTCGTTCCAAGACAGACAATTACACAAACTCCACTGTCCCCACAAATGGTTTTTTAACCCAGGCTGCAGTCTGGCCTTCACATCTTTCCTTGTCATCAGCCAAGTTCTCAATGGAGTACCGTGCACAGATTAAAGGGCTACTTCTCAGGGACTGCGCAATGCCACCTCCACAACAGCATGGAGCAGAGCCTGAGCTGGCTTAACAAAGCCTCTGAAAAGGTTTTATGTGCTTTTTACTCCATATAAAAGGCACTGCATCAGCCTGACTGTAGCCCTGATTTTGCAAATATTTAAACAAAACTAAGCTTGTAAGTAGCAAGTGTTGAAGGTAGTTGGAAGAGAGTTTGGTGTATGGACTCCTTGGATCTGCAATAACCTTTGGGGCATCAGCCTTCATGGTCTGAAGGCTGCAAGTGCTACTCTTTAAGTAACTCAGATTCTGAGCAGTTATTATTATTAGATTTACATCACTGAGTAAATAAGATAATTTACAAGGAAAGGCTAAGTGGTTTCCTGACAAAAAGAAAAGGGCCATCGTTTTTCACTACAAGTGACTGTCTCCTAAAGCAGCTTGTGGATGTGTGAAGAGCCAGCTCTTGTTTTGCTGATCCTGAGCAAACTATGATCAAGGCAGAATGGCTTCATCCTTTCTTTGGGAAGGATTGTTCCACTTTAAGAGCACCAAGTGGGAGGTGATATAGGCACCACTGTACAAACAAGTACCTGTGCAGGCTGCTGCGCTCACCTGAGCCTTGCATAGCTGAGGGGACGCTGCCCTCACCCTCCCTGGTTTGTCTGGCAGGTTGGACACCTCTAACACACGCTCTGGCTGCCCAACAGCAGAGGATGGACACCCAAACAAAGCGACCCAATTTTATCTGCAGGACATCTTGAGGACACTGAGAAGGTAAGAGTGGACAGAAAAGAGCTGAATGCCTACAGGGCCACACAGGCTTTAGAGAAAGCCAGAACTTATTTTAGGTAGACAAGTTGAGAAAAATGCAAACGTGCAACTCAAATTCAACTGTTTGCTGGCCTTTCTACAAAAATAAAGGGATGACTAATTTGGTTAAGAGGTTGTCAGCAGGGAAGGGATGAAGAGGAAAGTATGTCTGGAAGTGCAGTGCATAATGCAATCCTTTATTTTAATTTTTAAATTAGCAGACCTTCAGCTTTCATAAGTTTATTCAAAAGTGTTTAAAGTCCAAATATTTCAGAACAGGAAATGTCTATTTGCCTCATAGATGTATATAACCTCTCTCTGCAACACATTCCAAGTCAGAAAACTAAGGCATATGCCAGGAACTCTAAGATAACACATAAAACCACCTTATTAGAAAAAATTAAAAAATCAGAATTTACATGTCCAGAAAAAAAAGTGATTTGTACATACTTCAGCAGCAGAGAAACACTTCTGTTCCATTTTAACTTTCATTGTAGTCACCTGCTTACTTTGGAAGTAGGTGAAACATAATGCAACTAGAGGCATGATCAGCAAAATCCTGCCAGCAGTGTGTTATACTACTTTTGCACTATTAAATGTAATCTGTCTTCATCATAGCTTTCTTTTTAATGTCTTCTCCCAAATTTTGTACATCTGATCTCTGCACCCACACTTCATATTGTTTTTAAAATTCTTTAAGCTAGATTTGCATCCTGTAGTGACTTTACTCACAGAAAGCTAAATATACACAGGCTTTACCTAAAAGTAATCAGAAAAAACTACAGCATGGTTTATAAAGGCTAAAATCCTTTTGAAAATGAATACTGAAATATTTATAATTAGCACTTTATTCGGTTGTTAGTTGTAGAGGAGATACAGTAAAAGCAAATTCAGTAATATTTCTTTTAATATTTTATGATTCTGGGAATTTTCATAACACTTTTAGTTTGAAAGATTTGGCCCTCTAGAGATCAAAGCAGTGTTACTAGATTTTTCTGAGGTTTTACACAGTTGAAACACAAACCTTCCTCTGTGACACTAAACTCGTGAATTCGATTTCAGGTTTTTACAGGAGTTTTAAGTGACAGTTTTAATTTGCAGTATAGCTGTCTGTTGATCATCACCCTCTTTTTGAGTCAGTTACTGTGCAAGAAATCCAGGTCTCAGAACTTTTCACATTTCTACTCTTTGCTACCTCTTCTTGTAACAGTCACAGAAGTGCACAGGAATTCACCTTCCTGCAGTTGCACACTGTTACAAGGCACACTATGAGACATCACAGCATCGATGACCTCTTCAGAAAACTAGTCTAGACATGTGTAATTGTCTTTAAATGTTAATAGGAAGTTGGTAGTTATGTTAGCGAATAAGTACACAGTAAGACTTGTTTTCCCTACTTGAAGGCCAAAGATTTAAATCACTGAGTGGAATGGGAAATGAAACAAGTTCATTACTGTTGCTAGTTTAGCCCTTTTGACTTGTTCTTCCACTAAAATAAGAACATGCCTGGGAGAAGACATGTTCACACCTCTGCAAAATGGGAAGTGTTCTGTAGCTCCAGTTGTGTTAAAGCAGCAGAGTTGATCTGTGTATCTAACAGGGCAGCTCTCACATCTAGATAATAAAACCCCTCCCCACATAAAGAGTGATAAGCCCTGTTTGTATAACATACTGGAAATTCAATATTACATATCTGCCTTTATCTGATACACTTAATCAGCGTAATTTAGTGGAATTGTTGACCTGCTAAAAATACCCACAGTGATTATATAAAGAGACAACTAATATTGTCTTTAACATTTCAGATTTATGTTTTTGTTTTGTACTATTGATTATGGGTTTTCATCCAATCTGACTGTATTAATCTCCACCAGGAAAACTAGTGATTGAATGCTGTCACTTGATTAGATAAAGATGAGTCTGTGATTAAGATGTTCCTCAAAGTGCCAATACAACTACATTATGTAGAAGTTGTTTTGTACTGTCTGCTCTAGCTTCAGTCCATTTCAGTAATAATGAAAATCCAAGCTTACACTGAATAGGATCTTGCCTTTGGGGATAGAGAAGGAAAAGGGAAGGATTGATTCTTACTTAAATATTACTGAATAGTACAATGAATGGCCTAGAGCTCTTGTAGAAAACTTAACTGTCTGATTGGCCTTCTTTAAAGGCACAATCTTTTTTTTAATCTAAGAATAACTTTTCTCATGCCTCCTCCTCCCCTCAATATGAAATGTGGAAGAGGCTAAACAAGTTGTGATTACTTGACAAGATACATGATAAACACTAGTGCCCTGCTACCAGCTTCAGGGACAGCAGCAAATCCAAGCCTCCCAGTATGTGTTTCCAGACAGGTTTTTCAAATGATGCTTCTGAGATTCATATGCCTTCATTTGTCAGGATGTTCTTGCCTAAAAGAACATCTGGGTTAGAACCTGGTGCTATTGTCAAGAGTTTCAAGTAACACTATAAAAAAAATGTTACA
This sequence comes from Columba livia, assembly GCF_036013475.1. Classification (NCBI taxonomy): domain Eukaryota; kingdom Metazoa; phylum Chordata; class Aves; order Columbiformes; family Columbidae; genus Columba; species Columba livia. Next base: position 27,538,041 of record NC_088607.1, on the reverse strand, counting down.
AGAGCCCACCCAGCACAGAATTAAACACCAAATTCACCTGTTTGGACATTAGTCAAGGGTCTAATTTCCTTGATGTGCTTCCATAAATACTCAGACACACAAGCCTGTAAGTGTCAGTCTAAGGCATGTTTATGCTGGCTTTACAAATATTTAGTAGCAAGGTTTTTACTCAGTAAGAAGGGTCCTGAGTAGTTCACCAGTGGGGAATTTGTTCTGTTGCAGACAGAGGTTCTCATCTGCCTAAAGTCATCTAACTCCACAAATCACTCCAGAGTCATGTGATTACACAAAATCATTTCTTTCCAGAAGAATGTAAATACTGGTGTAAAGCTGAAATGCTATTAAGGGAGATGAAGGCATTGCAACTTTTCTGTTGGAACCGAGGATGAGGGAAGGCAAACAGTCTTTACTCACATTTCTTGTTTGCTTCCAACTGAGTCCTTTGCTCAGATGCTTTCTGACTGACATTAAGTGTTGTAGTTACTAATCAGAATATCCTAATTGAAACAGGAGAAAACTAACTCATTTCACTGATATGAAACAGGCCTTGCAGACTTTGATCCATTCTTTCTTTTAGTGGCTCCACTTACAAATTTACTAGGATCACAAAGTATTGTTTAAAACTGTTTTTTCTGTTCCCAGAGGTTAGCCAGCAGTACCAGATTTGTGACTTTTCCAGACAGATAGAAAAAGATATTACGTGATAGTCAATTATTCTGAAGTTTGGAGGAGGAAAAATTACACCAAGAGGTGTCAATTCCAAGACAAGTTCATCTTTCTGTCCCATGTAAAACATCTTCAGAGGAAGTGAGAGCATGTAACAAACTGGGAGGCCACAGCCACCCACAAGCATCTTGTTCAGGGACCTTCTCATGTTACAATGACCCCTATAAGATTCACAAGGCTGTCTTAAAGCTCTACACCTCTGTAGACTGCAAGTCAGCCTTGCTTTGTATAACACTATTGCTATCTTCAGCATTTGGCTTCATGATACATTGAAGAATTACGGTTTTCCCCCCTGAGTTGTGATAGGGGGATAAATACATCTGGGTTTTCATAAGGTTTTCCTTTTCCCTACTGTTAGCTCTCTAAAATTAAAAGATATTCATGAGTAACTTAGAGGAAAAAAATGCAAATTAGCAGAGGAAAAGAACTGACTTTTTAACATAGTTTTATTACAGTAGAATCAAAGGTTGCATTCAATCAGTGCCTGCAGCAGGCAGGAGAAAAACTTAAACAGTTTCAGCTGGTGGGGAAAGTTTGGGGTAGAATCATTGCAGGGCAGAAGCCACAAGGCAGCTGTCTCAGCTGCACCCCTCCCCTCCCATCCCCTTCACTGGAAGCCAGCAGCCCACACCAGTGAGTAAATCATCCCATCTGCCTACATGTGGTTTTGCTTTTTCCTAATAATCAAAGGTTAAGCTACAAATCAAATAGTCAAACAATATTTTCTGGCTTTTTGACATTTCAGCAGGCTGCAAGATGGCAGATAAGTACATCAGCTAAATATACTATAGTGCAAGTCTCTTGTTTCCTGCTTATACAGTCTTCCACAAGTGTGCCATGATCTTAAAGATATAACAATTCATAAATGGATCTATGCTAAGATAAGGGCAGCAATGGAGTAATCCACAATCTAAGACATACATTCTTACAAGGCCTACGTTAGATTGCATTAAACATATATAGTTCATGAAGCACACCAGCTTTATGTAACAAGATTACAATGGAGAGTATAAGGATAGAATTGTGATTTTTCTAAGAAAGGATTCTGTCCACTGTGCTAAAATGACCCCTTCTTTAGTGCCCAAAAAGGTTTCCCATGAACTATAGTTCAAAATCAAACTAATTTGTGTAGCTTCGTGCAAATCTTAAACAAAACACTGGAAATAGAAGGTATAACCAGGAATCACACCTCTCTAATAGGCCTCTTTTTTTCCTCTCTCCAAATTCCTGCATTATTATATAATTCTCTAAAGAAGTCATTTGTTGCATTCTATTGGTTGCTTTCAGCTCCAGTCCTTGTGGAGGCCTTTACTCTTCTACCCACTCATTAAACTTAGGGATAGATCTAGAGAATCCTTCACTGCAAAATATTTTGTGGTTTAGAGACCAGATTTGATACGCTCACACGTTTACTGATGGGATTTGTAGTTGAGATAAAGAACTTTGAAAAGCTCCAGTGACAGTGTGTATTTATTCTGAAAGAAATACCACTGCTTTCGTATTTCTAGAGCTATGTTTTCTTTGACCACTATTTTGATTCGTTCATACCCTCCCATAATCAAACCTTCGAGGTTTAAAAAGTTGGCAGGGACACCAGGTGTTTGGAAAGATTATTTTACCACATATAGCCTGTGTGCAAACACTGTCAATGTGAGAAACACCTTGTTAACTGAGCAGCAGTCCCAGGTCTTTTACAGCTGTGCTGACTGAAACAGGCAAGCAGCATTTAGCAGGGTCATTGAGTCATGGTCTCCAACTGATTGCACAGCACTGCAGTTTAGCACACTTGCTTGTCAGCACCTGTTTCTATTTGGGATTGATTCAATTGTCATGAATGCACATTATTTATGATGTATCTGACTGAAAATTATGTAATATAGAAATACTGATGTATGACGTGACCCTCTTGCCATATAGGCATCATTATGAAGAGCTGCTGATTTATTCAGTACCCAAAAGACCAAAGCGAGATGCATGTGCACCCCTAGGCTATGCAGCTCTCACTCACAAGCCCTAAGCCTTGAAACATGAGAATATGAGTGCAGGGAAAATGCAGATTAGGTAGGTGAAGGGCAAATTAATAGTTTGGGGACATGACATGAGACTTACTGCTATCAGTTACTAGACATCAGCAGCTTTTCTAGCTTAAGCCAATGTAGTCAACAGCTCTGACAGGCAAACAAGGCCCTTGGCAAATGAACTGCTGCTCTTTACAGCCTTGACTCTTGGAGCTGTCTCTGCACCTCATAGACCTTCCCATCACCTTCCAATTGCTTTTGCAATATCACCCCCACCATTATCTTCTGACTGCAAGGCATTTCAGCTCCTCAGAAGGGCCAAGGCAGACTATTTCTTACACAGCATGGTATATAGTTCAGGTGAAGATCACTGGAAGTTTGCTTTGTGGAAGTTTAACTGGTGTGACCTTCCCTTCACCATCAGGATTTAAGGAAAGGGGTAATGCTCTGCTCTCATCCTCAACAGACTGGGCTGCTGAGGGAGCAGTGGGTGCTCTCACTGAATTTTTTCCCTTAGCCAGATGCTGGTGAGGGATTAATAGAGCAGAAAACAGAAACGGGGATTTCCCATGCAAACTATAGCTGAATAACTGCTTGTCCAAACAGGGGAATTGCAGCAAACTGAAAGCAGAATGAGGAAGAGAATGAAATAACAGAAAGAATTTAAACAAAAGCTGGAGACGGAAACAAAAGTAGCAGCAACAAGAGGTTAATAGAAAGTACCTGAAAGAGAAAAAGGCAAGAATAAGAGACCACAAAGCAAATTAGAAATTAAGATACATAAAGAAATTTATTGATGGACAAAGAAAGAAGAATTAGAGTACGAGAGGCCCACATCTGACATCCCCAGTGCAGCAGCTGTGTGCAGCACAAGGCAGCCCCCTGAGCACAAACTTCCCTTCCCTACAGCTGCCTCCCCTGGTGTGAACAGCTTCACACTTATCTTCATCCACCAACTGAGGAGAAGAAAAATTCAAGAGTGCCACAGGAAAGGTCAGCATATCACATAGATTAACAAGCTCCAGAGCACAGCCCCCATCAGTCAGAGCTGCAGGTCTGAGCAGATGAAGACCGAGCAAAAGAAGCAGCTGTTTTGTAGCTCAGAGGACACCCAACAGAAACGCAACTGGCTGCATGGAACAAACCTGGTGGGCAGCATTCCAGCACCAGTCCTGCCACAGGTATGTGTTTTAGGTGGTAGTAGCTGTGAGCACACTCCAGGCTCTGAGCTATAGGAGCTTCATCCACATCCTCCATACTTTTCCCCAGTTTGCAAGATTTGATGCTGATCTGAACTGTAAAACACCACACAGACTTAAGAGAGCTGAGGTTTCTGAGAGGTCTCAGCACTGCTGCAAGGCAGACACTGACCCTGGCTGGGCAGGCACAACTAAATCTGGAAAACATATTTTGCACTGTCAAAGTGTCTCAGAAAAAAGCTGAAGGGGTACCTCAATAGCAAGAAGAGAAGGTAACATACAAGAAAGGATTGGACCAGAGAGCCAAGGTCTGACTGAAGAGCAGTCTAGTTCAGTTAGCAGCCAAGAGACACTCCATCTAGAGCCTGCCTTAGAGATAGCTAGCCTTCTTTAAGAAATATAATTAACTAAACCCTCCAGGATTTGTTACCAGACATCTGCTGCTTCTCTTCACAGGCCACAGGAAAAAACTCTGAACTGAGGGCAATTTTAACATTGTTAAGGCATGTACAAAGTTAGTAGCAACTTGCTAGTTTCCTCATATGCACTCACATTCTTTTTCTGTCTCCAAACAAGCATATTCTATTAACCCTGTTTCAGTCTTCTCTTCCTCTCAAAGGTCAGGATTTAGTGACAGAAACCCACTATACCACTCCCTCTGAAAAGCAATGGACAAACCTGAAATCTCCTCTGGTGAAATCTAGGCCAAATTCCCTGGCTGAAGACAGCAGCTCAGCCTCTCACGAAACCTCCTCACCAGCAGTGTGCAAAGGGAAGAAGTTATGGGGTGAAAAAACCCTTCTTAGCCCCTGCCCACCACCTTTTATGCATTCACTCTCCTCATGGCTTCATTACGGCTTTCAGGTGTGTGGCTCCTGTGCCGAAGAATTGCATTGAGCCCTTGATTAACTAGGACACACCTGTTAATAGTCCTGGCTCTTTGTCTCAATACCAACATGATTTAATTCCTTCCTAACTGGTCTACTCTTTCTGTTTTGTAAAAATGAAAACTTACGACTTAATAGCTCTGCTTCTGCTCTGCACATACTCCCCAGTGCCTGGCTGCTAAAGCTCCCTGCATCTTGAGCTCATGCTTGTTTGATTAAAACATTTCAAATAGAAATCAGTTTTCAACAGATTTAACAGTTTCTTTAGAATGCATCTATAGTCATTCCCAAAGTACATAATTCTTTACTGAGCGTCCATTGAAGTTCTCTGGCAAGCAAAAAGTTTATAAAGCATACTTTATGGGGAAAAATAGATAAAATATGCCTTCTAATGGTGGATAACTTAACGTTCTCCCTTCTTTCCATTGTATGCTTTTATTTTCAGCTCTAGCTTTCATATATGTCAGTGTAATAATAATTTTGTGTAATAATGTGGGAGGGGAGGACCTTAAAAAAGAAATAAAGAGAAGGTGACAAACGCCCAAGTGTCAGGAACAGAATTTCAAGGCAGACATGGGGTATTACACCAGAATCAGCAACTGCAACTGAGCCAAAAGGGAAAAGCAAGCTGATGATCCACCAAGGCTCTTGTGGGGACAGAGGGAGAGAGAGCAGGAGCTCTTCTGGGGCCTCCAGCTGGAGAAAATGCGTTTGTTCTTCAGGATTAGAAATTAATGGGCAAAAGAGTCTGACAGCCCTATGCTGAGTAAGACAAGCACATCTATACAGTCATAATGCCTTTTTGCAAGAAAGTCATGCAGTGTATTTTTTGCTTTACAGCTTCAGACTTCTGACATGGAGGAAATCATAGTGGAGACAGTCCTTGCCCCATGGGAGATACTGCTGGTCATTTTTGCTGCAGTGCTGATAATGAGTTTTCTCATGTTGCTGCCTCCCGCTGCGGTGGTGATCTGGAAAATGAAGCATGTTCCGCAGATCTCGCTGCATGGCTCGGTGTGAGCCAGCCCTGGTCTGAGCTGTAGCACCACAGGTCCCTTGGACGGATGGTTCAGAATGATAACACCCCTTGGGATCATACTTGTTGCCCAGGATCCATGCAAAACTGATACGTTTCCCAGCCTATTGTAGCTAACTTCCCATGAAGAGAGAATAGGGGTAATTTTGCCTTCATGTGCTACAGTTCTCAACACTTTGCCTTCCATTTTTTGCCTACGTTATAATTACTGTTCTTGGCTTAGTTCCTAGACTGACTACTTCTCTTGCATTATGATGAAGACTGAAAGAGAAGCAAGCATAATACAGCATTGTATTCCCTTACCTAATATCAAGGAAACCTGCCTTTCTGTAGTTACACTGTAAATATTACCGAAGCCTTTAGCTAAGATGACTGAGAGTTATGCAGGTGGACATGTCAAAAGCATGCAGTACACTTTGGGGAGGCAGTGGCTTAGTCTGGCTGAACTGTGAAACCTAAACCAAACCAACAGAGAATGGTGAAATAAATAAGCATCTTATGTTTCTTTGGTCTGATCTGAAAACTTACTGGTCTAATGTGTTTTTTTGTTTCTTTCATTCTATATGCCCTCTCCTTCCTTCACAAATCCTGAGTGCCAGAACACAAAGCCCTCCCCATCCCAGGGCTGGAGCAGGAGCATGAGGGTGGCCTGATACTCAGACATGCCCGGCCAGACACCGACTCAAAGTTTAATGCAAACATACAGCAACTATTTGCCTGAATTACATTATGCAAACTTACTCTGGGAAATAGTGTGATTAAAATTAGTTTTTAACTGTGTTGTAAAGGCATCCTGGTTCAACTTCCCTTTCTCATATATAAATAATAACTTTGATGGTGGCAATAGAACAAAATTGCTGCCCTACAAGTTTATGGGGAAAAAAAAAAAAGACAAAAACCAAACCAACCAACCAACAAACACACCTCCCAAAAAACAAAACAAAACAAACCACCACACACACACACACACACAACTCGCATACCACTCAGTCTCCATCTTGATATCAAATTAATGCCACATCAAATTAAAGTTTTCCAGCCTAATTCTTCCACATGATGGGATGCTCATTAGCAGGATTTCTATTTCACAGATGTAATAGTTTCTGTTAGTTTACAAGAGCAACAGGTTTGATTTCCTCATGAAATCCAATACTGAGTTTCTCTTCTTTTGTTGGTTGGTTTGGAAAGTCACAAGAATAGCTCAACAGAACTCAGAGAAAAATGTTTTTTAGCACCACTAGAAAAATTATATGGGAAAGTGCTCAGTGCCTCACCTATTTTAAATAAAATCAACATCAGTTGATAATGGATTGGCTGGAAGTAAAAGTCTCAAAGACATCTAACAGTTGAACTTGATGATCTTAAGAATCTTTTCCAACCTAAATGATTCTGTGATTCTGTAATTTCATCGCATACAGATTGTTTGCCAGAAGCAAATAAACCAATCCACCAGTGACTGAAAAAAAGTCTTTTTCTTTAAGACTACAGAATTTTTGTCTCCAACACAATGACTTAAGTTACTGCCTCATAGTTTATAAGCAGCCAAAGCAGCCAACTCATCCCTTTGTTGGTGTAATTGTCTGCTACACTCATACTCATATGACTCTCTGGTTCTGGGCCCAAACGCAACTGATGATTTTTTTGCTTGTAATGACTGGATTCTGAGTCTGAAAGATAGTGTGCAATTTTATATATCTGAATCATTTAACTGATTAATTAGGTAAAGGTCAATTAACCACCATGTACCGCATAACTATGCTGTCTGTATCTGAGAGATTTGCAGGAACAGGCAGAAGGTAAAGAAGAGAAAGTAAACACAGACCGATGAGCTGCCCGTCTTCAGATCTACAGCTTCACTATTTGCTCAACAAACAAGAAAATTAAAACAAAACCCCAATCACAGGTTTAACTGAAAACCAAGCAAGCAGTAACTAAGATTTTTGTTTAGATTTCTGTAGCTACAGCTCTACAAATAAACTGGATTTCCAGTGCTATTTTGCTTTTGTTCTTCACTTGCACTGAGTATGAGGCAGCCAACAGCCTGGGTTTCCTGCTCTTCACACTTCTTACCCTGTGAATTTGGTTTCCAGAGCAGATGCACACACTGGGGGTGGGGTGGGTCTGAAAATGGGAGAACTCATGGAAGTAAGAAGATTGAAGCAGGAAAATGTTGGGTTTTTTATTTCATTAGAAGAATCAACAACAACAACAAAAAAAGTCACTTGTATATTTGTTCATGTTTAAGGCTGTTATCAAATCAGATGACCAACTAAATTTCTGCTAACTCTGGCAACAGCAAACCCATCCACATTTAGTCCACATTTGGAAATAAAACGAGGAGGTGGAAAAAAAAAAAAAAAAAAAAAGGAAAAAAAAAGGAGGAGGACTAGCCAGAACCTATGCAAATCTTGGGCTAGAACCAGCAACTGCCCTGGCACTAGAGTGCTGAGATCAAAGCATCTCAGCTGGTCAGCCCAAAACCCTACAACTCTAGCAAAAATATGGCCTGTCCCAACCCCTTTACCAACCAGACCGTGTTGTTTTGTGCTTTCTCTCTGGAGCTAAGCCATAGTTTGTGGTAACCACAGCCTTTGCCTCAGGGAGGCCCCATAGGTGTGTGTGCTGCATATGCCCAGGGATTGCAAGGAAGTGTGAGCACAGAAGAGCGCTTGCAGCCCCAGATCCCAACAGTGGGCATGGCCATTGTCAGAGCAAACCAAGGGTAGATAGGACTTTTTTTCCATAGCAACCATGGTTTTGACCCAAAGGGACCAAACAGAGGAGGCTGAAGCTGATCCCTGGCACACTAACCAGAATGATTCTCATGCAAGTCCCTCAACATTCACCTCCCTTATCTTTTTGGCAGAGAAGACATGATGAAAATACCTGCTAGTTTAGGGCAATCCCCATTCTCAAATTTTGTACTGGACCAAGATGGTACATTTTTTCCTGCCATTTTGCCTTGTTACGACAAGCATATAGAGCACTTTTCAACTCTTAGAAATGCATTGAAGTATACCTAAAGGCTACGTCTTCTGTCAGATGTCCTAAGGTGATAAACACAGAAGAAATCTTTGTTGTCCAACCAACAAACTGCAGTGCTTCAAGTCTGTAGCTCATGCAAAACACAGCACCTTGAACAGCTGTACATAAAACCTGATTTAACCTCCAATCAAGCACGCACATGAATAAAGAATTATACCCCTACAGCCAGTAACTGTCGGGACTTGCATTGCTTTAATGGTCATCAGAGCAACAATAGTGATTAATTGATAACTGTAAAAGCAACTAAATGTACGGCCCTGTCTCAGTAAAGATGATCCCTGACAGACGATGATTTCTGGTAACAATTATTGTGTTTAACTAATGACTAAGACATGAAACAACTCTAATTCTTATTCAATTCTAGCTAGACAAATTTGAGCCATAAAAGTGATCCTGCTTTGAAACACCTCTGTCATGAGCTATGTGATTAGGTTTAGCCTGTATATCTGTACCCAAGAGCTGAAGTCAAGTTATGACTATGATCTCTAGTCCTTTAACTAAATAAAAGCTGTATGTTTACACATCTTAGCAATTATTTCACTGCTTCACTTTTCAACATACCCACATCAAATTGCAGACGCCTGGTTGGTCTGTGGCACAAGCTTTTTGGTGCTACTAACCACAGATGATACAATCAGCCTCCTTGTCACGGCTGGAGCTGTCGATGCCTTGATCACCAAGCTCTTTGAGGAAGGTGTTTAGATGCTCTGTCTGAGTTTCAGTGAAGGCTAAGGTGTGCAGACAAGTGCTGTTGGCGGGGAAATAGGCAGATTTTGCTCCACTGACGGCCATCTCAGAGGCTGGAAAGATCAAAGATGACAACAAACAAACACACAAACAAAAAAGGCTTAGATTTTTACTTAGCTTAGATTTGTCCTGATTTTTAAACAAGCACCGGCATTCCCGTTTTCCAGACTGAAGACTTCAACTTGGAATAAAAGAGCCTAGATGATTGCTTTTGGTAAACCTTGGAGAAAAAAACTGCTCTAACAACAAGGCACTGTCAACAATAAAATACTTTCCATTAACCATAGGAGAGATAGGTTGGTCTTTTTGTTTATGTATACACACATCTATTTTTAAATTAAGGCAATAAAAACGGAGTCAGACAGCCTGCTTCAGGTTGAATTGCTCACTGGACACAATGAGAGTGATCTAAAAGCCCTTGGGCTGCCACAAGAAAAAGGCAGCATTGCTGGCTGGGGTCCAGCTGCTGGGTTTTATTGTATGTACATGTAGTGAACAGTGCAGGCGTTGGCCAATCTTGCTGAGGTTCTTCAAGTACTGTTGCAAAATAAACAGCAGTTTTATGTTCTGCTGTTGTCTGTCCAGTGGGTCACACAGACCTTGTGCAATGTAGAGTTTGTGTTAAGGTGGTACCTGTTTACTGTTTGAAAAAAAGGTGCATCTTCCCACAAACTTTGCATACATTTCATATTTGCTACCCCAAGCTGAAATAGTGATGCTCACACCTTTGCGATAATTTTAAAGCTAACATGATTTCTCATTCAGCAGTTTGCCAGCCCAGCACTTGCTTTCACAACATCACACTTGCCAAGGCTGTCGCATGTTAGGAAAATAGAAACTTTTATTTCCTCCTGTTTTTAAACTAAACCAGCAGAACCTCCAGTCCCTGTGACCACATGTGTCTGAGAAATACTCACGGTTACAAACAGCCAGTGCCTTTCCTCCAAAAAGCTGGGATGTCCAGGAAAACCCGGTGGCATTGCCACATACTTCATACAATCTGCTTCTTCTGAGGAACTGGAAGTCATAGCCCTTGGGAAACAAAGACGAGGAAGAAACAAACAAATGGTGTCTTAGGCTACATCATGGTAATGGTGAGATGAAGAAACATTCAGCCCGTTAAAGTCAATACACACAATACAACCTCTCCCTGCTTTATGGGAGGAAAAAATATATATAACAAGGAAAACTATGCATTACACAATAAACACTTTTAAAATAGTGAATAGATACAGTAAGGCCTGAATATTACCTTGTTGCACATGGGTTTGCAGTACTGAGCATTGTCAATGGTGACACACACCAGCCCGCCATTTCTAGGAGCTAGGGGGCGTGGGCACGGAGGCAGCTGCTTGCAAACTTTCGAGTGGATTAAAAAGAATGAAAGAAAGTGAGAAAGCAACATATCAGAATGAAAGGGAGTATAAAAGTCTCCCCCTTCACATGGAAACCATAGGCACACTTACTGAACTGCTCCCACTAGATGATTTTGCCAAAGCAAGTCCCCTGTCAGCCCCAGTTACACTTCAGAGTGGGTCAAAGTGGTGTTTGCATTCATAGCACTGACATTCAGTAATATCATGCCCAAACCCATCCAAATATTTATTGGAAAACTGATGTGCCTTCTGCCAGACACCAAAGAGGCTCTTGCTGGAGCCCTGTGCTGCTAATGGGCACCGAAGCTGGGCTGTGGGGATGGTGGGACCCCGCGCGTTGGTGCTGCCATGCCTGCAGATGCCTGCACTCTTGCTTTCTGCCTTGTTGTTGAGATATCTTTTAGCTTATTTTTTCCCACCCTTCAAGAAATGCAGACACTTAGCTCATGCTGACTGTAGGTTAAAAAAAAAATTCTTATTGCTTCTCCACTGCCACTTTGTTCAACACCCAGCCAAGAGGAGCATCGGTTCAGGAGGGGCCTCACATTTCTCTTGAACAGGGCGCAGGAGATCAAGTGTTTCTTGCAGTCTCCAGACAAGGGAATTGATTGGAGCTTTTTCACCTTTGGCAATCATTTCATTAAAGCATTTCGAATATTTCTACGGAGTAAGGGGAGAAAAAGGCTAAGATGAAGAGGAAAGGTCTTGGAATTAATTTATGAAAGTGGTCAAATATTTTTCTTTTTTTTTTTTTTTTTTAGTGCAGAAGAAGAACCATCTTGAAAACTATATGGCTTTAAAAACCACTCATTTCCCCACCATATTTTGGAAAAAATCCAGTAAGTTTTTTTGAAAACGGTGATTAGATAGAATTTTTCCATTATATTGAGTTCAAGAGGGAGGACTGGTGTGGGTTGGGGTGTTTTTCCTAGATATATGAAAAGATGCCTTTATAAACAACTTTATCTTATTTCTATATAAAACATTGCTTTATTATTCTTGTCTTCTGAATGTTGACATCTCACAGAGTGAGACAGAGAGAGTGTAAAAACACGTATTTGTGAATTTATGTAAACAAAAAGTTCCTGTATTTTTATCTAGCTATTGCTCTATACCCATAAAAATAGCTCACAGTCCATATGTGTGTGCCCACGGCCAATGCAGCCACCTTCTTACCTCAAGACTCTCATTCATATCATCTATGGTTGCACTTTTACATTCACTTGGATTGGCAAAAGCTCTGATTTCAGTAAAATCTAAAAGACAAACAGAAGCAGGTACATAGCTGGTTAACTGTCTCTCCTGATGCATGAACAAATCCCACGTGCCACATAACAGCACTTGTTTATGTGAATTGTGGTAGCACGATTCTGTAGTCCTGGTGCTACTTTGTATACCTGAGGCCACCAGGGTTCAATAACCTGTGCAAATATTAAGTTATTCTAAACAGTTAGAAATCTGTCTGGTTTTGACCACCCAGGGCTGGATTCCCAAGTTGGATGCTTCATTTCTCTGAGAGAGCCACTATTTAAATAATTATTAGTCATATTCAAGGATAGCAATATCTTACCTGTAAGTAGCACTGCTAAACTTATAAAAATCAGTGTTTTCCAGAGCAGGCAGGAGCTGAACAGCATCTTTTTCCTAAGAGCTGGGGCTGTGGAATCCGGCACAAAGATGCACGTCTGTGGGTCACTGGTTGTTTACCATGTGCTTTGCTCCGAGGCTGTGCTGTGATAAGGCGTTAGCATCAGATGGGAATGCACACATTGCCCAACTTGCTGGGAAGCCAGTGGAGAGTTTGCCAGCAGGGTCTGGGGAGGGCAAGGGGAGGATACTTGTTACTGTACTGAGGTGGCCTGGCTTCCCTGCTGCTGCCAACACCACCAGGAAATTTTCAGATTATCTGGTTTACTATAAACATGTTCAGTGTATGCACACAGCTCATGCTTTCTCTCTCCCTCTCTCTCTCTCCACCACCCCACCATCTGTCTCACTCGCACACATACATATATATATATATTCATGTAGAAGACACAAGTCTGCCTTACTTGCAGGGCTCAACCCTGTATCTCATGCTCAGGAAGAAAGCTTAGAACATTAGGTGATCTGATTTGGACCAAAGGGCTGTGCTCTATGTCCTGTAGCATCCAGAATTTAGCTAAAAAAAAAAATCCTCAGAGCATGAACCTACTTTCTGTGTGTTAGTCATACTACTAACTGCATATCTGTCTCTGTGTGTATATTACACCAGCAACTGCATGGTATTTCTGATTTTGTTTTGGTTTGGTTTTAATGTGGCCAGGAACCTCATATGCTTATATTCATTTATGGGAAAAGCTGAATAGCTAGCAAAATTGCCACAGAAGTTTAGTTATTGCTAACCTATATACTTACTAGCAGATTAATCCAATTATGCAGATAATGCTCACATGCTAGAGGTGTGACCGACTGATCCCATCTGTAAAGTGCCGGTTTCAGAGCCGCAGCCTTTTGGCCACCAGCATGTCCCGCACACCCCACCAGCAAGCCCCACACTGACCTTTCCTGCCAAGCGGGACACACACGCTTCTGCTCCAGCCAACACTGTCATGGTTGTTACTGTCACCGCCAGAGCAGATGTTCAGTTTTGTTGAGACAGGGACATTGTGCTTTCATGTTACATTATGCAATACATTTATTTATATGGCACTTTTCCAGGTTTCTTTTTATTTGTTTTTCATTCGCTTGTTTCTGCTAGTTGTAGTGAAACATGTTATGACCAGGCGATCCTCGAGTGGTAAAGCCAATCGTGAGGCCTCCATCACATTAACAAAGCTGAGCTTTTATTTGCCATCTCAGGGACGTCTTGATGATCAGTTATGTGTAGGACTGTGACACTTCCACAGAACAGTTCTATGGAAGCATGAATGGTGACTTGCTTGTCATTGGTAAAAGGCCTTTGTATACATTACGGATAGGTAAAAGTTCATTAGCAAAACAAGTCTTTAATAATGAAGGCCAAGGTTTATGTTTCGAGGCAGACCAACAGGACCTGGCTCCAAACAGTTTACATATTTGAGGCCAACACACACAACAATCTTCTTCCTTGCAAGATGAGCAACACAGAGCTGGGAAAATTGTCCCTGGGATATTTTTGCCAACACAGTCTCTGAAATGCAGCTGCACTTTAAGATATTTTTATGCCACAAATGTATCCAGTTGGCCAACAAGGGCAGTTGATTAATGCTTTAAGACCTCATGAGATCAGGAGCTACACAGGAACCTACTGCCTGCTCATCTCCACCGATGTAGTACATATAGTGCATTAGTGTAATTAATAAAGTGCTGGCTTGAACAGATAATGTGACATACTTGAAGAGAATGAATGGCAGCTTTTCTTTAATGAAAAGTGATCTCACATCCTTCCAATTTAAACAAACCTGAATTAATCCACAGTCCTTTGCAAAAAGTAGTTTGTCACCTTATAGGACAATATAGCACATGAGCACAGAAACATCCTTGCCCTCAGTCTAGATCACAACCAATCCACCATGCACAACAGCTACCCGGCCCTGTCCGAAGGAGCAGCTGCCACTGTCTCCTGCAGGAGTGCCAGGGTACCAGTACCAGACTGAGTACCGACTTCTGGCACAAACGGGGACACACTTTTTGCACAGCTTTGCTGCCACAGCTGCGGGACACACAGCCATCTAGTGGCTCGTTCTTCAGTGAGAGACTGCTGGACAGGGGAGTGGTCCAAATTTTAAATTCATGCTCTCTATATATTTAGTAATGTTCTGCAGCTATTTCGATGTCCTTTATTTTACTCCTGAATTACAGCAAACCTGGTAAACCATGGAATAAAAGTAACATTTAGGAGCAAAAATTTCAAGAGAATACTGCATAGCACAACCCTAAGAGTTAAAAATAAAAATCTAACAGTTTTTCACCAAGTTTCTATTAATCACAAGGACTAGACAGAGATCACACATGTAGTTAAAGTCATACCACGATTTCAGAAGCTAGTAAAATTAAATTATGTCAGTAAACTAGAAAGCTACAAGAGTATAAGCGGCTGAGTTGAGATGGACCACTATACTGCAGCATTAAAAAAAACCAAAACAACAAAAAAACAACAAAACAGAAAGAGAGGCACCTGGTAGGAAAAAGCTTTTTATTTTATGATTATTTTTTTATAGGAGAACACTTACGTTTCAAAACCACAGGTAATTGAAACACAACAGTAACAGCACATACCCCGTGAAGGTGATATACATATACTACATATATGTAATCATCATCTACAAAAGAGGCCAACATACAGTTATGTGATATTCAGCCTTTTCCTACCAAAACAACCCCCAGCTGTATGTAATGCTAACTCCAGTGAGGAAATTGGACCCCAGAATTTCCCATTGTCTAGTTAGAAGCAAGAGATCTGCTGATCCTTACTCAGAGTTGGGAAACTTGTTTTTGCCTTTGCACATGAAAGGTTTGAGGTTCAGCCATTGGTTTGCGTACCTGAGTCATACTTTGCCTTTATCAGAAGAACCAACAGAGCAGCAATAAAAAGTAAACTGTATTTTGTTGTCTTATGCTGATTAACAAAACAGACTCTGTCCTTTGTATCTTAGATAATGAAAGACACTGAGGGTTAAAAAAATCAATTTCCAAGAAAATATCCTTTTCTTTCTTTCCATTTAAATTCTAAAATTCCTTTTGTTGAACACAAAGCTGTCAAATTTGATTTTTGGAAGCATCTTCATAATTAGTGGACTTCTCTTCCATTCTGTTTTAAAGGGTTACTGCTACTGTCAAAACACAAGTTTTTTAGGCACCTCCCATGAGAATTCATTTCTTCCAAAGTGACCATAACATGCAGTCTTCTGGTATATGGGCTTTTTTAGGTCCAAATCCCTGTGTGTATAATAAAAAGAAGAGAAAATTCCTCACATTAAGTTAAGATACTTCATGATAACTACCATTAAAATCCTGATGCTGATATAAATTCCATGCCCTTAGTCAAGCAAGCATATTCTGGAGATGCAAGCATACCAGTAAACATGTCCAATAGAGAACCATAAAAGTGACAACAAAACTTAAATGTGAAGTACAGGAAAAGTTATTGAGAATTTTTAATTTTAACGGAAAAGATGAAATAACATTGAATTCCTCTTGTAAAACAAAACATATCTTTTTCACAGCAAATTAACTTAAAATTATAGGAATACAAAAGTTATTGAATTCCACATACTATCTAAGGTGAAATGCTGGAAGTATATGCTTCATATGAAACTTGAAAAGTGCATCTGTTCTCTTAAAATACATGATACACCTGTAGATCCATTAAAAGTATCAACTGTGAAGACTGACAGAATGGCAGAATGAGAACAATCATGGAACAATCCCACGCTAGCTCAAGATGCTGACTCTTAAATTGTTACATCTAATGGTTTTGTAAGAAATCACTTCTAGGATGTAATCACCAATATATTTTTCTTTTTGTGTGTTTCTATACCTGACAATGACTCCAGGCCGAAGATCAAAGTTTTTGTGCACAATGTCCAGCAGCTCTTTCTCTGTTTTTTGGGAAGTTCCATAAGTGAATAGTGAAATGGACAGTGGGTGAGCTACCCCAATGGCATAAGAAACCTATGGCAAAAAAGAAACCATAGCAAATAAACACAGCATCTCAGCTGGCAGCAGTATGCAACAGAAGAAAGCATTCACTCATGAGCCATCTTAAGAAAACTAAGGCTTCTCCTTCACTTCCCATATTTATGCAATCTGTATTTGTAGAAGAAAAACAAAAACAAAAACAAAAAACAAAAACAAAACAAACAAACAAACTTTGAAAATGCTGAATACTCTGGATAACTTTCTTCTTCGTCATCTGGATGCCCCATGCTTAATTCCATGACAGTATGTATAAGAGGGTTGAGGGCTCAGTAACTGTCCAGAAAAACGGCCAATAAAATGAAAGCTAAATTAAAAGTTCCAGCTTCAAGAAGCTGATAGTACATTAACAACATTATAGTGGTCACGAACTGAGCACATCAAGGTCTTCCTTTCTTCAACCCCAAGTTGTCACCAAGACTGCTTCTACTACAGTGTCTCATATGATGTGTATTCAAGGTAAAGTTGAAAAGGAAAAATCTTTTTTTTAGAAAAGCAGCATTCATAGCGAACCATACCTGAACCAGAACACGGCGACAGAGCCCAGCTTTCACAAGGGACTTGGCCACCCAACGGGCTGCGTACGCAGCTGATCGGTCCACCTTTGTATAGTCTTTGCCAGAAAAGGCACCACCTCCATGGGCTCCCCAGCCACCATAAGTATCCACAATGATCTTTCGACCAGTAACACCAGCATCACCCTGAATCGGTAAAAGAGTTTATTCACTTTACAATCTATTTTATTACAACTCTCAAACGAGACTATGCATCCTCCAGCAGACTAAAACAACGTGCCAGTTAAATTCACCACATATGGGTTGCTGTGGGGTAGCAATGAACTTATTTCACTGAGCTACAACAGCTATAAATATTTTTTAAAGCCAGATTCATTAGACAAGACATTCACAAATAGTGATTGGTAGTCAAGCAAACGGGCTTACACCAAGATAGCTAGAACATGTACTGCCTGTTTCAAAAGTAAATATTCCAGACGACATGGGAACTTTGATTTAAAAGTTACCTGTCTATCACATCCAAACTGAATACAGAATATTGCTGACAAACCAAAAAGGAACCATTGAGAGATTTTACACTGTTAAAAAAAAAATCAAGCTTTTATGTCTTTTGGTCAAAATCCAAAGTTCTGTGAATATTAAACAGTTTATGTCTTTTCATTTACCATCAAAAGGTATGCCAGCACTACCTTATACATCATTCATTACATGTAGGCTGGCACCCAATACTTCCTTTGCAGTAACATAAGAGAGTGTCACACAAATATGTACTAAAAACACATTTTCAACCCCAAAATAGTTATAGTCTAATTTAAATTATACACAGCAAGTATGGAGTAGTAGGCAGTTATAGGTAATGGAGAAAGAATGATTACTTCTTTCTAAGAACAGATACTTATAGATTAATATTAAATAAGGAAGCACAGATAACCTTTTAGCTGCCTACACAGCTATCCTGATTGCTCTCTCAAGTACCTGATATGTTCATTTGATCTTGGTTAGCTGATCGGTACCTCACTAATTGTCTGACCCCTCAATTTACTAAAAACTTAAGCTTTCTGGTGTGAATGCAAACATGGTCAAATTTGAAAGTCTGTTTCTACCTGTGCAGGCAGGTTTGAAATTCTTTGCCTACAGAATATCATGCCAGTAAAATTCAACTGCTGGAATCTCTTCACAGCAAACACAAGCAGAGAGAGAAAGTTTTTCTGAGAAAGACTGTGTGTATACATAGAAGGAAAACTTTGGTACTGTTTATTCCATTCTGTTAAGAAAGCAATGAGACATAAATCTGAATTGCAGGTAGCTGAGCTTGTCTAACGGAACCTGTCCTCCTGAAGCTCTGCTCAACTCAAACCTTAATTTCTGGTGGCACAGACAGTTGCAATGAGAACACCTTCTGTGGCATCATGACTTCACTGCAGAGCTGAGTGAGAGGAAATGGACAGCTGAAAGGAAAAAAAACACCCCTCGTTTTGAAGGTGCTGAAAGAGCACATTTGCAACAAGCTGTAATGTCCTCACAGAACCAGCAGGTGTTGCGGTAGGGAACACAGTGACAGCAGCAAAATTACTAATTTTGCCATAGCCAGAATTCAGGTTACCACCCTGCTTGAAAACATAAAAAATCCCAGATGAAATACATGTGTCTTCCTTAGATGAACTGAGCTGGTGATTAAGACAGACTTCCATAGCTACCATTGTTAAAAATAAAACTTATTAATACCCTTACGAAAAGTAATCAGGAACTTAAAGACATAAATAACAAGGAAAGAAATAGTTATCTTCTGGTTGCTGCAATGCTACTGGAAATTGCACAAGAGATTATAGCAGTTGTAAGGCCACGGACACACAGGCAGATTGACCCATGCTAAGTAAACTTATCCAGGTTTACAAAGCTACAAGCATACACTGCAACATACCTGTGTTTGTATGTGCAAACAAAAGCAATACAGTTCCATCATGAGAGTAGAAAAGGTATTCCTGGTTGGCTTAGCAAATGGAACTATATTATGTTTTTATATGGGTGGAGCTCGGTGCACACCTGAAAATTTTCATGTGTAGCCTTTGCATGTAGCTATGATTGCTATATTGGTTCATTTCCTCCCAGCTGCAGCTCAAGTTTGCCTCTTAATTTGTCCATAGGCTAGCATGACGATGATACACAAAATTACAGTGATACAACCAATTCAAATACACAAAACTACATTTTTTGTATAATCATTATTATAATCACAGAATCACAATCTCAACACCTTCTTATCTATTCCATGGCACTAATGTAAAAAAAAAAAAAAAGACACAGCATCTTAGAAATAATTCTGGAAAATTCCAGTAAATGAATGGATTTGAACAGCAAAGGAAAAACCATGTCAACTTGGATTTGTTGTAAAATTTGACCTAGCTTCAGGAAGGAGCTTTGAAATTTTGCTGTGATAGTTCTGAAGGGAACTGAAACCTAAAACATTGAGAATGGTGAATTTGTTTTCAAAACCTAAATCTCAAAGGTCCTGATCCTACAGGATGTAAAAGTTCTACATGACTTATGTGAGTTCAGGATCAAATTACAAATCCCAGCTCCTGCATTGCACAGATAAAGCAAAAGTAAGTAATCATTATGTTCTCACCAGGAGAAGCCTATCAGGGGCCGATTTTCAGAACAGATGGGCACCTTCTGCTCTCATTGGTGTCACAGAACAGTGCAAGTGATATAGATCTGAAAACCAGGTTTACCGTAAGAGACTTAAACCTTCTCTTGTTCGTCTCTGTAAGGCATGCTTTCAATGAGAAAGGATTGTGTGTCTCACTCAGTGCTGGACTCAAGAAGGTTTGAGAAAACACAGAGCTGGGCTGTGTGTTCCACAGGCAGTGTAAGATTCAGCTCAACTTGCCTGCCTACTCACAACACACGTGTGATATAACCATGCTCTCCAACGCTGCTTTGGAATACAGTACATGAAATCCTGGGTGCTTCTCCCACATAAAACTGCAGTTAAAACTTCCACTAGACAGCTTGCTTCTTACAGCCTAGGACAGACATGCCAAAAAGGCAAGCATCTATTTTGAGACACACATCCAATGACTAAGGCAAGCTGATAAAAGCACCAAAATAATACAACACAAACCTGAGGTCCTCCAATAACAAAACGTCCACTAGGTTGAAGGTGATAAATAGTTTTCTCATCCAGGTATTTTGCAGGAACAACAGCTTGAATCACACGATCCTTCAGGGTTCTGCGCATACTCTCCAGTGAAATGGTTTCATCATGCTGCACAGATATCACGATAGTGTGAACACGCACTGGGATGACTGCTCCATTCTCCTGGATATACTGAACTGTGACCTGAATAGATAAGGAAGAGAAAGCAAAGTTGCTGTAAAATCAATTCCTTGGGTCCATCAAATGACATGCTCTCCTGTTCCAAGAGAAAAAAAACATAGCAAAATGTCAATGCTGAAATTTTAATGATCACTGCTGACATTGTTACCAAGGTATGAGAAATTAAGCCTATTGCCTAATTCTTTGTGCAGTGCTGAGGGAAAAGAAAACCAAAACCAACCAACCAACCAAACCAAATGAGAACAAACAAACAAAAACCAAACCAAACCAAAACAAAACAAACAAAAAAAAAGACCCAGTGTGGACAATCTGATTTTCTATGAAATTGTCCCAAATCTGTCTTTTGGTTGGGATTTCCAGCAAAATGCCCAAGCCTCAGAAATTCGTGTTCTTAGTGTATCTTCAAAAAGGCCAGCCTGAAACCCTAAATACAAATAAGTCCTTTGGATCTGCTGTCACTTTTCAAACAATCACAGATCACAGGTTTGAAGGGTTAAATGTTTCTTCACTGGTAGATGGTTAAGTGCTCTTAGCACTCTGATACAGGTTAACCATTTTCCAGCAGTAACGGAGACAGTATCATCAGCAGAAGTGCTTTATATGCTACCTGTAGGCTATGTAGCAGGAATCCTGATAGTCTGTACACCATCAATCGCTGTTTGTTTGTTTGTTTGTTTAAAAAAAAAAAAAAAAGAATTCTAGGAAGGAAAGAAAAAAAAAATGTTAGTTTTCAACTCTCTGGACTACCCACAGCAGTATTTACCTGTGTCTTAGAGTCAGGTCTCAGCCAAGGAAGTTCTCCGTTACGCCTCAGCTCTGCTAACCTGGCATTCAGTTTATGAGCAAGAATAATTGTTAGAGGCATACATTCTTCTGTCTCATCTGTTGCATAACCGAACATCAAACCCTACAGGAGGAGAAAAGGTACTTCAATCACTGTTAAAAACACCACAATGAAAGGCAACATGATCATGTGAAGCAAACAGTAAACAGTACCCTCAGGTTTACTTTCTACTGTTTTACATAACAGCACAAGAAGCCTAAGCTCAAATCAGGCTGCAACACGTTACAGTGTAATAAGAAACAAACCATGTCCCTAGAATTTTTTACTGAAAGTTTAAAGGTTTACATGTTAAGCCAGAAACCTGGACAAAAATCGAGAAGATTATGTGAAAACCAACCAACCAACCAAACAAAACAAACAAAAGATTAAAACAAAAACAAACAAACCCCACAGGTTCTTTCACAGAAAAAGAAAATATATTGGAGCAAAACAATTTCAGGACTATTCTGTCATAGGAAAGGTGCTCTCATTAGCCTGGATAGGCTGTAGAGGCTTTTATGTGTGAATACAGAGACACTCATACTGCAGTTCACATCTGACGTTTCAGAGGAATGGGATATGAATACTCCATGAAGGACGTACCACTCAACAGTTAAGGCACCAGCCTCAGATTTTCAATGCTACACGCTTCTAGTCACAGCTTCTATTGTTACTCAGTCATGTTCCCTGCATCAGGTGAAGGGAGGCCATCAAAGTACCACAGAAAGTCAGATATCTTTTCATCTTATGTAGTATTATGTCGCTATGACAGCATAAAAATATTTTAATTTATTCCTCAAGGGGTTTTTGAACAATATTAACTTGGCTCCCGGACTCTGATATCTCCACTTATGGTTCTCAACAGCATTGTTATAAACTAGATATTGCTACTAATGATAACTACTGTAAATGTTAAACTCACTCATACTGGCATCAGTCAGATTATGGAGTTTTTATGTTAGCATCTTTCTCTTGGGAACATACCATAATTACCTACATATGTTATTAAGCTCATAGAAATGCAGCTTGGACAGCCTTAATTATGTGAAACACCTATTACAATAGCTGCCTCTGGGAAATAAGTGAGAATTAAAAGTACTCTGATGTATTTGTGTTCATTGTGCTAATGTTGCAGACAGTTGAAACATCGCCTAATTTTTTGCTGTGTAAAATCTCAATAGCTCTGTGAAAGTGAAAAGATCCTTTGTTTATTCCATCTTTGAAGATGGGTCTGGCTGCAAGCTGTATAGTTTAATGAATCTAAAGCTACTCAACAAAAAACATTAAATACATAAGCAAAAAACCTTTGCTAAGTTCTAAAGGGCACATTCTCAGCTACTACAAGCTGCCAGAGCCCTCCTGACTCACATGGAGTGCTATAACAAACACCAGACAAAGGTCTGCACTCCAAGAATTTGCAAGTGTTTCAATAAAATTATATTTTTTATTCTGGGCTAACTGAAGACAGAAGCATGGAAACCTTCCCATGGGTTTTGATTTAGAAAACAGGGCAATGAGATAGGGTAAACTTTCCATTCAAACAGCTTTGATGTTTAGATGTGATGTCATGTCTACCTGATCTCCAGCACCAACATCCTCTTCATCCCTGTGTAGATGAACACCTTGAGCAATGTCAGGTGACTGCTGTTCCAGTGCCACTAGAACGTTACAAGTCTTGTAGTCAAAGCCTATTTGGAAAAAGGAATAGTGGCAAATTAGTGTTTCCTGTCACAGTTAAGGAAAGCAACACGGAACCACATGACAAAATTTTCATTCTGAAGGGTAGGATACAGCATTGAGAACTCACAACCTAACTGCTATTTTTAGTGACATTTTTTTGTCAATACAACAACATTTAAAACCTTTTTTTGGGAGGGGGTGTGGCATATAGGGTTGTCTTTATTGCTTGTTACTGCTTGTTTTCTCTTGCACTGGCACTCTGCGCCCAACCAATTCAGATTATAAATTCTTAACTAAAGAAAAATAGTCAAAAAAGCAAATAATCAGCCTTTCCCAAATAAATAGTATTAAAAACCTCTACTTAAATTCCTAGGAGCTGATGTTTTCAGCAACTTATGTCTCTGCTCTCTGATACATTATTTTTAATACATGCAAAGCAGTGTTGTACCTAAATCTCTTGAGGGAGTTTGTGTGAGAGCCATGAACAGGGAAAAAAACAGATTCAACTCTCACAGAAGTGGGAATTTACGTTACTTTCAGAGATCAAAAGGAAGGTTTTAAAAAGAACTTGAAAGATTTACAGAAGATTGTGGCAAAATTCTCCACCTGTTCCTAGGTATATTAATAGTAACTTGCTTCTCTCCAAATCTAACCTTCCTAGAACTATTGCTACTGGCAGCTGCTGAACAAACTCATGTTCAGACAATACAACACATATACATGTCCATATTCACATGATTCATTTGAAAAACGCTCTTCACCCTCTTTTAAGTAGGCTATGTAGAGAATAAAATTATATTTCTGTGTGCCATTGTTTGTTTTAACTTTTTTTTTTTTTTTTTTTTTACTTCTGCATAGAAATTGTTTTTTTACTGGGTCACTGCATCTCCCCTTATGTTTTTTGGCAGTTAGGATAAAAAGGAGATTTAAGACCCACTAGATTTGCCAGCATTTTCTGAAAGCACTGCTGTTACGTGATGGTAGAGGTAGCCTGCAGATGTGCTGATATAATAGTCTTCTTCCACAATCTCCATATGAATTCAATAGCAATTAAAGTACTGCAAGAAACAACTTTTGTTTAACCAAAAGCTCTTAAAAGAAACACTTCGCTGTAACAGTATACTTGGAATATTTGTAATGTATAAACTGATACATGGCAAATCAGAAGGTGAAATGTGTCTGCTATATAGAACATTTTGTCTTTTTTATCATTTGTACATTACACAAAATGGATTTGGACTGCACACTGCTCAGTCTAGGAGGAGTTGCTCGGAGCTAACAGAGCGCCTTGCAAAGTGAGAACCTGCTTTACACCTGGGCATTCTAGATGCTACCACAGCACACATACACAACGTTACAGTGAAATGAACTAGGTCTCTTCCCACTCTTTCACATCAAGATGCTTCAATCAGCTTGCCAAATGAATAACCGAGATTCAAGTTCTTGCAAGTTTGGAGGAGCAGTAGATTCTGTGGCTCAAGTTGTAGTTAATTATTCTGGCATAGTACCAC
Source organism: Columba livia (assembly GCF_036013475.1). Taxonomy (NCBI): domain Eukaryota; kingdom Metazoa; phylum Chordata; class Aves; order Columbiformes; family Columbidae; genus Columba; species Columba livia. Next base: position 27,513,480 of record NC_088607.1, on the reverse strand, counting down.
AGTTCAAAATATATTCTGTCTGCTCGACTTCAGTATTAACTAATATAGGATGGTTTTTCTACTTACTGGGATAAAGCCAGAAATTGTATCCCGTAGCACCATGTAAGCAGCTTTCACACAGGATATTCAGTTTTTATCAAGCTTGCTAAAGCCCGTATATGGAAGTGATGACAGACCTGTTTTGCAGTTGCCTATTGCTTGCTCTTCAAGGATCTTATGAGTTTTTCACCAACCTTTAGCTGAATCATCATAGCCAATATTTCTAATTGCATCTCGGACAACTCGTTGATAATCCACAATAGCATGAGATGTGATCTCCCCACAGAGCAACACCATTCCTGTTTTACATACTGTCTCTGAAAAGAGAGATGAAAACAGGATTACAACAGCAGAATAACCCAGCCTGCTAAGAGAAATAACAATGTTTGTGATTATGGTGATTTTGAGAAATCTACTGGTCATATACAGTATAAGTCCTTTCTACCTAAATTTTTAGCCTTATTAGCTCGTTCTACAACAAGCCTTTTCATACTCACCATATGTCTGAAAGTAAGGAAAAGACTAATATGGCCAGTTTACAAATGGGAAAGTCAAAACACTGAGCATGATGCAGTGATATGCACAGATTTTAGAGAAGTAAAGCATTAAACTGTGATTTCTAAATGCACTTAATCACTCTAAGATACATACTGAGGCTAAACAAAACTCATCTGTGATCAACCATTTTGAAAACTTGCCTCTAGTCCCAGAAGGCAGAATCTGAAGATGGGGTTTAGTTACATAATACATGGACTGAGGTAGTGACCTGAGAATTGATAGCACAACTCTTTCTGAAGAGATTTCAAAAAACAAGCAGTTATGGGGACTTGGACTGAAAAAATAGTACTTTTTTAGATGTAGTAAATCAACTTTCAACAAAGCATTCAAATATTTTTTCAAAAATCCACTGTAATGAAGCCAAATCTGTTTCTCCCAGGAAAATTCAGTCCACGCACAAAATTAATTATCCTGTCCTTCTACAGCCTACTTAGGCTTCAGTCTTTACAAAACTTCTACTTTTTCTTCTCATTCCTCCTTCTTTTGAAGACTGTAATTCTCATGTCATTTTTTGAGAGTAGAATGAGTCAGCAAATAATAGCATCAAGATCGTTGCAAACATCGTAATAACAGAACAGTGACCGGGTGATCATTCAAAGCAAAGCAGCAAACTTACCACAAGCAACCTTGGCATTTGGGTCCTGTTTGAGATGAGCATCTAGAACAGCATCACTAATTTGGTCACAGATTTTATCTGCAAGACACCAAAGCACTCAACATGAAACCTGGACTGTTAGCATCACTGTGAGTAGGTCGATATTTCAGTGAGGACTTCTTTTGTTGCTTATTACTGGAATATTTAAGCTAGATAAATAGAAAGACATATGAAACATCCTGCAAGCAAAGTCAGTAGATACAATAGGGAATTTACTTACTGTTGTAAACTCATACTGACTACAACTTTACCTGTAATTTTCTTTCCTTCCTCCCTCCTTCCCTCCCTCCCTTCCTCCCTTCCTTCCTTCCCTCCTTCCCTCCTTCCCTCCCATTTTAATGAATAATGAATCTTAATCAAATAATGTAGCTAATCGGATGAATACAGAACTGCAGCACCCATAAAACTGCCTTCCACATGAAAATGGCAATTTTTCTCATATAATTTAATTGTATTGTTTAGATGTTGCCATAACATGCTGTATGGCAAAACAAATTAATCTTCTGCCTTGACAGTTGCAATGTAATCTGTTGGAAAGCAATGTTTTGTTAGGGTATGTCATTAGAGACTTTCAATACATTTAACCTCAAGTCAAAATAAATTCTCATTTATTTTCAAGAGGAAGGTGTATATTTAGCTAAGAGGGACAAATCAAAGACTAGAGAATGAACGTGATTTGGACACTCATGTCTCATATTAACCACTTCAAGACAAAAAGAATGAACACAAGAGACGGTTAGCAAATGTAGGCTGCATTGGAACTTTCAGCCTTGAAAGAGCTGTACATGGGTTTCTAAATCTGGGACAATTATTTCCAAACAGGAACCAGGCACCATTCTTGCAATTTAGTTAGGAATCCAAATAAACTTTGTTTAGCAAGACTGGGGACAAAGGTGGCAGAGGTGATTAAAACGTATCTCTTCTTGCTCTCTTTTCCATTTGTATAAGGAAATACAGCCATATTTTCAAGCATAAAAGAAAAAAAATATTGATGAAAATATGTAATTTTTTATTACCTGGGTGGGACCACAGAGCAAGTGGGATAGGATGAACTTCTTAATGCAGGTCTGATGCCCTGTAGTAAACTCCTAGTGACTGGGACTGCTTTGTAGTCTTTTCACCAACCAGAGCTTCTATGCTAGGAATAATCTTTATCCCTGTCCTTGCTCCAGATGAAGCATATCTCACCTGCACTAGATGCCAGTGTCCCATGTTTGTCTAAGCTCACCGTAGGGCACATACAGGGATATTATATGCATTATTTCCAAAATTTAAAGAAGAGTACAAGCAATACCATATGACTGATTCATCCTCTTTTCTCCTCGTGGCATCTATCTGGTACAAAGAATCTTATGTTTGCTTTGCATGCTGTGGTTGAAATTAATTTATGAACTAAAACTCTCATGAAATATCTCCAGGGAGCATTAGCCGTAGTAGGCAGGGAAATCAAGAAGTGAAGATTTAACAGGATGTTTTCATGGTGGTGTTTTGTTTGGGGGGGGGAGTTGGATGAAATGTATCAGTATCTACACTATTTCATGGATACTGGTAGATAGAAAAGTAGATCTTTTGCTTCTCTCTCAGGGAAATAACACAGCAAACATTCATGAACAAAAAGCACAGTCCACATTTACAGAAGGAGAGAGATTGCCTTACAAAATGGTTACTCTGAAAAGATTGTGACAGAAAAACAGAACAGTTGTCCACGGAAATGAAATAATCTCCATACAATCACGTTACTGAAATTGCTACAGAAATACTAGATTTTGGTGGTGGTATTCCAAAGAAGACATTAAGAAACTGTGGGAGGGCTTAGAAAATACTGAGAAGAATGTCCCAAAATCAGAAAAACCTGTCTTACAGGATTAAATCAATCAAGCTCAATCTAGTTTTGAAAGGCTGAAGGAAAGGCAAACTACCAGAGGAAACCCTTATATAGGCACTGAGATCACAGTCTCTAAGAATCTAGAAATAATATGCTGAGAGAAAAGTCTCTGTCTGATGGATAATAATGTAACTAGAGTTGATAGCTGGAAATTAAAGAGAGACAGATAAAGATTCGAAAAGGAAAATCTTAAAAGGGTGAGAGCCATTGAAACCATCCATCTAGTGGTATGCAGGATTCCTTGTTCCTTCAAATGTCTAGATGAAAACTGGGTAACTTTTTTAGAAGTATGAATGAAATTCAACCATCATTTACTGGCATGTTTGAAGAATTCTTGCATGAAATATTATTGTGCACGGGGATCAGACCAGATTGTATATCAGAGGTCCCTTCTGGTCTTATATGAGAACTTAATCAATTAAAATAATATATTAGAATAATTCAGTCTACTATTCTGTTAGCATACCTTTAGGTTAAAATAGGCTGAGACAAATCATTTCAACAATTCGTGTAATATCTGATTGTTGGTGTAACAACCAGCAGCTCTAGTGCAACTAGATCCAAATTCAAATACAGATACATCTATCAAAACTGGAAAGAGAAACCTAGCTGGATGATTGGCTGATTAATGCATTAAATTAAAGGCATGTCTATCAGTAAAGGCCTCTGGTGTAAAATAAAACCAGGCATTTTATTTTTAGCAATGCTTAGCAGGCTTTGTGCACCCTTCATTCTGTTATTTAAATTTCTCAGCCATCCCATTTCTCTTATTAGCTGCTAAATGTGACAGAATATGTTCGTCTATAATTTCCCTCCCATTTTTGTTCCTTCTTTACTGGAAACAGGGAAAGCATAAAGGACTTCCTCTGGTGAGGTATTACTGTCTTAAAAAAATGATGTCGTAAGTAAGAATTCAGTTCATGCATACCTTCATGTAGTGAATTACTAACCAATAGGATAAATATTGCAAAAGGGATGTCTAATGTCTAGGCTGAGGATTTCTTGACTGAGCAGGAAAGCATTAGACAACCATGAATTCTTTTCATGAAATCAAATCAATCCACAGACCCAGCCTTATGGCAGAGATGCCGATTAGCTGTAGAACAGCTCTTGCTAACTGTAAAAGGAATGAATGAGTCTAGGGGAGCTGATGACAAACCCCACTCAAATGCCCACTTGTCAAATTATGAGGTAAAGGAGGCGCTCAGCATCTCAAATAATTAGGAGCTTCATAGTTTTCCACAGTTGAGCATAAATTGATTTAATGAATCTAGACTATGTAAGAGCCTAAAACAAGCTGTGACACCTGCAAGTTCTCAAGACCTCCCCAAGGATTCAGTTTCACAGATTGTCCACACACACACACACACACATACATTCTGTGAACAGCAGTTAACAACTGAAAATGTAGTTCAAAAAACCTCTGCCCTTTGAAGCACAACAAAAAGGTACAACCACACTTCTGGCTTTGATGGTATAATAAATATAATAAACATTGAATATTTCAAAATGTGGGATGGATTTTCCTAAAAACCTGTGATCAACAAAATAAAATTTGGTATTTTTAATGATCCATAATTTATATTGACAGAGAAAAATAATTTTAAACTAGAACCTGAAATTATATATTCAAAATATGATAAACTGAGCAATTCTCAGTTTTCTGGTAACAGATTAAAACAGTCAAGAAACACAGATACTTGTCATGAGCACTTCATCAAAAAATAAGGTTTCCACCAAAAAGTTTCACTAGAAAGACTTTGAATAGCTGAACCGAGCTATATTACAATTTTCCTATTTAAAAGACTCTTGAGGAGTCCTAATTGAAAACTGCAGCGTACTTCAATATTAACACCACATTGTTTAAATGTCTTGTACATCTGTTATCTTTGTTCAATACATAGTTTACTGAAATATTATGTATATTGTTAAGTGTATACCATGTTGTTAAGTATAAATAAAGTTAAATATAAGACATGCAAGCATCGACTTGCTGGAAAGATCTGCAATTTCCATTTTTTGGGTTTTGGGTTTTTATTGTGATTTGTTTTTCTGTGGATATCCAGAAGATACACATATGTTTTTAATATGGTTGAAAATCTGAGGGTGCTTTTAGCAGAGATTTTCCATTATATTTTTAAAGAGATTCCTTGATACTTACTGGAAAACTAAATGACATTCTATTGGTGGGCAATTCTGTCTAAGTCACACCAGATAGTGGAAGGAATGAATCCCAACTGGTTTGGCACCTGCAGGACATTGTGGGTCAGAGAAGCACACAATGCCTTTTGAAGCACAGTGAAACCATTGTGCAGCACAGGCAGATGCTACTGGACAAAGCAGAATGGAGTAGTGACAAAAACCAAGAAATATATATATATATATATAAATTATTTTCCCCATGCTGCTATCTATGTGCTTTTATTTCATTGAAATGAAGAAGTCACATGTAAGTCTTCAAAGAGTTTGGAATTTAAACCACTAAATGCTAAGATTAAAGACCTGGAAGGAAGTCTCAAATTTTATACCCGAGTGATTTTGAAAAATTTGTACTGGGAAGAGTCTTCAATGAAGTCATTGGGGAGCATAGGTAATAACTGCATGTTAATTATTGCCAGCCATTACTTGCTTCTATGGAATCTGGGCTTCCTAGTGACATAGAACTCTTAGGCATTGTACAGGTATAAGGCAGTTCTCTGCATACCCAAATAAATAAGCATATAATTTCTCCTGTTTTGTTTATTAAGAAGAAGGTCTCCATTAAAGCATTCAGTCCTCAGCTAATATAATCAGAACAATTCAAATTTCAACCAGACAAAGATCTGGTTTGGGATCTTTTCTTCACATAATGCCCTCTGGCAAAACTATACTATCACATACAGAAGATAAATAATCAAGAGCACACAAATAATCCATTTGATAGCAAACAGAGGAACTCAAAACTCATAAAAAAATTCTAGTGCTACTGATAATGTCAGAAGCCCAACTACAGCCTCAGATCCCGGGACCCATTTTAAGAAATAGACAAGATTTTCATGGGTGATAAAAAAAACAATGGCATGTCTACACCTCTTCTGTAAAACCAGCCAGGCAGCCAGGGAAAAGAGTGGTTTGCTAGGACATAAGGTTGATCAGTTTGCTGTCAGAAACTAGAGCTATCACTGAGATGATTAAAACCTATTACTGGGCTGTGTTCAGGAACAAGAATTTGCAGGACCACCCAGAGTTGCATACTGTCAACTTGTCCTCCCTCGACCTGGAAAATGTGGATCTTTGTCATAGGCTGTCTAAGAAAGTATAAGCATCACAGTCTTGAAAATGTCTGAGTAAATTTCAGTTTTCCACTCCCTCTACGATACACCTCTCGGGTAGTCACTTCCCATCTCGCAGTATTCAAAGATCTGGCAACCTCTGTCAGATGAGAGGCTGTACACAAATCTAACAAGTGGTACCTTTGCCTGCCAAGTATTTCAGCACAGGAGGAAAATAATGTTCATGGGGCTTAAAAGAATGCCTACTGAGGGCCAAAGAGGTTTTGGAAATAAAGAAGGAAGTGTGAATAAGAACTAACAAACGGGATAAATTCCAAAACAAGACACAAGACAAAAAGAGCATTGGTAGAGGAAGGAAACCAAGGGACAAAGTTAAATCTGGGGACTCACTTGAACTCTTCCTGTTCTGAGACTTACCTATTACTGCCCCAGGGGGATTAAAAATTATTATTTGAGTAATACAGATTGTGAGCTGTTATATTTGGAAATACCATGAACAATTTAAAATTACTGTATTGTATAATGTTATTTTCCTACAAAACTACATTGTGCTACAGACACTGGATGTAATTATATATAAGTGTGAGATGGGACCTATGTCCCAAGTACAAGTAAAGTTGTCATTTTCTAATTGTGTTACATCAGAAAGAACCCCAACTGGCTTAACTTGATGTAGCTGCCTTGACATTGTCAGAGAGGTACTCAATTGCATCAGCCATGGATTTGATCTGCAGTAATAAGTAAATATTCTAGAAGACTTTCAGAATTATAGACACAAAATTCTCACTGCTGACTTTTTTATTCTCTGGTATGTCATTCCATCCATTTATGATTTACTCACATGAGTACAGACCTGAAAAAGCCTTGCTATAGCAAAAGGCACAGGATGCCAAAACAGCTTCTAAAAGAAATACACTTTTCAGGACATCAAACAATCCATTGTCCCCTGGCCTCATTTGGGGGAACACTTGCTGTTGACATAAGGTACGTGTTTATGGCAGACGAACATTTGTTTTCAATAAAACTGAACTAACCTCTGCTGACCGTACATAAAGTTTAGCAAATAACTGTCCATTATTTGCTTAAGCAATTCCATATATTGCATCAGATGATGGAATGGAAGGAAAAAAATCAGCAGCTTTGCCATGTACAGCTGCTGAGATCATTGATTTTTAAAGGCTTTAAAATAGCCTGCCTAGAGATATTCCTGTCATGGGTGACAGTTTTAGAGCATAGCATATACGCAGGACAGTTGCACAGGGCCCATAAAGATATGGAACTTGAGAAGCGAGCTATGTGTTCTTATCCATATGTGAAACTGGAGTCTATCAGAGATATAGCAGTGTCTACACAGTAATACTGGAAGAAATTTAGATCAAAAGGAAGGAGCAGCAACCATAAACTCCACTGCCCCCCTCAGTGTAACACACACCCTGCAAAGGCACATAAACTCTAGTTGGAAGCACCCTAGTTATAGCAGTTCTATAGTCTATATGGACAAGGTCCAACAGAAATAAAGTAAAAAGCACCCTGTTAAAAATAACTTCCATAACAAGATAAATAGCAGAAGAATAATTATTTGGGCCTTTAAAACATTTTAAATCAAAATATTAATATTTTTACACATTTGCCAGAGTTGGTTTCTTACCTGGATGCCCTTCTCCCACAGACTCCGATGTGAACATGAAAGCCCCTTCATCATCCAGCGTGTAATCACATAAACCATCCACTGGCCCATTCATGATCGTGATGCTTTTCCTGACAGATTATTATAAACAGTGGCTGAAGAGTTCTGCCTTTAGTGCCTTCTCTTAAAGGAGAAGGTTCTTTGCCAAGAGGACTATCACTGTCTTCACTTATTACCTCTTACACTAACTTGAATTTCAGTGTGTGAAATCAGCGTGTGCTTGCATCTGTGTACACATGCAAGGAGTATGCATGCGCCTGAAGCCTGTATCCCTACCTAGCCTGATCTGTCAGTCCCTGAGCTGCTCCTATATATGGAAAAGTGAAAGTGCCTAGAGAATCATGTGAGGAAAATGGAAGAGCCCATTTCTTGGCAGGGGAGTTAGTTAACTTTAGGATATTTCACTAATTAACTCAGTTCTTGGAAACATTCTGGACTCAATCCGTGCGAGATTGGTTATCTTAGCAAATCAACTGAGCATGAAGTAGTCCAGGAGTCCTGGTGACAGCTCAAGTCAGTTGCTTCTTCACTTTGTCTCTCCCCTAATGCTGGGATCTATGTTGAGCTTGCAACTGTGTGTTGTGGTTTTACCGGGATAGATAAAAAAATCCACAAATGCACATTTTTTCCTAGCAAGAGACTGGAAGAAGTTTGCTCTGCATCATATGACTATATTTTCCTTTTACTTTTTCATCTCTTGAAAAGTAGAATTCTCTCAGGAAACTTTTTAATTTCATTTTCATTCATTCTTCATGTACATGTGAGAGACGAAGCATCTGATAAGATCTAGCATGACGAGTGTTTCTCATTTACGTAGACCCCTCCCTTCAGCCTTTGCTTTTCTTTTCCTCTGTCCTCTCTTCTATTAATTTAGATACAGCTTCTCTTTTTGTATTATATCCTCATATTCCATAACCCTTAGAAAAACACTAACTGCCACATCTGAGTACTCAGTGCTCAGTTCTGCTACCGAAAATTTCTTGTACAGTCAGACGGTTCATGTCTGGAACATGCTGCTGGTATGACAGGTATGAAGATGGATGGCATTTTGTGGGTATTCATGCCATTGAGTTAGAATACAAAAAACAACTAAACATACCCATGGGGCAGATCCATAAAATGCCCAGCACTATTGTGCCATTATAAAAAGTATAATTATTCTTAATTTCTTTACAGAAACCATTATAGTGTCAATTTCAGACCAAATCATCGGTCTATCAAAATAAAAATGTCCCTTTACTTCAGTGATCACTGAATCATGCTCTCTAAATCATTCATTTAGATGTTACAGTAAAGTACCTGATACTTGGATGGAATGAGTAACATGTTGCTTGTTCCATGGCCCTTACAATTTTGACAGCAATTAAATCATCACTCTTCAGTTTAAAAACTGACTTAGTTTACTTCAAACCCTTGGTCAGTATTATTTTAAAAGATCACTTTATATAGCCGCTTGGATTCAAATTTCTTCATTGCTACATATTTATGTAAGAATTCATTAGAATTTTCACTTTCTGCCTACATTCCTGAAAACAATAACCAATGCCTGTGAATGTTCACCAGTAATCTGCAGTAGCGTTGGCCTCTCTCTAATTATCACTGAAACCGAATCATTAATTTCAAAGACATTCTTTTGGTTTTGTGTTGTACAGAATTCGTTCCATGGAATGAAAAGCACTGGTTGCACTTAAAAACACAGAATTCACACATCAGATACACATTATGACACATAGCTTTCTGTAGAGTGAATTGTCATCACCCTGTTGACATGAAGATTCTATCCAAGCATGAATAAATTACACATTAACACTGTAGAAAAATGGAATTTGTAAAAAAAGAGAAAACCAGAGGGTAACTAATTATATTAATGCTAGTTAATGGGTAACATGCAAAAATTATATTAACTTTTAAAGTAAAATAACACCAGAGACAAGCATTCATTCTTAAATGCAACTGTTTGTTGTTTGTTTGTTTTTTCTATGGATGAAACACCTCTGATAAAAACCGGTTTTCTACACGTGAGAGTTTTCATTCTAATTCTACAAGCAATCCCCCAGAAAAAGCACATAAGATTGAATATTTTCAGTCTGTGAGTTCCACTCTCTCTTGCTTCTGGTTTTGCTTTTTCCTGGTTTTCAATGCCACTGAAGGACAGAAATTGTAGTTCAAGAATCAGTATTCTTTTTTTTTAGGTAATACTTAAGCAGAATGCAGTAACAGGCCTCTCTCATAATCCTCTTATCCCATATAAAAATAAAAAAAACTACTAGCTTTTAAAATGCTGAAGAGTGAAAGTAGTTTGATGTACCTGAGTAATGAGTTTTCAAGCCCATAGCTTATTTTGCTTTCACAGTTCCTCTTTTCTGGAATCACTTCTGGATACTTAACTGCGTTGGTCCTCGAGACCTTTGGAGGGTCACCTTCATTAAAATAGTCTCTCTGCTAATAGTATCCTAGAAATGCTGCACAGCTGCATTTCACATAACTTGCATAAAACCTCCAGTTTGAACTGCTTCCAAATGTGAATTTACCATCAAGAGCAACACATTTGCTTTGTGGCCATGAAGCATCTTAGAATGTTCTCTTCTAGGACATCTGTGACCAACTCTAAACCACTGCAGGGTTAGGTAATGTTTAATTTGGCTTCTGTTCCCAGAGAATTTGACTTGTTAAATATTTGTAAAAATGTTGTATTTTTGGCCCAGATCTTTTGTCTACACACACACACACACACACACACAAACAATCAAACAAAAAACAAAACAAAACAACAACAAAAAAACCCACAACAAACTAAAACAAAAAAAGCGCAAAAAATAGACAATAGTAAAACAGTGATTTATATCAGCATTTTTCCCTATTTTATTTTATTGGTAATGACTTATCAGCCAATGTTACAGTCTTTCAAATTTTCTGTAAAGTTTATTGCCATACACAACAGCTTTATGGGAGTGAGCCCTAAGAAAATAATTTTCTCTGAAAACCTCTTTATAATTCCTATACTGCTCATCATTGTATTAAGTATCTTCTGACTATAATTCTATGACCTTTACTCAGAAGATACCTAATGGCAAAATCCTCTCAATTGGTAAGACTCCCGTGCTTTGAAATAAGGCTAAAGATGGGGAAATTGTGATGTAAAAATAACACTGTCCTTCTGTATTGCTGTAAGTATTTATTCATATTGACTACAATGTCAATCCCAACCACCACAATAGCAACGTGAATCTTGCTATTAGCTGTAAGAGTCTTTATATTTGGCACCATCCCCTGGTTTTGTTACTTTTACTCATAGTTCTGAAAAACTACTCTCCTTCTAGTTCGTATAACACTTAACAGCTGTCAGAAGCTGTTAGAGCGAAATAAGGACTCAGCAAAACAAGTCGATTCAATGTGAATCACGCTAAAGCCATTTATTACAGAAACAAGTCTCCTTATATACGTAACTATATTCTAATCACGCGTTCACGCTCCAAGCATGGATTCGCTAAATGAGTATCGTGGGCTGTCCATGCGCTGGAGTCTCACTGATGATACATCCGATGATTCACGCCACGCCAGGACCCCTGTGATTGTGGAACACCCCTCTCTCTCACAGCAGACTCTGATCTCAGCTTCTCTAAGAGACCTTGAGATTCCTTTGAGCCTGACTAATTCAGCAACAAATCTTTATCTATCAAAACCCCTCCACAATAAGCAGAGTTTTACTGCTGCTTTGAGAAAGCCCTGAAAATAAAGTGAAAAAGAGTTAACTGAGAAAAGAATTTTATGAATGATTGCTATTGACACCGTTGATTCTCCAGACAGATATGACTGATAAACTGTCTTGACCCTAGACCTCTAATGACAAATTTTCATCAGATTGCTTTACTTGCTCACCTCCTCATTTCCTACCCTTGACTGCTTTTCTCCTCTACTACCCTTCCCTCATTTTGTCTTCATTATATCCTTTTGGTTAAAACACAGTTTCCTTTTTTTTTTTTTTTTTCCACTTTCTAGTTACTCCTGTCTCTACTGATTTCTCATTCATGTTAGAAACTACTGAGAATGGAGCCTACATGGATAACTGACCTTTATTGAAAATTGAGTTTGAGTTAATAGCTTACAGATAAAACTATCACAACAGAAGGGGAAGGAAGAAAGTAGGTACCCTTAAGACCTGAGCATCCTCACTTCATCTGCAGAAGAATCATATTTTCACTGGAAGCAGTAAAGGTTTAGACTTGTTCACTCATACTGTTTCACCACCATGGCAACTTTCAGGTGGCTTCTTTTGAGTGGAGAGAAAATTGTATCAAGAACTCTGAGGAACTTCTACACAACTAAAAGCAGTCATGGGAAAAACATGCTTAAGCTATGTCATTTGTCTCTCTCTATACAGCTTTCAAATGCAAAGGACAATGATTTGATTTGTAGAGAGCACACACCTAACAGTAACTTTAAACTACAATTCCATTATCATTAAAGGACCCAAGCACACTGAACTTTAACAATATACAGAAATACTTAGTGCATACAAGTAACATATAGGAAAGCTTTTTCCTAAATATTTCTGCTTTGTCCTCTCAACTTTATAATCAGATAAGACTTTATTTTACTAATCTTAACTGTTTAACAGACTAACAGTTTATCTTTCTTCTATTGGTATTTTATTCTAACTTTACAAATTCATGCCAGGATTTTACTTCTAATTGATGCCTGTGGAAATAAAATGTTTTTGCAGATGTTTATGAAAACCACTTTAATATTAGTTTAATTTGTGCTATTTACTAGGAGTAGTTCATACAACACAAACAGCGTGTTTTCAAGAAGTTACTGCAATCCATCTTTTTTCACAGTGATATCTTTGAAGGCTTTTTGGTTTGTAGGTGAAAAGACTTGATTTAGCCTGTACATTTTAGTTTGGGGGAGGTGGATGTTTTGTTTTGTTTTTAAAGTTAACACAAGGAAGATTTGTTTAGCTGGGTTTATTTCTTCTGCATGAAGAATGACAAGCTTAGTCAGAGCAATAGAGCTTGGACATCAGGAAGTCAACACAAAACTCCCACCTGCTTCAGAACTCTCACCTCTATCTGTTATTACCTGAAAAACAAGAGTGGCTCAAGGCCTGTCAGATATGCAGGTGTAGAATTTCACTGGCCCATAAACATTCAGGGTAAAATAAATATTGTGGGGCAGAAAAAACAGTTGTGATTGTAGAAGGAAAAGAGGTAGTACGTATTCTGAGGTGGGTGTTTGTCAGCCAGCATTTGTTCCTTCGTGTCACCTTTCTTCTTCTCTGCAGTGTGGGACCTCCTGTGAATCCTCCACACTATCATTACCAATTCAGATCTTCATTCTTGAGTTTTCTTATAACTTTTTGAGTGCATACCAATTCAACTCACTGAATTTCTTGATGTGCATTCTATGTAACTCATTCCACAAGTATTTCAGCTTTAGAGAGATGCTCTGCTGTGTCTCCCATCTGCCATGCCTTCTACTCCCTAAATCTTCCCAGGTTCTTCCATTACTAACATCAAAGAAAAGAATTAATTTTGCTCCTCTCCCATGTGCTTGTCCTCTTTGCATCTGTTTGACCTCAAATTCTCTGTTCTGACACATCACTGAATCATAGAATGTTTGAGGCTGGACAGTCTCTAATCCATCCATCCCTCTGCTCAAAGCAGGACCAACTTGAACAGGTTGTTTATGGCCATATCATGAAGTAACATGCCAGGACCTTATCCATGAAGAAGCAACTTTGATTTGCTTCTCAGGAAAAAATTAAAGCTACTTTAGGAGTTAAATCCTACTTTCATTAAAGTCATCTGTAGTCTTGGTACTGATTTCACTGGAAGCACTATTTCCTCAGAACAGGGACACCAGGCAGAATTGAATACAACTTAATTTTCTGTTTATTCACTTAAAAAGTCCTATTTGTTTATGTCTCCACCCTGAGATCATTCCTCAAGGCTCTGTAAACTAAACACCTATTTACAAACATAGGCATTTTTAACACCTCATAGATAGACACCTCCGTTTCCTGCACAATAATGACAAATGACAAAAAAGTCTCTGTTTTCTAATCAGCCTCCATAAATTAGCATTGTTATACCAGAAATGGTGGAAAAATAACAAGATTAGTTAAAGTTTAAGACTTCCCTTACACAGTTTGTTTTTTATTGCTTTATTTAAACAACATTAAACCATATTGGTATATAATTAGTTCTGCCTTTAGTATTTGGCAGTTTTTCCTGTTTACATTATAAGCTCTGAAGGGCAATGTGCAAGCATTTTTTTGTGTTACGTCCTTGCATGGAGCCCTGTTACAACAGAGTCACAAATTCTCTGGGTCCTCCAGAAATGATGGGGGGTAGATGAGAAAGAATGGACCCTATTCCATCTTCGCCTCACACAGCAAAACATTTTTTTCAGTTCGCAAATGCGACAGTGTATAACTTAGAGATTTAGCATTATGCTCATAAGCTATTATGCAAAATTTAATAAATTAACACACTAATTTTTAAAGTTACACTTTGGACAGGAATGGAAAAGTCTTCAATTACAAACAGTCTCCCCTTAGCCTTACAGAAAGCCATCTACATATTTTTCCTGGATGTTTTTTCCAGTTGCTGTGGTCAGTTGTTTCACTAGGGAAAGACTATCATCTGACATATAACAAAGTACAACCCTTAATTTCATTGCGGGGGTGTGACCACACATCAGATATGCACACAGCCACAGTTCTTTTCTGGGGGAATAGTTAGGACTCCTTGCTGCTAATAACAGGGCTGATCACCTATCCAAACTAAGCCCCATTACAACCATAGAAATATATCTCAAAAACAATCTGGCTAGGGAACTTCAGCTGCTTTCTAGCAGCTTGGGATCTATACTGTGCTCTGCTTTCATGTGTCTTGTGACAATATTAGTGTACATATGTAAACAATCAGGATTTTCTCAGTACCTTAGGAAGCAGACTGATGCATTTAAACAGCCATTACCCAAGAGTTTTTGCTGCAGTGTTTCATAGATGTTTACAGTACAGGTGGTCTTTGGATTTTGAAACAAATATTGACTCTAGCACGTGAAGTCAGGTTTCAGAAACCTATCTGCAAGAGCAGTTGTGGAATTTGTAAATTCTGGCTTGCTGACAAGGAACATTAGGTTAAATTCAGACACTTTTGACTTTTTCTAGATACATAATGCAAGAAGAGTTTTCTTTCATGTGGTATAGGACTTTAATTACTCTTCTGAAGCATTTAGTGATCAAAAACCTTCGAATAAGTCTACCCTGTATGCACAGGATATGTGAAACAATAACCAATATTTGCAGATGTACCTCTTTTATGCTCACAATGAAAATATTTGCGTGCTTGAACTGCTTGATACAGGCAAACACATCTACTTGTGGAGTACTAATCTAGTAAATAATGCATAGCAAAAATTTTCATTAATTTTGTGTGACTGAAAATTACTGCATGAAGCTGTGAACTCCAGAATTAGGCCTGTATGACTATCTGGAGAAGAACATACAGTATACATCCAGCAATTTTTTTAGCTATGATTCCTATCCATGGGTTATTCACAGCCTTTTCAGAAATGCTCTCACCATCATTGTTAAAGAGCTCCAATATACTACCAGCGCTATGAGATCTGCAGGAGACTTCTAACTAAATAAGCTGATTGGTCACATCTCTCAGAAATCCCCCAACCTGACCTTGTTACCACAGTTTGTTCAGCGAGGGAAGGTTGCCATTCCAGTAGCAATTTCACATACTTCACCTGGGTAAACATATTAGCAGACAGCAAACGACATTATCTTCCACCTATGTCTGAAAGATTTCACTGCTACTTGTCATTTAGCAGTTTCAGATAAACAAGTCTGAAATAAAATGCAGCCAAAAATACTCTTGCGTATCTGTCTAAACAGGGGACATCAAATAATGGATGAAGGGTATGTAGAATCATCCAACACAAGGATACAAATGGTACTAGACAAAAATGCATATGGGAAGCAGAGCACACAAACATTTCTGCAGATTCCCATTCATCAGTGGAATGTAGAATAGAAAATTTCAATCTCATCAAAAGATCTTCAGGCTTATAGACATAGTTGTAATCTCAGTTTCATTGTGCTATTTTTTTTCAAGTCCGTTGCCCTGAAATAATCTAAACTCTCAGGATTTTTTCGGATTTGTAAATAAATTTGTTTTTTTAAGACAAGGCAAATAAGACTCCAACATCTATTATTGTGTGCTAGTGACATTTGAAACAGCATTCCAGAAATTCTGTCTTAAGATTTTTTTAATTAGTTTTGAAACTTTGTGTTCAGAGGAAACTCTGGGGAATGTCAGCAAAACCTCACAGTGTGTGCTGTGAAAGATATACCATGCTCCCCCACCCCCACCACCTTTGGTTTGGCTTTATTTTCCAAAAATTATTAAAATTATTAGGTTAACAATTAATAACCAACTAGAAAGGAACGTGTTCCCTAAGTGTTAAGATGTCTCTGCAAACATTTTTTTCATATGAATAAATACATATCTTGGTTCACATACTTTTTGTACAGCATAAGGTATTTTTCCTATTACTTTCTCCATATCTAAAACAAGTATTTTGACATCACAGGATGCTTGAAAGCACCTAAACATGATGATATCTTGAAATGAGATAGATGAGTTGAAGGTGTTTAGAATAATTAGGCTCTAAATTTTCAAGATAGTATCATGGAGCTTGTTACAATTATTGTTATAAACTTTCACATATACTGGCCTAAGTGCACAACTGAGTCGTAATCTATGCCATTGTTTTTGCAACAGAATGTTTATCATGAGAGTGAAATACAAGTAATATCCTTTTAAAAAGCAATTTTTTTAAAAGTCACATGCAGGATTATTAAAGCTTAAAAACATAAAAAAGAGAATCTTTTAATAATCCTTCCAGAGTGATTAGTAATAAAGACATATGCACCTTGTCATTTCCCCATGTTCTTCATGACTGACAACCTACTCTCTGCCTATTGGAAAATACAGAAGAACCACCAAACAATGCTAAACCAACACAGGTTCTTCTGCTAGAAATAGATGTGTAGCAATTTTGTCTTTTCTGTGAGGGCAAATTTGTACCCTTCTGCCAAAGAGCACTAGCTATAGCTAAGAACTGAAGTGAGGCTTATGAGGTGCAATAATCTCGTTTTGACCCTTAGCAACAAGAACACTTTCAGCAAAAAGAAATGTCAGGACTAAGAATGTCACATCTTACCTGTTTTACTGAAACATGCAAAAAGGACTAAAACAAACGAACAAACATCCTGAATATGATCTGCTGTCAGTGTTTGTAATGTGAATTAAGACTGTAAAATTCAAAATATGGTTCTTAAGGATTAAGATTGACAATTTTTTCACTTCTGCAATGCAGAGTATTCAAGTTATGCTCATCACAAAAATCACAGTACTCCAGGAAATGGACCAGCAACACTAGACCTTCTCAAGGAAGCAGACCCAGTTTTAGTCTTCTAAAGGGAAACTAAAGCTTCCAGCTCTACTAGGCAGGGAAGGAGGAGGGAGCTACCAACTACTCTCTTTACCATCCTAAACCCTACCCTACATAGGATACCCATGGGTAGTAGCTCACAGCTAAACACGTGCAAGAGCACTTGCACACTCTTACAGTATATCTCTTTCTTCTTCCACTCCAATATTTTCTCATCCCCTGTTTCTTTTCCCCTGTTGCGGCTTTTCCCACTAATGGATTTAAGGAGTGCTGTAGTTTCCAAAATTCTTGCCAATCATTGATTCTGTTACCTATGCAGAGGATTGTTTCCCATTTAGCTTTACCAGACTCCTGCTACTGCTCCTTACTTATGTCCACAATCCACGTTGCTTGTAAAGTAAATACTAGTGTTGCCTTTGGCCTCCCAACAGTTAGCTAAGAAGTCAACCAGAAAACAGAACAGACCTGCCATAACCAAAATCTGTATTTCTATCAGCTCTTAATAGAAAAAGCATTAGACCTGTACATATTAGAAGGTACTGGCAGTGAACTGAAAGAAGATCACATTTTCTGCTTCTGAAAATTAGTATTGAAACTGGCACCACGACAGACAGATACATATGCCCACTGAAAAAATGCAGAGGAACAGCTGTCTCAGAACTTCACAGAAGTCCCAGCCCCAGAAATTTCCAGCTGTCAGTGCCTAAGGGTAACTTTTCAGTGCAGCTACATTTACAATGAAACAAACAACAGATCCTGTTTCCAGGGCTACAATTATCAGCTAAATAAATAGCATTTTTTAAACTTATCTATTAAACACATCAGTGGCAAAACCACAGTTGCTTAAGATAATAATGAACCAAATACAGGTGTGTCTGCATGCAGCCAGTAATTTCTGGAAGAAAGTACATTCAGGAGGTGGAGTAGAAATGAAGCAGCATGATTGGAGAAGCCCAACACACTCCCAGGAATGTGACTTGAAACTGAGCAAAGAGGAACTGCAGTGCCCCTTTGCTGCAATGGGAATTATTTATTATCTGAATGTTTCCTCTCTCTCATCCTTCCCACAATAATTAATCTCTGATTTCTTCTGCAGTATTTTTCCCTACATGTAGTTTGTGTCAATCAGTTCTCTCATGTTTTAATATTAATAGCAAATGGCTTCTTAGAGGTAGCACTCATGTTAGTAGCAATCTCACTCCTCTTACGATTTCAACGACAGCTTTTTCAGCAACTTCAATGAGAACAAAATCAAGATCCTTGGAAGACTACTTCCTCTGTGCACCAAAAAACCAAAGGTTTTGCTTCAACTCTTTTTGAAACAGAACAACAATAACAACAATCAGCTCCATGATAGAGCTGACGATATTATTTGGTTCATAAAGAAAAATGGACTAACCAATGTACTGATCAAGTGCAGACATACTTCCTCCTCCTCCAGAAGAAGAAGCTAATTTCTTTATCTTGAATCCACTAGGCTATGTCTAAATTATTTTATTCAGTGTTTCCTCTGTAATTTATTTTGACCAGAATACAATTTGCTGAACACAAATTGATTCTTGCATCAAACTAATATCACATATTTTTCACACTTTCCCAAGATTATGGGGAAAAAAGAATCCTTTCTAATAGCAACTTCTGTTAAGATACATAAATGACTACATGCAGAAAGTGGCAAAATCTCCTTGGAGAGTTTGTTAAAAGATTCCTAAAGCTTCTAAATACTCCCTAGAGAGGGTGAGATTATTCAGTTAACTTTGGTATGATATTCCTAAATATTGATTTATTTTTTTTCTAAGTCAAACTCAATCTTCACATTATCAGTTAAAGTATAATGAATTTTTAAATTATGTCAGATGTAAAGTGATGGCGAAGTTCCAATTTCTAGTGAAGTATGTATGTCTGTGTCAGTAGAGATACCAATAAAACCTTTGTAATAGATAACAACTCAAAAAAGATTAGCCAACAAGAAGTGAACGGCAACCTTCTCTAGTTATTACATTGCTTTACCATTTGCCAGTAGATTTACTTTCAAGTGATAATACAAACATGCTTGGTATTAATAATAAAATGGTTTAACACAATCACCTTTTTTTTTTTTACCTCTCCCTCAATTAACTCATGTCCCTGTAGTCCAAGGACTAACCTAAGGAAATAGTTGTCTCAATATTTTTTCAAAATGGCCATTGGTTTTGGGTGCCCTACAACTAAAGATAAAATGGAAGCACTCAACATCTCTACACAGGCCCTAGTGAACACAATTTCTCATGACACATCTTTTAGAGTAACTTATTTCAAATAAAACATCGCATAAATTACAACAATTCTGATCTCTGACTGAAGTTAAACACTGATTTTGGTAGATGATAATGATTCTACAAAGTGCAGGTTAACAGGGAAGACCCACAGCATTTAAGTTGGATATACATGTGAGAGCTCTCAAACGCTGTGAATCCATCTTCTGCTGCTTAAAAAGCTTGCTATACTGTGACAGCTCAATTAAATGACATGTTCCTCTAACTCGCCCTTCTTCCACTACTACTAGCCCAATAATACCTATATAAATGTTTATAATAGAATAGATTCTTCCATCATCTGAATTGAAAGAAAGACACAAGTCTAAAGCACAAAGACTGCAAGGGGATTATAATAGTAATACCAGAAAACAAACAGAAGTAAAACCAAACAAACAAACAAAAAAATCCAACATCAAACAAGTGTACTGGTAAGATAACTTAAAACATAGATCCGTCCTTGTCAGCAAATAACAAGATTAGACTCTTTTCTAGTTGTAGCCAATAGACACCGCTGTTCTTTATCTATACTTAAGTACAGGAAAAACTTCACATAAGTAAAGAAATTAATAGCTGACTTCATATATGAGTAAACTGTATTAGCAAAGTTCAGAAGAATTCAATTTTACATTTAAATCATACTAATTAATCCAACTCTCATTATCATTAGCAAATTACTGTACAAAGCTTTTGTTGACAAAAAGATAAGTTAGTTCCTTTAGACTACAAAAGATTATCATCCATCATAAGATAGGGGACTGCAGACTTAATAAAAGAGAACATTAAAACATACTTGCTGCAACATGTATATCTCCTTGAGGAGAAAAGCTTCTCACATTGCAGAGCTGAGTTTCCATCTTCGTGAGCAGACTGATAGTTAATCGGATTCATTTTGTCCTATTCTGGGCTTCATATCTGTTTTCATCCTTGTGCTTCAGTATCACTGGAATGAGAACAGCTGTGAATAGGCACATTACTATCAGCACGTTCTTTGGAGGATCTGTACATGGGGTCTGATAGCAGCCTAAGTAAGTCTGCACCTATGCTGAAGAAAGGAAAAATGACAATTTCATAAATCTTCTGTCAGTATTTAGCATCTTATTTTCAGCAACAATTTCCATCATCTGCTTCTGAATTCCATCTTCTTCATTCCATGAAATGTATTCAAAGGGAATGCAAGCTGCAACTCAAGTTCCATTAGGTAATTGCATTTTTTTTTCAATATACAACTTTAGATTTTATGCAGAGGTTAAAGTGTTAATACCACTTCTGGAATCACATCACGTGCAGTAAAAATAAAATAGCATCTTCTTTGTTCTCTTCCTTTTCCAGGGTTTAGCTTGCCATGCTTCAAAGAAGGTTACAGTTCAGAAGGAGAAGGCAAAAACGATTTTAAGATGTCCTAATTCCCCTCCAGGCTTAGACACCCAAAGAGAAGTCATCTTTGTTTTGAACTACATTTCCAAGTTACCTACAGGCTGCTTTGCACTGAGCCAAGAACTGTTTACACTCTGGTCCCACACCCAACATCAGAATTCTTATAAAGGTGTAGAAGATTATTAGGTCTGTGCACATTAGGTCTGTGCACATCAAATCCTGAAAACAACGGGAAATCCTATAAATAACATTTTAACAACTTATGTCTTCTGTACGTAATATAATAGCAAAGGAATAGGAAAATTGTAATCTACCATTTTATTTTGACACTTGTTAAGCAATTGTCTCATAAAGGTTTCCATCCAAAAATTCAGTTACTATCTAGGAAGAGAACGGGGAATATGAACTGCAGGATCATGAAGAAAGGGTCACAGGTAAAAATAAGCTGAAACAAAATGACGAACAAAAGTTGTAGTTTTCATGGGTTGTAAATGAGTGAGCCACCAGTGTGTTTATTTAGGATGCACTCTAGTGGACACACATATAACAAAATCAAACAAAGACAGAAATATTATGAAAATATAGAAAATGAAAGCCACATGTTGGAAATAGTAATAACTAATAAGAACCGTCTTATAACTTGGATATATTTCCTAATTAAATATGAAAGCTGCAGGAAGGCTGAAATTTTCATAGTCAATATGACTGGACAAAAAATATAAATTGACACAAGTTACTTATCAATTTTTGGAAATAATCTAAACAACAAGATTCAGTTATACATACTGACTCAAAAGAGAAACTCCATCTATTTATCCAGTTACTCCATCCCTTTGAGGTTGGCACAAGAAGCTGTTCTCCATACAGTCTGAAGAGGGATAATGAGAACTGTAGTATCTTAAAATGCAGCCTTAAAATGAGACTGTTTTAACTGTTACTAATAAATATAAACATAAACTGTGACAAAATTGGTTTACTAGAATATCAATCATGAAAGCATGTTCATCCACAGAAAACATTTTGGACCGTCATAGAAATTGCAAACCTATATAGATGCAGAATAAATGTAGATAGAGCCTGACCACCTAGTCACAAAAGTAGTTCCATTTTTGATTACTGAAAAAGTTACATGAACATTTCTAAGTATTTATACCTGGAAAGTGACATTTTTTCTTTTCATTTCAAAGATGTTCATATACGACAGGCCAATTAATAGAATCCAAAAAGCAATATGGCAATAGAGAGGGCAACAGGATTTATTTAATACGTGTGGTTTATTATTTTTAAGGAAAAAATATTATATTACTATACTAGAAATCAATAGTGCTTACCTTTTAAAATATTGATAGGATTGTGCCTAGTATGAGCTACATGAACAGAACAAGTTTTTTAGAGCAGAAAAATGTTTATTTCTTGATAGATCTTTGTCTATTTGGTATATAGACATTTTTAACAGTTTGCCAAAGACAGCAAAACCCTTAAAACCAGCTATAATATAAACAAATTAAAGTGAAATCATCCCAAAAACCTCTTTCATACCAAAACTGAAGAATACAGTGAATGCACTAACTATGCCCTGAATTTGTAATGAAGAGTATTTTCATTCTATGATATTGGCAATTACTTAATGTTAATTGTCCAACTAACCTGTATTATTAGAAGACACTGAGATGCAAAGGCACGTTTTAACAAAGAAGCACAGGATTTCTAAATGTGAGTGTCTTTTCCATTTGTAATGAATAGACAGAGAACACTCTTCACACCCTGTACCAAGATACCAGTATTACAGAAATTTGTTCTTATAAAAATTAATGGAATCTTTAAGGATTATAAAACTTATTTTAATAGATAAATATAGATGAAGCTAAATAGTCTTCAAATTTTTCAGATGTGAAGTTTTGAGTCCTAATAATGGTTTTTAGTAAAGACGAAACAGACACAATTTATTGATTTGCAAATTCAAGACAAATCCAGGAAAGAATATTTTAAGACTTAACTAATCAAAACTGATATGCAGACACCTGAGGCTCACATAATATCAGGTAATTAAAAGGCAAGAGCAAACACCTAGTGTTACAAAAAGCACCTCATGATTTCTAAGGCAGACAAGATCTTTCAGTACATCTGTCCACTGAGTCACATAGACTTCAATTCATCTCTTCCAGATAAACTGGAAAATCTTCTGATTTGATTTCTGCATCTAGTTTGACAGGCAGAACTCTCTCTCTATCTTCTAATCAATAGAGCATCCCTTCTTTCTATCAAAAACCATTCAAATTCTTGGGAAATCCTTTTTCAATAAACTTTTATTATTTTAATATTGATTCAAATTACCATATTGTAGCCTCTACTGCAGTTAATTATATCTATAATAATTATGTTGTTACACTTAAAGAATCAATTGGCAATAAGTAGAAAATGTATTTACTGCTTTCATTTCAATCGCAGTTTCCTTCCTCTGAGTCAGCCATGCTAGCTATAGTGGTTTAAGAACAAAAAGTAAGCATCACATGCCAGCAGTAACAGACTTTATACAAACACCCAGAAAGCACAGAAACTGAAACAATGGGTATGTATATCAGTTCTATAAAAATACATAAATTAAGACATTACACTTCAGGATAAGCAAGTAATGAGTTGAAAATATATTTACTGTTTTCAGTTCAGTTGGGACTTTTATTGTTCTGATTCTGCCATGAGATCTGTTGTACTCTAAAAACAAAAAAAAAAAAAAGAAATTCCATCTGTTGCCAGCATTAATTGAGCTTTGTAAGAACAGGAAAAAGCAAAAGGGAAAAAAGCCACTTGACAGACAAGTTGATATTCATCAATACAATTACGTATTCTTCCATTCAGTGAAATATGATGAAGTTTATCACCACACTTTTATTATAAAATCCAGTGACTCTGCATAAAGTATTATGATTCTGAGAACAGAGTAGTTTTAATAGTACAAGTCTATATATTTTAATTTTATTGATCTGTTCTTAATTTGTAGCTTAATTCAACAAACATCTACTGTAAATCCAGAAATAACATCACCAAAGGCCAATGTAACCCAACTTTAAATGACCTTAGGCACAAAAACTTGGAAGATAGTGCATATAAGATGCAGGCAAGTTTACTAATCATTTTCACTTCTGGTTTTGCAATTCACTTATTTAAGAACACATAAAATATGCCTGAAGCATCAAGAATACTTTTTATTATGTAATTATCAGAAAACTATGAAAACTGAGGCTATATGAGACCTTAAGAACTCAACTGATTTACCTTAGCAAAAAAAACACCTGTGAAAACCTGACCCTAAGAGTAGTCATAAGTATGTTGATAAATACATTTAGGGAACACTTAAATTCTGAGCTATTAATAGAATTACACTACTGGTACCAGAAATTATTAAGGCTAATAAAGGAAAAAGGTTTCTGATGATGGTCTATCCAAATCTCAAGTCCATCTCATGGAATACTCTAACTGGAAAAAGTCAGGAAGAGATCAATATCCTTATGACCAGTGAATTGGTATAAAACTGAGTGATTTCATAGAAGCTGGCATTATCTATTAAAGGTACTGCCATGCCTTACAATAAATGAAGGCTGATTCACAGCCTCTGATTTCCCTGGACTGTCAAGTGTAAAAGGAATGAAAAAAAAAAAGAAAGCTGGGCATAGAAGATGTCTGAGAATCACAATATAGAGCCATAGCTGGAGTACTGAAAGAAATACATTCGTGTTTGCACAGGGCTCAGGTAACCTGATTCTCAGCAAGTTCTAGCCTTAGTGAGTACTGTGTGCCCTTAGCATCTGGTCTTTTATGTTAAATGTTTGCTCAGATCTCTCTGCACAATATTACATTCTCCTGCATTAAAAAAAAAATACGTCACACCAACCGGAAAAATATAAATAACTTAAATAATTCAAAAACGAGTCAACTTTTATGACTTAGTAGATATTGTATATGACTATCTGTTCATATGGCAAAGGTAGGCTGCATCCTCTCTGAGGATATTAATACTTTCAATTGTAACATATCTGAATACAAAAAGGCATTTTAAAACTTGAGAATTTAGATAGCTACCACCACACAGTATTTTAGAATGGCTTAACTTGTACCAGAGAATGGGCTAAGGACAGTTTCGAATTTATGGTCGAAATACAATCCCTTAAAACCATAGGAGAGAACCAGGACAGTCTTAACAGCAACAGTCTTAAACTTTGATATGATCGCACAGAAAAGCAAGCCTGTAGGAATCAATGATTTATATTCTCCCTGTTCTTTCAAAATACTTACCTCAAACTGTCCATTCTCATCTAGTTCCTCAACTGTGGTCAAATTAGGTGCTCCAGGTCTATCTGTAAGTTCAGCTATCATCTCCTCATTTTCCTATGGTAAGGAAAACCAGTTTTCAGTTAAAAGTTTTCCACGTAATGAATAATCATCTATAGGGAATATTTCAGATGTGTTAACATTATGTATTAATACAAATACTTTAGATGCACGCTATGCAAATGTGTTAGTATGTCAGTAGGGTCTTTTTATGCTTGTTAAGACTATTTATATATATATATATATATATATATATATGTTTTTTAATAACAGGAATTTTGGTACCTATTTCTACGCTATTCATTTTTCCTGTCACTTTCATACTGTCATCTTCCTACAATTATGCTCTGTCAGTATTTTAAACAGAGTACTCTAAAAACATACATATCTCTAAAATACTATGTGCTCCACATAAATTTAAGAGATATTCACATTTAAAACATTTATTGGTAGAAACATGTCAACTATCAATGTATGTTTTTTGCTGAAATAGCATTAAAAGACCATATATTTACACGGACATCTGTATACGCATTCTTCTGTTAGTATAAATTCCTGTGAACCAGGAGGAATATAGAATCAAGAGGCAACCCAATTCCAGACCACAGTTCATTTTCCAGGTACAGCAAATGGATTTTATGCTGACACACAGTAGAGCATTACTGTCTAAACACTTAAATTAGGTATGCTTAAGTTATACTTTCTCATAAACACCGTCAAGGAATGTGAAAATATCAACTAAGCTGACATTTTGCTATATTTTGCAACGAATTTATGCTCTGTTCTGAACATAAACTAAACAAACCTAATAGAACAGACTAAAATTAAGTATGAGACCCAGACTGGAAGCAAGGTGTTTAGACACTCTTCCCCCATTTTCACTTTTTTTTTTTTAAATTATGTGTTAGATCAACACCCATGGCTTTCTGCCTTGTATTTAGTGTCTGCATCTAACTGTAGCTAACTAACAGTATTTTCAAACCATTGACTAAGCTTTGGCTTAAACCTCTTGATCATCCTGCTGCAACAGCATTTCCTCTTCTTCCTTCTGCCCTTCCAACTTCTCACGTTCTTGTTCCACCTGAGCCTGCAGTCAGTTTAAGAAAGGAAAAATTAAATGGAAAAAAACACACATTCATCTTACCCACCCCATTGCTTACAATGTATTTCATAATTGAAATTTCAAATAAAATAGAAAAGGAAGCATAAAACTGCAATAATTAACTACAGAAGAGAGTCTACTTATTCTAATTTACTTCTCATGCAGGTCTTAAATTGCTTCCTTTTTACTTTAGGCTCTTTCATTTTTAATAACATTTTACTGCATAGTATGTAAGTTTTTCTTCCCATGTGCTGACTAATTATTTCAGTTATTATTTAGAAAGGTGAGATTAAAATACTTGTTTTATGCTACCTTCTATCAAAATTGTTATACAGAGATTAGAAGTATATAGAGTGCTAAAAGATTCCACAGCATCATACACTGTTTATAATTATCTGTTGTTAAGTATTGTTAACCTGACGTTCTTCTTCAAGTTTCTGCTGGATCATTAGTTCTTCTTCTTTCATTTTTCTTAACATTTCAAGTTCTGCCAGGGCTGCCTCCCGTTCTTGTTCCAGCTCAATCCTCTCCAACATTCTCTATTTCAGAGATAACACAGAATCAATTAAAAATACAGAGAGATTAAACAACATAAATTGTCATTATTTTTTTTGCCAAGATGGATCACCTTTTTTTCTTCATCTAAGGTTCTTTTGTAATTGTAAATCCAATGTGCCAGATACTCTATTGGATCTGCTGGCCGATGTTCTACAATCTCTGCCAGTCCCTTTTTCAAGCAACTTCCCAGGCATCTCTTCAGATACTGAGACTCCATTCACATCTACTAACAACAAACAGATAAACATTAGCCACCAATGTCAGAATTAAATTAGGCTTTTTAAATAATTATTGTCTCAGGCATCAAATACTGAATATTATATTACTCTTTTTATCAACCTTGCCGTTAATGTAAGAAAGTTATTTAAATTTAATATTGGTCTAGTTCTTAAAAGCTCCAGTGATAGACCAGTTATACCAATCACTGCAGAAAAAATGCTCAAAACGCCCCTTTCTATTTAGGCATGTATAATTCAGAAACTGCTTGGAAATATACCAGTAATTCTAGATCAGCACAATACTATAAAGCCTCAAAACCACAACAGGACATAGAAAACTTCTATACAGGTATTGGAAGAACAGCAAAGTAGTTCTGTGAATGATTAAGGACAATTTTTAGCTTGAACTAACAAAGCTATCGTTAGGCTATGTATAAGAGAGCAGGGCCTGAAGCAATCACTCTATACAATTATTAAAGGAACAAATCTCTGCGCACACACAAGGCTTTCCTGGCCCTGCACCAGGAAACACATAACATATCTGAAACCCGATGTCTGCAATGCCGAAACACCCTCCGTTACCTGTCAACGGGGCTGAATCCACCCAGCACAGCCCTGGCCCGGCAGCGGATCCCTGCATCCCTGGCTGGGAACGGCGCCCGTGGAGCAGCAGGACCCCGGTCACGCCGCGCAGCTCGGGCGGCAGCGGAGAGCCAGGGCATGCACACCGTCCTGCGGGCAGTGCCGCGGGTACCGAACCTCTCCCACCCTTCAGGTTCACACCGGCTCCTGAGGTAGCGGGCCCGGAGCGGGCTGTCAGAGCCTTGGGGCGCTGGTAGGTCTTAATTGTCCCGATCATTTTCACCTGGAGCCTCCGCCCACGGCCTCGGCCCCGGGCTCTATTTAAGCACCTGTTGGGGCCTCCCCACTCTCCTGAGCTGCGCGCGGGTGGGCTCGCTTCTCACTCCCGCTGCTCTTCAGATTTCCTGAACGGACCCTGCACGCTACCCTGTCTCTCTGTGGCAGGAACTGCGTTACTGTTCCTGAGGTAATTACCCGGCCTGCTGCAGCCGTCCTCCGCGCCTCTGGCTATCCTTCCTTCCGAGAACAGCTCCACTCCTGCCGCTCCCTGATACCGGTTCCCGGAGACCCAGAGACAAACCCCCTCCTACCGGCCGCCCGTTTCCGATCCGACGGCTTTTGGGGACCTCTCCGCCTGCTCCAGCGCCGTAAGAGGGACACGTTTTGTCCGCGGTGCTGGGACTACGCCGGGGCGCGCGCCGCCCGGAACGCGCTGGGTTGCTAAGCAACACCGCTCGCGAGCGTACCGCCAGCCCTTGGTGACCAGCGGGAGGCCCGCGATTGGAGGAAGGGCAGAACAGGGCGGGGCCAGATGCCGTGCGCCGGCCCCGCCCGGCGCCAGGAGGGTCCTGTCAGGGACAGCGCGAGGAGCCCGGGTGAGCGCGGGTGTTGCGGTCAAGGGCGGCACCTGTTTAAATGCAGCGGTGGTGCCACGTGCTTGAAGTTCAGATTTCCAAAATTAAAGCAGACGGATATCTTCTCCCAGATGACAAACCTCTTGGCCGACATCCACCTCAAATTTCAACAGCTATTTGTTTTAAGGGCAACTTTTAATTGGGTATTAAAAAAACCTCTGTAAACAGTTGCAGCTGATAGGATTCAGTGTCTGTATTAATTCTGAAGCTTAATCGCACCAACAACATCTTTGTCTTTTCCGGCAAAAATGGAAGATTGCAGAGGGAGGTTTTTCCAGGACGAAAGACGGCGCCGCGGTAACACCGCACACTGAAGCGGAGTTTAAAGGCGAGCCGTTGCTGCGCGTATTTCTCATGTAACGCGTAACGGGGGCGGGCGCGAGCAGGGAACCGCTCTGCCCGGGGGGTGTCGCTGGCGCTCTGCGAGCACGTTCCACGGGGCGGCAGAGGCGGAGCCGCCGTTCTCCCCGGGACTGAGAGGAAGCTCAGCCGGATTGTGACTGAACCGGCGCCGCCATCGCCGCGCAGACGCAGACCCGTCGCCGGGCGCCGCGCATGCGCGACGGGTCTGCGTCTGCGCGGCGATGGCGGTGGCAGCGGCAGCGGAGGAGTGTGTGGGGCAGGTGGTGCTGCCCGGGGACGTGCTGCTCCTTCCCGCTCACCCCGACGAGGACGCGGAGCGGCTGCGGCTGAGCACCGGAGCGGCGCCACGGGGCCGGCTGCTCTGTGGGCCGGGCCTGCGGCGGTGCGAGGCCGGGCTGCTGGTGACCAAGTGCGGGCTGCTGCGGCACCGCCAGGCGGGCGGCGGGGCGGCGGCGGCGGGAGGCGCCTACTGGGTGGACTCGCAGCAGAAGCGGGTGAGGGCGCGGACGGGCTGGGCTGGGGGCGGGTGGGAGCCCGTGTGTTGTCTGTGCGTGCCTGACCCGCTTCTCCGCGACCCCCGTTTGCAGTATGTGCCGGTGAAGGGCGACCACGTAATCGGAATAGTGACGGCCAAGGCGGGAGACCTGTTCAAGCTGGACGTCGGGGGCAGCGAGCAGGCGTCCCTGTCTTACCTGGCCTTCGAAGGCGCCACGAAGAGGAACAGGCCAAATGTGCAGGTAGAACTTTTGTTTACTGGAGGTAACGCTTTAGCGATGCCGTTTGGTGGCGCTTCTATTACATCGTAGTGGCGTTTCTTAGTAAGAAATATATTCTTATAAACCGCACGTAAAATGAGGAATGCAGTTTTATTTGCAAAGGTTCCACTGTGGCCTTCCTTGGAGGTTTTTGCACGATTAGGCAGTGGGCTTTCTGAGGTTTCTCAAGGGAACATGTAAGTAGTGCGGTTTGATATCTGACAGGGCTTTTTCAGTCCTTACATTCTCATTTTTCTGTACTACTGCTAGTGGTAAATGCAGTTTATGAGTAATGTGCATCCAAGGTGGTATTCTGAAGTTATAGTCTTAAAACAAGCTTTTTTTAGACCATCTGAAACTGGTAGAAAACAGTATTTTTTTTTAAATAAGAATGTTCTAAACAGTTATGTGGCACATGCATGCCACAGCTTCTACGTTGAGCTGAAACACCATCACTAGAATGTAAAAATGCACTGTAAAGAAAACAGTTAGTGTTTTTTGTTGTTGTTGCCCTGATGGTTACAAGAGCAGGTTGATTAGACTTCTAATACTCTTGAAGTCTGTAGAAAGAGGAGTTCATGTTCAGTATTTAAAAAAAGAGGGATACTTAATGGAATAAAATTCTGTACTTTCATGTCTTTCAAATTC
The DNA here is from genome assembly GCF_036013475.1 of Columba livia. Taxonomy (NCBI): domain Eukaryota; kingdom Metazoa; phylum Chordata; class Aves; order Columbiformes; family Columbidae; genus Columba; species Columba livia. The sequence goes on along the minus strand of NC_088607.1, from coordinate 27,482,773 downwards.
CGGTAATGATACAAGATAATTGTTCCTAGAGAATGTTGCCCCCAGTAGATGAAAACATGAAAATTCCTATTATACCAATTTATTTTTCTACCATAGTTTTTAAAGAACTATTTTCTGGCCTCGTAGGAGGCTCTTTAATACTGAGAATTTCTTATAAATGTGCAATATGATCTTCTCTAATACGTTTGCTTTTTTGATACTGCTTTGTTTAGGTGGGAGATCTTATTTATGGTCAATTCCTTGTAGCGAATAAAGACATGGAACCAGAGATGGTCTGTATAGACAGCAGTGGAAGATCAAGTGGAATGGGAATAATTGGACAAGATGGCTTCCTGTTTAAAGTTTCCTTAGGTCTAATAAGAAAGTAAGTACTAAGAAAAGTAAGTAGTCACTCTAGCATGTAGTATGGTGGGTAGTGTGAACAATTTGGTAATCAGACTAATTGTTTTGGTGCATTTATACAAGTTTGAATGAATAGAATATGGATATTGACCTAGAGGGAATGTGTATTTTTTCCCCTTAAGAGTTTTACATGGTCTTCTGTATGGTGTTCTGGGACCTTTTAAAAAGTGATGTGGTTCCAAGGCAGTGAGGAAAATAAAACCATTGACCTGGGGAGGTCAAACTTTTGGGGTGGGGTTTGGGGTATGTACCTATGACCTTGGAGTTAAAAAAAATTGAAATGCTTACTGTCCTTGTTCTGCCTGGTGGAATAATGTGGGGTATAAATTTGGCTGACAACTGATAAGGCTTTCTGCATCAATACGCATTATTTTCTGACTTTTAAAGAAAAATAAATTGCGTTGAAGTAAAGACACATATAAAAATTCATGGGATTTTCATTTAAAACTGGCATGCTAATCCAGGAACCACTGCATAAGCTTTTGTATGGATAAATTATAGTCAAGCTCTGTTGCTTTTGGGTGGGGTTTTTTGTTGTTTGGAAAAGCAATTTGGAGATGCAGGGCAGCTATTTCATACCTGGAATTTTCAGTAATGATTTGTCAAGTTTAAATGCCCCATCAGAAGTCAGTGTGAACTGATACAAAATATGTTTGCAGCTATTATGCTTCTTTTCCAAATTTTGTCTGTATGCAAGTAAATAATTAACAGTATATTACAAGTAAACTGCTAAATCCTGATACATTTGTTTCTTCGAGAAAGCGTGTTGAAGCTTGGTTTAATCTTAAATGTATTACAATATTCTTGATACTTTCACCTCAAAACCAAAATATTCTGTGTTTCCTGCTGTTAATAGTATCTCCTGAAGGAGGAAAGTTCTGTTTTGAAAGATAGGCTTTTTAACTCTGGTCTCAAATTTATAAATAGCAGTACTTTAAGAATGTCACTTTGTCTAACAGTGTACTTTTAGAATTTAATAATTGTTATAAAACTATCAATTCACTTTAAATCTGTTAGGTATTACTTCTGAATCTAATTATTAAAAAAACAAATTCTTCAGCACTATTTTTTTTAGGTGTATATATTTTATGAGAGGAGAACTAAAAATCTAATACTGTGTTGCTGTTTGGATGCATATGCAAATTGATCATCTTACCTTTTGATGTTGTTTTAATAGCTCCGCTAACACCAGTACTGAGTGCAGTTTAGTTACTGATTGATAATAATGTAATGTCTGTCAAATGTGAGCACTTATTTCTCTAACTTTTAAAAATCTTGTTTACAGACTTTTGGCTCCCAAATGTGAAATAATTCAAGAGCTGTCACAATTGTATCCATTTGAACTGGTGCTGGGAATGAATGGAAGAATATGGGTAAAAGCAAAAACAGTTCAACAGACTTTAATTATAGTAAATATTTTGGAAGCCTGTGAGTATATGACTGCAGAACAGAGAAAACAAGTGCTTGCCAAGTTGTCAGGGAACTGATAAGAGAAAACCTTGAGGATTTGTTTGAAATAATTGTAATGGTGTTTTGGTTATTTTTGTATTCAGATTTATATTAAAAGCCATTTTTTTAAAAATTAAGCACTAGACTTCTGTTGTTCTTCAGTTCCCTTTATCTGCTCAGCTTGCTTGGTCTTGTTTTAGGAACTTTGTTTTTAATCCCACTTGTGATTATGAAACCCTATTTATGTTTATGAATTTTCTGGCTGATGTGGAGATGGTCTTTAAAAGCTCTCATTAGCTGTGAATTTTGAGGTGTAACTCCTTAAGACTTTAAGAAAACTGGTCAATTTGTAAACTACACATATTTGGGGTTTTTTTTTGTCATTATTATGTTTATTTGGTGTAGTGGGAAGTATCCTACAGGTCATTCATTCTGGTCAGGTACTCTATTTATACAATGACAAGAAGTGACTGTTTAATATTTTACAAAATTTAGGAATAGAAGTGCAATGGAAAATACCAGAAGATAATTACAAGGCCTAGCATAAAATAAGTGTAGGGTGATTAAAGCAGATGATCAGGTAACACCCAGCATATGGTCCTCGTGACCTTACCACTTTCCCTAGAAGATAACCTGGCTATAGTAGTCTTGAGGAAATTGTGATTAGGACATAACTTCAAAATGAACAGCAATGCTACTTGAAGTCACTTGCAACTTTTTCATAAGTGTTTTTTAACTAGAGATTAGGTAAAGGCTGCTTCAGCAACAGCCATGTATTTCTCAATTCTAGACATTTTAGGTTTATTTTGTTTAGTTACAGCATGAAGGTTCCATATACCTTTGCTTCCTGTTTAACAAAATCAGCTATATTAGGCTTAATTGTATAGTAGTTCCTCACATGCATATAGAAGAAATGCTGTCCTAGGAAGGCTAAGCTGTCATTCTGTTTTAGTACAACAGTTTGCTGCTGTTCTTTCGAGAGAGAAAGGGAACCCAGGAGTAATGGAAGGGGAATTCCTGATACCTGCTTTCTGTGGCAGAAGAGGTTGACTGTGTGTACCCAATGAACTCCATTGGAGCTGTTTAAACCTGTGATGTTTTATGGTTCTTAATAAGCTGAATAGTTTTATAGCAACAGTTAATAAGAAATTAGAAAAAATAGACTAATTAGGATAAGCCTGAATACCATCTGAATTCCAAGTGGAGACAAAATTCTTTATCTGTATTTCATCCAAAGTTTAGCCTGTGGTATTTCATGATATGATTCTCTTTGGCATCTCTCTCATTTAGAAATTGCTTCAATTCAGAGGTGCTCCTCTGACTCATCTTTAATATGCTCACGTAGGGCTTCCCCAATTCAATAAAAACACAGCTCTAGTGGTTTCCATGTGAGTCTAATGGCTACAATTCAGAATTCTTTCTAGGTTTTACTGGCTTCCCTTTTTAGCATTTAGGGTATTGCTCATCTGGCTTGGTAGATATTTACTCATCTTTTTTCACCTGTCTTTTCCCAGCTGAAGTGACTTTTATTCACATCCTGTAAATCCTTTAGGCCTGTAATCTATATCTTACTACTGAAAGGCTGTAATTTAATAAAGATTCCACTAACTCTGCTCTTCCAGTGATTTTTCAACTTAACCTGCAGGGGCTCTGGTCAGCTAATCTGTTATTAGAACAATAGATGGCAGAAGCAGAAAACGACTTGCCAAATCATCTCCATGTGCTAACCTTGTTTTCTGTGAATGTTCTTGGATCATAATAATAAAACCACAGGAATGAGGAATTAAATGGATTGTTTTCTGAAGAGTTGTGGCTTGAAATGCAATTAGCCTTACCACTCCCCCTTTTACTTGTCTAAGCAACCTCCCTTCCTTCCCAAGAGTCTGAGGTTTTAAGCCCAACCTGCAAGATACAGGAAAAATTCCCAATTTAAAGATGCTGGTTTGGTGTGCAACATAGCAAATGGTGACCTAGAAAGTTTTCATCCTCAGTGCCCTGTTTTATTCCACCCATTATTTTGTCAACTGCTTATCACCCAAATGCAGCCTTAGTTAAATCTTAAGAGCAGGAAACAAAATACATTAAAACTTGGGTTTATTTTAACAAAATGGTGTTCCCACAAGGTACTTGAGTTTTGCCCCTACACAATCATTTTAAGTATATGCTACAGGTAAGTTTGATTTATGTAGGGGCAAGAATAACAGTGGATGTGAGCAAGATTTTTTTGGGAAAAATGCTTGAAAGCAAATACACTAACACATTACTAAAAGAAAGAAAGGTCGGTTATGCAGTGTTGAAATTAAGTGTGAAGTGTGATAGTAAAACATGTATTTAGCAGAAGAAAGTTGTGCAAATAGTTCAATGTAAGAAGAGGATTAAGAGCTTAACTCTAAGGCTATGGTTAGTGTATAGCTGTAGCTCTGCTAGATTAGAAGTTTAGTATGCCCAACTAGTCATTGCCACCTGACCACTAGATGTTGCATCTGAGGCTTGCTGGCCTGTGTATTTGATTCCTAGAGGAGTTCTCTCAAAATGGCCCAGATAGGCATCAACACTTTTAATAGTGATGTTGTTTTATTTTTGTAATGTAGATGTTGTTTTAGCAGAAGAGGTCAGGGAACTTTTCTCTCAAATTTTAAGTATTAAGGGCAGCTCATCTACTACTGGGGAAGTGGAAAATGTATTATAGAAAGCCCAGTTCTCTTCCTTAGTGCTTGAACAAGTAATTCTGAGTAACAGCCAAATCAATAGATAAATTAACAGGTTATTTTAAACCTTAAAGATGGTCATCTCCAGGCTTTACATGCTTACATAAAAAATTATGCCAGTTTTTCTAGCTACATACAACCAACTTGGTGAGATCATTATTTGCTTTCTTATAGTCTTAAGGATGATGTAGGACACTTTATTTAGTTGTATTAGTAACACAAGCAGCCTTGTCCTTACTAATGGCTTGTATAGATTGCAAGATGCATAACTATTGTTCTATTGAAGTCTATAATAAGGAATTAAACATGTCAGAGAGAGAAATAGCCTAGAATCATGGTGGGTACCTGGATTTTAATAGGTGTGAGTAGTTACTGAGGACTGCTGTGGAATGGCTGTTTTCCTCTGATGTCCTGATCTTGCGGAAGTGCAGTTACTGCCTTTTTAGTGCTATCACTGGGTATCTGGGGATGTTAAACAGCCTGAAGCTTGGTCACAGTTCTAGTGGATTGGATTGTCATTAAAAATATCTTTTAACTAGCCCTCAGTGTTCTACCTAGTATGAGAAAAACTAAAACATTGGAGTAGAATAACAGTATAGGTAGCACTGCAGTAAATGGGACAAAGAGAAACTATATGGCACCACGATTCAATTTTGCTTTAATTATACCTAAGTGATAGAAAGATATTAAGGACTGAAGGACACATGGAAAGATTAGTGACCTCATCTGCTCTTTCCAAAGGCTTTGGTTATGTGTTGTACTGTTGTAAATGGCAGGCTTTTCTGTGATTCAGTGTTTATTAGGGTATTGCCGAAAATCATTTGTATAAGCATCTGTATACCCGTTAAGAAGACTTGCTAATTTTTTCTTCCTGTTCTTGTTCAGGTGGAGGGTGTTGCACCAATCTGTTCTTGGTGTTCTGCTGTGAACTGCTCCTATGGGTGAAACTGATTTCAAAAGGCCTGTAGGTCCTTTCGTTTCTTCAGTGACTACTGCACCCTGATCTTAAGATAAATCTAAGATCCTGTGTCCAGGCTGTCTGTAGACAAACTGGTGGTTTTATTTCCCGAGAATCAGGATGAGGTTGAAACCACTACCACATGAGTGGGTATCACCCTACAGCCTCCAAACAAGAGAGAGCTTTTGCCTGGTCTGGTTGAAACGTATGTCTGCATCTGTGTAGATAAGCCTTTAGAAGCACGGGGTGAAAAGTTCAAGCTTTATTTCTGCATATCTGCATTCAATCTTACTATCTCAATACCAAAATCTTGATTAATGTGGAAATCGTACATAGGGCCTAATCCTGCCTTAGCCCACCACTGTCTGTTTCCTCCTTGCTTTTGAGATCTCCTGTTTCCTGAAGGAAAAGACAGTTTAAGCCATTTGTCTAACAACGCCCTTGGTCTAAAGCTGATCTATAGAAGCATGATCCAACAAGAAATAGAAATAATTAACTTATGAAATAACACACAGCTTTGTCATTCTGTACATGAATTGAAAGTTTCGTAATGTTAGATCATGTTTTAGCATAGGTACTGATACAGTGCATGCTGGGTGACCTATGCACAGGCATGCTAGGCAAATTTAATTAACTGATATACAAGCAGTTCGTAGACTGATACTCTTCAGTTTAGCTGCTATAAAACTGAATTATGAAAGCAGGAAGAGAAGGGCTCAATGTGCTTTTTAAGAACACTATTCAAAACATAAGAACCAGAAGTTTAAATGTTGGTGCCTGTTCATCTGTGAAATATTCTGTTCATGTGTGTTAGCAACTTTATTATATTTTTTTAAACAGAAAAATCTGTGAATAACCTCTGAATAGGTATATGAAAAAGCTAACCTGTTACAGATCAATCATAATATGATTTTATTAAGAAAGAAAAACAGAAAACCAGAGAAGTAAAATTAACATTGAGCTTTCCTGCCAATATCTCACTACCTTTCTAAAGCAATAAAGGTGAAGAGTCTAGTAAGGACAATGTGATTGTTGCTGCAACTCCATTTCACAATAACGCAATAGCTTTTCATGGAAAGCAAGCCTTTCTGGACATGTTGTCAAAGTTAGATTCCAGTATTTTTGTTGGAACCACTGTTCTTTGGGTTCTGTGTCTACTAGAAGTGTGTGTGCATTCAAGGGATTTTTACTGCCTTGTAAAGCGGGAAGGTATTTTTGGGTGTAATCCAGATATGCGGGCTCAGATTTTTCTGCTTTTTTCTTTTTCATGATAGGGACAAATGAAGTCAGTCACTTTTGTGATTAACTACTTATTGTTCTTGCCTGATGCATTGTCGTGGACTCCTACTCAGAGCAAAGAATAAATAAAAATGTTTTTGGGTGTTTTTTCCCCCCTCAAATACTGGCTACCTTTGACTTGTGAGGGCCAGCTGCCAGATTGCTAGAGGTGTAATGTACAGAAGTATCATAAAGACAAAAGGTTTTTTGTTTGCGTGCTTACCATGGCAACAAAAATAATGGGGCTGCAATTCTATCATTGCCAAATGTTGACAGCTGGGGCCACAACCATTATAAAATTCAGAGGAAAGGAATTTTGACAGCCTGCAGAAATTAGGGGTTTAATTACATGATGATGGCTGACAATGTTTCAATTTTTTTTTTGTCATGTTTTTCTAAAGATTGCTGTGCCACAGTGGCAAAGACACATACATTCTAATGTTGATTGTGTTTCAGAAATGGTGAGAAAGCCACTTAGCATATTATGGTTGGTGTTGACAGAGAACCTTCCCACACTGCTTAAGGAGAAAAGTAGAGATACTGTTTGGCTTTGTGTATTTCCAAGGAAAAAAAGTAGCATCAAACCCTACAGTCCTCCCAGACTCCTCAGCTGTTTCAGGTAATCTGATAATGCTGTTTCTGCCATGAAGTTTCCTTAGGTTATTTAATTGCTGATAGCTCTGAGTGACTTTAGTGCTTTTTATAATCCATTGATTTCTAAAAGCATGTGTATAGATGAAAGCTAATCACAATTTTCGTTAAGAAAACCCAAAATATTTTCCCTGCAACTTCCTGAGACTGTGCCTCTCTGACATGAACTGAGCAACGTTGTGCAATGGAGCTCTTTTGAAGCAGCTGTTCTGTGTGGCTGGCCTGCAGCGGGGTCGCTGTGCTCCCTGGAGAAGATGGCAAGGGCACATGGCGTCGTCTTGTGCTGGAAGGGCTCTGCAGGGTGCCCGAGCAGCCTTCCCAGTGGCACATTGCCTTCAGTTGGATCTGTGCTGTGTCAGAACCACAATGCTGTTGTTGCTTCCAATTAGCAGAGACTTTATTTTGTGGTGAGATCCCCGCCAAATAAAACAAACCAACCAAACAAAAACAAAACAACACAACAAACCCACTTTGCATTGAAGATAAACAGAAACTGCACATTAAGGGATGAACTGAGCAGGTTTAACCATGCTGGCTGGTAGCTCCCAGTTAGGAGAGAGAGAAGAAAGGCCTATTTGGTCTAGTTAAATTTGGGACATGCTGCAAAACCATGTGTCTCAGTCATTTGGAATGTAGACTCTAGGGTACCATTGTAGAGGTTATGTTTGTTCTTCTGAGCTGCTGTTGTGTTACGGGCCAGACTGTGCTGTCATTGCTGTTACCTTTTTGTTTGGTTTTTGGCATTTTAAGTGCCAGGTTAATGGGAGACCTCAGGAAATAGTCTTAAGGTAGTGAAGATGAGTCCTCCTGAGTTTCTGTCTGGAGCAGTGCCTAATGAGCACAAGCAACTGGAGAGCGTGATCACTAACAAATGTTGTGACATGTTACTGACTGGCTTATCTGAGCAAGTATATTCTTGAACGTAATACATCTGTAAGCACTTTAAGTGCCCCATTAATCAGACTACTTGAGTGATAAGCTCACTGCATTATTGGACTTCAGTCGTTATGTTTGGGTTTTTTTGCCTTAAATATATTTAAGCACTGTACCTTCCACATATTTCGTTTCTTCCATGTTTAGCCAGAAGCTAGAAAAATCCAAGTGACAGGAAAATGGGTCCCCGGAGGGAGCATGAAGTTTTTATTTCTTGCAGCCGCTAACGGTGGGGATACTCAGCCCCGGTCGGCACAGCGGCCCCGTTGGACCCAAGGGCGCCCAGCGCTGCCGCCGGTCCCCGCTGCGCGGCGGGCGCGGTGCCCGCGCGGCGCGCACCGGGGCGGCGCCTGCGCGCCGCCCGCCCGCACGTGCCCTGCGGCGGCCGCGGGTCCGGGAGCGGCGGTGCGGCAGCGCGGTGCGGCAGCGCGGTGCGGTGCTGTGAGTGCGGGCGCGGGGCGGCAAGGCGGGAGCGCGGGAGGCGCCGGGAGGGGAGGGGCGCGGGAACCATCGCCGCACCGGCCGCGGGGTCGGGCGGTCCCACAGCGCCTCTGGGCCTGCGTCGCTCTCCCGCTGGCCTGTTGCCCCGGCCCGGCCTGCCCGGCGGCGGCTTTTCTCTCCGTGTCCGCTGGTCTGTTGTGTCCGGGGCGCAGAACGCGCCGGCAGGCTGGCCCTGCCAGTGCCGCGGGCGGGCGGAGCGCGCAGCCGTTACCGACCCCTGGGAGCTGAGGCGGCCGTGCGGGCAGCGGCACCGCCGGGGACAGCGCAGGGCAGGTGCGCCGGGCGCTGCGGCGTGAGGGCTCCTCCCGCCCCGGCTGAGCGGCCGGGACAGCGTTGCGGGGTCTGGAACTCTGCTTGTGCCCGGCCTTGTGATTGAATCTGTTGGTTGATCCCAGCTTTCTTACGTAACTTAAGTTAGTGTAAGTAGGCACAACAGCGTCAGTGAAAGACAAAGAGATTCCCAGCTTTGTTCCTCGTGTCATTCCTAACGCGCTGGTTTGGTTTCGGGTGCGATTGTGCTACTCTGACGTAAGAAGTCACTGAATGCACCTTCAGGCTGCTTGAAGCACCGGTGCAGGGACCTCCCGGCTTCTCTTCCAGAACCACAGGGTCAGTTTCCCCGTCTGACCTGGTTCAGAGCAGACAACAGAAAAGGTAAAATAGGTTGTGGGGAAATTGTTCTCACGTGGGTGTATCGACTGCGACTAATCTATTACAGACCAGTTTATGCATAGAGCCGCCTCTGTGCTCTTGGTTGGAATGGAAGCATGTATTGATTATCTTGTATTTTTGCCTTTAGTAACACATAATTTTGCTGTTAGGAATTGTTTTGCGTGAGGAACGTGAAAGTTAAAATACAAACAAGGTCTAAGAATCCAAAAAAGTGGAAAAATAGTTATTAATTTAAGCCTGAATCTGAAGGAGTCACAGCTGAATTGGAACAGGAGGGACCACTTGCTGCCTAGCGGGTTGCTGTGTTCTTGATGAGCACTGATTTGTGTTACTAGTGGGTCTGTTGGTGCCCCACTTCTTCCCCCACCTTTGGAGATTGCCACAGCCATAGCTGTCCTGCTCTGGATCCCCAGCAGTGAGTTTAGCGTGTAGTATCTTCACGTAAGCATTTTTGCAGTTCTGTGCTCCAGTACTTCCATCTCTGTGGTATATCCACTTTGCTGATTGAGCAGAAATTTTGATTTTTCCCTTGCACAATATCTAGCTGCCTGTTCCCTCTGAATACACCTAGAGAGTTGAAAAACTTCCAAAGGGTTGTGCCAGAGCTCTTTGCTCTCCCTCGCTGAAAAGAAAAGGGTTGTTGAGCCAGTGCATTTCTTTAAAACATTCTCAGAATGGAAGAGATTATTCTGTCTAACAACTGACTTCCTTTCGAAGGAAAGGGGTATGGTTTGCTTGCTTGACACAACCAACTAGAGCCAAGTGCAGAGTTGTACTGAATTCAGTAATGAAACATGCGCTGTCTGAGAACAAAGCTAAAAATATTACTGTTATTCTCAACACAAGGAATTGTTTGTTCCAGGATCTTTACAATGGTGAAAAAAAATCCCTCATCTTGTGAAAAGTCCTTAACATTCATACTGTAAAAAATGTCAGGAGGTTTCTTTGTGCATTGATTTTGGCATTTAAAGGACAAATTAGGTTGGAAGGGACCTCTGAGGTTTCTCCAGTCAAATCCCCACTTAAAGCAGGGTTAAATTTGGAGATTGGTCAGGATGCTCTATTTTGTAATCCTTAATGGTATTTAAAAGCTCATGAAATCCTGACGAGCATGTTGCCAGCTTAATGTGAATTATAAATTTTCTTTATAGGTTTTAGGTTACAAAGATATTTGTAATCATATGACTCATTTCTGGGGGGAATGTCTCATAAAAAATCATCAGCTCAATTTATATTTGGGATATGCAAGTTGTGACAAAGCTCTGAAAGATTTTTAGGCTCAGTACAGAATGTCTTGGAAAAGTTGGGAGTGGGGGAGAAGGGCAGGATAAGCAACAGTTAACACCGTGTTACACTGGGGGTATGTGCTATAGTGCAGGCAGTTTGTGAGAGCGCCCACTGAGCGTTTCCACTTTTGCTCAGCTGTCTTCTTAGGAAAAGTATGTAAGTGAGTCTGTGTGTTACCCTGAGTTTTATTGACAACCTAAAACACGGATTCTCCAGTTTTTTTGACACAGCTGCACTGGGTCCTGTTTACACTGGTAAAATAAATGTTTAAGGATAGCTCTCCTCTTAATGACAATTTTTTGTCTGTTTGTGGGTGGGAGGGAAGTGAGACATCTAGAAAACCATGTTTGAACTGGTCTTGACACAAAGTGAAGACCATCAACGGGCACTTCCAACAGGATTAAGACTAAGCTTGTTTAAATTCTGGTTAGCTGAGTACTGCAAGACCGTAAAACAACTCACTGTTATCTTGGAGATCTCTTGTGGTCACCACAAAACACACAAAAAGATGTTTTTCCCTTTTTCTTTGGCCTCTGCACTCTTTAAAGAGAAGTGTTTGTTCCCTTCTAGAGGTTTTAGCAGAGTTAGGAGCTTGCAGATCTGATAGTTCAGAGAAAATGATGCTCTTTTGTGAAGGGATGTTGCCACTAAAGCAGGTAGCTGAGCATAGAAGCACTGGCTCAATTCACCAGTGCAGCCTCTATACAGAAACTTTTTCTAACATTGTGCATTGTAATGGCTTTTTAATTGTTTCCAGAGCTGTTTGTATTGTGGCGTGCAGCGTGTGTGCAATTAGAAGTAGAATAGGCTGAACCTTAGAGAAAATATTACTTGTAAAAACGCGCAGTTCTACAGAAAAGCACAGTTTAGCATGCAGATCTTTAGCATGCAGATCTTTAGCATGCAGATCAAAGTTCAGCACTGTGTTCCCAGCTTCAGAAAAGCTTTCCGTAATTCCTGTTCACTGTACCCACCCACCCCATGGTGCTCATTTAAAAAAAAAAGAAGTGAATGATTAAGATATCTTTAGGCCAGTCTTGTGGTGGATTGGACAGCTGTTCTTTCGTCACTGCCGCGGGGGGACTGTGGCACGGGTTGCTGAAAGACGCAAGAGCTGGGTCCCAGCTACACGTCCCAAGTTCCAGAGCTGGGCTCCTGCCCAGTCCTGCCCACAGCCACCCGTGGCACAGCCCTTTGGCTTCTCTCCTGCCTGCACTCGCGTCCAGGGAGCTGGCGGTGGCTGATGCTCTGCAGGCTGCATGGGTTCTGGTGAGTGTGAGCACACACATGGAACGGGCTGTGGAATGCACTGTTGTGTCTTCTCCCTGTGGATTATGGTTTATGGGATGCTTTGCTGTATCATCTTATTGTGGATTGCTGTTGGATGTTTAAAAACTCTTAGAGTTTGATCACAAGGCAGTAGTGCTTGTATTTCTAGGTGGGGTGGAGGGTTATGAAGTTATTTTTGAGCTTCAGAGTTCCTTAATAAACAGCAGCTAAAGAGAAAGGAAGCTGCTAGTTGCAAATGCTCAGCTGTTTTCCATTTAGTTTCTTCGCTTGGGGTTCAATGACATAGATGTGGCAGGGCTCAGCCTGTCTTGTTAGCAAATATTTTAATAATCTTGGCTGCTGTTTCCCATATGTATTTTCAAAGGAGCTCACTATGGTGTTTGCTTAGCATAGGAAGAATTTCAGTATTGCTTTGTAGAGCTGCTTCTTCCATTCCCTTATTTATTTAAATAGCAAAAGATTTGCATATTTGAATAGCTTTTTTTGGTCACTGAGTGGAGACCAGAGTCCAATTAAACGAAAAAGGTGTGTTGACTAGGCTTAATGATCTCCTCTCTATCAACTACAACTGAGTGGAAGCTGGCTTTTAGCGACGCTAATAAAAATTAAAAGCCATGTGAGAACTACTCATTAATCAGTTGCCACAAGATTGGCAACATTTTTGTACACAAATTCCACGCTGAAGAGATTACTACTTAGGCTTTACTCCCTGCTCCCCACCTCCCTCCCCTCACCCTCTGGCCCCATAAATAAGAATTAAGAGAAAAACAGTTCTTGGCCAGGCAAGATTCAAGTCCAAAGAACAGCCGGATAACCAAACTCTGGGAGGGAGCAGGGCTATAGCCTTTTGGGTATGCCACAGAGATTTTAAGTCTTAGCACAAAGATGTTGCTGCGCTACAACAATACATTCTGAGTTACAATTTGGTCATTCCAGAGGTTAAGGTCTGAATGGTCTCTGATATGAGTCAGAGGCAGATATCAAAAAAGTGCCATCGCAATATGACTTTATGTATGTAGAGAAAGCAGATACAGTCAAGGAAGGTTTCACTTGGTTAGAAATAAATGGTGAAAGGGGATAGAATCTGTTCTCTTATCTGTGTTATGTTTGTGCGAACTGGCCTTGTTTCCTTCTCTGGATCAAGGATTACTCACGTTTCTAGATACTGTGATACTGTCTTCCTTGAAACCAAGTATGCCCTTAAAAGAACAAAGCAATCTTTTTTCAAAATGTTTCCTAGCTATTTCTGCAGATAAGCAGTTGGTTGTATGTGCTGCTCTGTATTCAGGAGCTAGTTTTAAGGATGGAAAGGGATCTTTTTTCCCAGAAAATTTCAGGCACCATGGCTCTGACACAAAAGTGAGGAGCTACTCCTAGTTCTTACTTTCCGAATTCTGGTAACAGCTAGCTGTGGGGATAAAGATTATGTGTGTCTCTGGCTTATTGCCAGTCCCAGTTCAAAACAGTAATATTTTCCTGTATTTATGAGGGGGAAAAAACCTTTCCCGTACAGAAGTATATACAGACAGCAATGTTTACCAAAACTTTCTATCAGGGAATAGGGTTTTGCAGATGGCTCTGGGAAAAATTTGATTCTCTGTATTGTGTAATACTAAAGTTGGGTGACTGCATGTGTACAGCCCTTTGCAACACAAAACTGTTGTGGTGTAAGTGTACAGTGACTTCTTATACTGCTAAAACTCCAGTGACTCTTGTAGCAGTTATTGCTTGGAGCTGGATCTTGAATTTTGTCCATGAGGCAGGGCTGAGTGTGCTTTCCTGCATCCTCAAAACTGATACTGCCCCACACATGAAACATGTGCAAGGGTCAGGACTGAGGTGTGGGGGAGGTTATGAATGGGTGGTGGTTGAATACAATTGCCACTGAACTACGATCACTGGTAACAACAAGCAGTGTTTGTACTTTAGGACTTGAGCAAGCATATGCAATGGCTTCCATTGCAATGTTATCAGTTCTGAGTGATGGGTGTGAGTGTAAGTTGTTTGCTCCTGATGTCATTTCTGCTTTAGCAAGAGTGGATATTGGTTAAAATACAGAAGGTGCTGTCCAGGGCATGTTCCTAATGTTGGATCGCTGTGTCTAATTAAAATGCTTGCAAGTCCACATATTTCTGTCTGCAGGCATGACTGATAAGCTCCAGTTTTGGCTTGGTGCCTTTGGTTCTAGTGTGCAACTGTAAGGAACAGGAAAGGTTACCAGTTGTGGTGAACCAGATATGGCTTTTTTTTTGGTTTTTTTAAGTCTTCTGTGGTATATTTGTAAAATTGACTGTTTAATATAGATTAGTCGGGAAAAAAACAAAACCAAACAAAATTTAATCTACAAACATGTTTCTTTTGAAAGAAACCACTGTCTTACTGTAATAATTTAAGTTACTGGCTCACGTAGAAGCCATCTTATTAGAGGCTCTTTATTACACACATATACTTCAGTCATCTTTCTCCCCATTGTATCTCAGCACTTTAATCATGAATGCTTTTGTCGATCCAATAGTAGGAAAGGTATGAGTATCTTGTTAATAGTTTTGTTGTGAATGAGTTGCAGAACTGGAGTGTAATCTAGATCTTCTAAAACCCAGTTCTGTACATTAGTAATTATACAGATAATCTCCAGTCAACCCAAAAATATCCATGTGAGCTTTTAGTTGTTGTTTTAATCCAGTTCCTCCTTGTCTGGCATCATTGACGTCCAGTGTTAGAGCTGCTTTCTTCTTTCTCTTTCCAGAAATGTCCTTTCTGCCTGACTTTGGGATCTTCACCATGGGCATGTGGTCTATTGGTCTTGGAGCCATTGGTGCAGCTGTGACAGGGATCGTCCTTGCTAATACTGACTTATTTTTGTCCAAGCCAGAAAAGGCTACATTGGAGTTTTTGGAGGAGATAGACCTGAAATCTTTGGGAACAGGTAAGATTCTGGATGCTTCAGCCCACATTCTGTGATAATTGGGCTTTTATAAGAACCTTTGGAAGGCCAAGGTTGGAAGAGTTTTTCTTAGTCTTTCCTAGTTATAACATGTAATTGAGTGTCCTTGATAGCAGATAATTCTGGTGAGGGAAGAGCAACCAAAACTGATGTTTCTGAACGAAACATGAGACACTTCTAAAAATCAAAGCAGTAATACACTGTTATGCATATAGAATTCTTTTCTGATAGAACTGTATTTGAATGTGGAATTCCCTGCAGTGCTTTGTGTTAGTCCTTAAAGCATTAACCATTATAAACAAGAATGGCCGATATTATTGTTGATGCTGTTTCTCCTCTGTAAACAGAACAAAGAACATTCAAAGCAGGTGAACTATGGAAGAAGAATGGTGCAGTGATCATGGCTGTGCGAAGACCTGGATGATTTTTGTGCAGAGAGGTACTTGCTGGCCTGGGGGATTAATTAGGGAGAATTGAGCTCTTCTTATATATATTCCCTTTAAATAAAGGGCGGGGGTGACTAGGACAGTCATCAGATACGTCCGAAGTATCTGGTCACCAGCTAACAGCATGCTTAGTTTTCTTTGCAGCTGGTTTGTATGGTCTAGGTCCTGAGCATTTTCCTTCTGAAGGCAATGGTTACATTATTTTAACATCTGCCAGGGACCTAGTGCATGGTAATTAGAAAGGGAGATTACACAAAATCCAATTGGTAATGAGTCTTATGAACTAGTTGTATTCCATATGTCTAAAATAAATCTGTGTGAGCCAGATAGTTTCTGGTCAAAAGCAGCCCAAGACTGGGCTGGCAGAAAGCCATCAGATAAAGCTCTTCAGCAAAAAAGAGATGTACGTAAAGGGAGGTCCCTCACTGTTCTGGGTGCTGTACATGAGGCTGAAAGGTAAGGAGCCTGAAGACAAGGAGTTACTGTTTCATAACAAGGTGGGCTGGAAAACAAAATTTGATCCTTAGTCTCCTTGGGTGGAGGTGGGAGGACACACTTAAAATACAATTTGAATGTACCATGTGCTGGGAACAGCCATAATTTGTACCCTGGCCATTATTCTTCCCATAGCTATGGGGAAAAATAGCTATTCTGTTTTTACTCGCTACTGGATAACATGGAGTGATTAACATTGCAGCCACTTATTTAAGGGATCTGCTCCCATCAGTAGTAACTGCTTAAGTATGTGTAGAATTCATGGAAAATTGAAGTATTTTGCGCTCTGAACAGGTGTAGCATAGGTAGGAGGAGAATGTGCTACGTGCCTGGCTCTGCCTTTTGCATGCATTCAGACAGGAATTCTTTTCTTTTTTTTAATGCTGACTTCGTAAGTAGAAATAAAGAGCCCAATTCAAAGAGTTGTGTTGTCTTTTGGGGTTTTTTTTTTGTCTTTTTTTTTTTTTTTTTTTTTTTTTTGTTTGTTTGTTTTTTGTTTGTTTGTTTTTTTTTTCTTTTCCTTTCAGGATAAAAATAAAGGAGAGCGCAATTTAATTTGGTAGTTCTTATTTTTGGTTCGAAACTTCAAATATTTCATAGAGGGAGTCACACTACTGATCAGCTAATTAGGGCAATGAATTGTTTTGTGTTTTCACTGTCAAAGTATTTGAAAAAGCTTTTAAATTGTCTAAATGGAAATTATTTTTTATCGTTGTATACTCAAGGCGTTTTTGTGAGTTGACTCTTGCCTTTCTCCTAAGAGTTCAGTTGCCCTTTACTATGAAGGCTGCTTCTTTCCCCACTGTCACTGACTCTGAGCTGATGGAATGGTTCAATAAAGGTGACTTGCCGTATCTGTTAACCTGCAGGCAGAAGGTTTTTATTTATGTGCAAAAGACAAAATACACTTGCTTCCCACTATCTTATACCTTGGAAGTGATGTTGAACTTTGTCCTTGTTGACACCACCAAGAAGGAACGTATATTTCCCTGGACACAGTGGTGGGGTTGAAAAGTGGCCATTGGACCTCAAATCATGGCCCTGATACCACTGGTGAGGCCGTGCTTCCAATATCCACTGCAAAAGATGTCACAAATCATACTGGAATTATGCCTTTGGATCCTTGAAAACTGAGGCCTGTAGACTTAAGAAATACAGAGTCTTCTATCTATATCATCTGCATCCCAAATCATCAGATTCCTTTCTTGTTATGTAAGATAGATTTTGTGTAACAGGCCTGCACTTGTACATCTCATAGTCTGGATCTGGCCATGAAGTGATCTAGTGCTCCAGTCATGGTGAAGGTGCCTTGGGCTTGCCCAAGATTGTAGGTATCAACTCAAGCAGTCTAAAGTAGAAGAGCCATAGTTGAACTATCAGAGGGGCAAACTGGAATGGGTTTTTGGGTGGAGAGAGAAGTATTCTGCTAGTCTGTGCTTGTCTGCTTTTACAAAAACAGAAAACCAATTTCACAGACTTGATGAAATGGTCACAGCCTCATGGTAAGGCTGTACAGATGTCAAGTGCTGTAACTTGCCCATAAAAATAGACTTCTTTGCTTTCTCTTACTGTATAATTTATATAGCAATATATATATAGCAATAAAGAAAAACAAATTGAGGCTAGTCCCAAGATGCTGCTTCAAGTCCAATCTCTTGAGAATTGTAAAACTTAACTATGCCTTCCTGCTCTCTCCCCTCCCAAAAGCCAAGCAAGGAGACACAAAATAAACCCCACCAAATTGGTTGAAGTGCATTTCTACAAAAGGCTAATCAAGGTTTGATGATATCGCTGCCTCTCCAGAGATAGTGTAAGCGATGGTCCTTTAACTCTCACCGCTCACTACTCAGTGTTTCCATGCAGTGCTGATTCATCCTTTTTCATTTCCTCTGAAGAAGAGTGAAGTAGTGAACTGGAAAGCTGCCCTTACCCTTTCACCTACTGGTGTCTTTCTCTAATATCTTTTCTCCTGTCTGTTCACCCCGTCTGTCTGCTGCTTCATACCCAGTAAATTCTAGATGTCCTGCAAGCCTTTGAGTTCAGATGTTTTGGTGTAGGTGGCTGAGGGTGTTCATGTAAAGCGTGTCCATGTTTTTAAGTGCAGAGTTCTTTGTGGGAGTTTTGTCCAGTGAAAATGACCTTTCTCCATTGAAGGTGAGAAAAAAAAAACATTTTCAGTGTGCACTTGGATCTGTTGGAAACCTCAGAAGTCTCTGTACAAACTGTGGGAGCTGGGATTCCTTCAGCAGAATAAAAAACCCAGCAAATGAGTAGTGACACACCAGAAAAAGCAGTATTGCTTTTAGGATACTGAAGGTATATGAAGAAATTCCCTGATTATTTTCACGGGGGGATGTAGGAAGCAGAGTGCATCTTCATTACTTAACCTGCTTCTTCACAGAGTCTTCGAAATACTTTGCAAAAGGGCTGATAATGATGTGTTACTTACTTGGAAATTCCCGCCTGGGAAAGTTAAGTGATGTGCAGGCAGGTTTTTTTGTTTTTTTTACTGTTCTGTAAATGTTTTAAAATACAGATAAAAAGCACAGGCAAGGTCTGTCTACAGATTGGAGTTAAAAATATGATTTATCCAGGATTTTAATATTTTATCTGGTAAACGCTCAAAAAAGCTCCTTCCTCTGTGCTTAATGAAGAAGATTTTAGGTAGTGTAATGAAGACCAGCCTAGGAGTAGAGCTAGCTTAAATGTCTGATTTACAGGTCCGTTTCTCTTTTGCCCCTCAAGCTAGAATTTACCTATGTTTCTGATGCTCTTGAGCTTCAAGGGGAAGCTTTCCAACCTCCATTTACTGCCTGAAATGTTTGGGTTTTTTTCCTTTCTTAGGAGGCTTCTGAGCTCTCCTCTCTGAAACCTCAGCTGTCCAAGCTGGGCGTCCCTCTCTATGCTGTTGTGAAAGAGAAGATAGGGACCGAAGTGGAGGATTTTCAGCACTATTTCAAAGGAGAAATTTTTCTGGATGAAAAGGTATAGTCAAGTCAGTGTTTTTTGTTTTAAAAACAAGCTTATGAATGTCCTCTTTGAAGAGCTTGTATAAATAATATACTTAGAATGTGGTCTGAATGAAGAAGGATTTAGTAGCATTGTAGTTTAAGAAGTTAATTAGCTTTGCTTTTCTATATATATATATCCTGCTCAGCTTACAAACTGCTATTCATTGATAACATGCTCTTGTAGGATTATTCCTTCCTTCCCCTTTAACAGGTAAACAGTATGGCCTATTGATATTTATTGCTTCTTCCACTGGCTGTGTGACTTGCTGATGTGTTTGATGTATGGATCAAGGTCTGAAGGTGACAGACATGATTAATTCAAGAGATACAGGCCACATTGCAGTGACGTGCCTGTCTCAGTGCACTGGCCCATGCTGTATTGCCAGTCTCATGTACTGCAAAACCACAGCCCTGCTTACTCCTTCTTAGCCCAGAAGGCACATTAAGAAATCATTTGGCTTTGGAAGGAAAAAGAGTATGTGATACTCAAAATCAACTAGAAGATACCTTTATTTTCTGTTCCCAGTCTGCCGGTGTGAAAGAATTAGACTCATTATTTAAAAAAAAAAAAGAAAAACAACCAAAGACAAAAACCAAACGACGACACCATAAAACAAAAGCAAACCAAACCAACAAAACAAAAAAGAAACAGATGGCTAATAAAAGTCTCAGGACTTGGTACCACTGTTACCTCTTTACCAGCATCTTTATTGCCATACTTCAAAAATAAGAAAAAAAAATATGTTTTTCACAAAACACTCTTGTTGTCAGCAATAGAGATGTACATGTATGTGGGGCTTAAATACCTCTGGATTTCCTGAAATTCATTTGGGAGTAAAAGTCCTTTTCACTTTGTTTGCTGAGGTATTTTCTGTTTCCCTGTAGAAAGGCTTCTATGGTCCACACAGACGAAAGATGATGTTGTCAGGCTTCTTCCGCTTTGGAGTCTGGCAAAATTTCTTCCGTGCTTGGAAAAATGGATATAGTGGTAACCTGGAAGGAGAAGGATTCACCTTGGGAGGAGTGTTTGTGATTGGGGCAGGAAGACAGGTACTGCAGGCCATCTAGGAGGCTTTCATGTCTCCTGTGAGACCAAAAGTTTATTTTCTGAAATTGTTTAGTTGCGGGTCAGTTCAGCTCCCATAGGGAGACTAATGTATGAACTTATCTCTTGTGTCTTTGACTAGGGTGTTTTATTGGAACATCGTGAGAAAGAATTTGGAGACAAAGTCAGCCTTCCGTCTGTCCTCGAAGCTGCTGAGAAGATAAAACCACAAGCTTCATAAGAAGAAAAATAGTTGCACGTGTTTCTGATCACAGCTTGAAATGTAGAATGCCTCTGTTTCTTGAATGTGCAGTTTAATTGCTTCTTAACTATTTGGTCGTCAATGCAGAGGAAACATTCTCTGTTCAAACATAGAAAATGATGAAAATCCTCCTGGACATTGTTTTGTTGCTTTGCACCTTTCAGGTGGTCAGGATTTCAACTGCTCTTTTGTGTCTGACTGTATTAATGAAAGGCTGGGTCTAAAGTCTGACCTAGCCTAGATGTTTTCAGTCAGAGACAGCCAGTTGAAAACCTGTCTACCTAGGGGAGCAAAACTCTGCCAAGGCTGTAGTATAGGGTACCAGCTGAGGTTTTGAAGGATAATAAATCTTTGTGTAAATGAAGGGCCTTTGCTTTTTACTTTATCATTACCATGTAAAAACATCTGTGTTTCTAGAAGACTAAATCCTGTCAGTCTTAGATTCTGCATTCAAGATGTGCCACTCTATCTACCCAGTAAGTTTCTCGTTAGTTAACTACTGCCTCTAGATTTCCCAGCTCTTTGTGTGACTACCTGCAAGAAAGATTGAAAACATCTAATGTTCACTTCGGAAAAAAATTGTGGCTTCAGGGCAAGTTCCTTCTTGTGGTTAAGATTCTAAAAAAAAGGGAACAATATCAGATGGAAGATTAGGTAGAGTTTCCATCCTGTCTTGAGTTCTGCAGCAGAATGGCTGGGCTCTTATTCCTAAAAGTAGATGTAGCGTTGCATAATATGATCCATGAGAGCCAGTACCATACACAGCCATATATATGTACATAAACTGATACAGGAACAGGTAGCATGAATAATTTTCCAAATGTGCTGATGTTTCAAAGTCTAAAAGAAATTTTAACATTGCGCTTCAAGAGGATTATCAAGTTTTGCGTATCCTTCATTAGCTGGTGTGTATAGAAGGCTTGGAAACTTTGGAAAGACATGCAGGCTAGAACACAGTAAGCTACCAAAAGCATTAAAGGGAAGGATTGTTGTTCTGCTTTCTTCTGACCTTAAAATTAATTAAACCTTCATGTATTGTCAGGCTGTTTTTCACAGTTCCTTGAAACAACACTAGCAGTGAGGATTTTGAGTGATTCAGATGTTCACCAAGATGTTTCATTTGAAAACTAAATGGAAATTGGGATCGCGTATGCTACTATCAGCTGAAATTTCTGTTTGGCTGGTTTGGAGGATGGAGGAAGGAACAGGAGTTTGGAGAGTACAGCAGCAAAAACTCTATAGCAAATTGACTGCCTGATGCAGATTTTCTCTATAGAGGCTCTCCTAGGAGCGATGGACAGATGCAGAGAACCGTGTATTGTCTCTGTCTGTGTTCTGAGCTGCCTGGGGAAGTCTGTCCGTAAGATGGTGTCAAAAAGCTCTTGAGTACTCAAAAACATGAGATGACTGACTGGAGGTGGGCTCCCCAGAATGGCATCCAGCACAGCCAGACAGCTGCCAAGAGTTTGCTGCATGATATGAAGAATTGTGCCTTAGGGCTTTTTGTCCTGAGCTTTACTACTGAAAAGAAGTGCCTGTATCTTGAGTGCTTGCGTGACACAAGGCACCTAAAACTCCTACAGACCTGCAAAGTTGAAAGCCTTGTGTAAGTGGTCACTTGTCTGCAGTAGGCGTATTGTTATTTCAGAGTGCAAGTGGTAGGAAACACAAAAGAGTTGCTAAAAGAAGTGGACGTGAGCTACAGTTTCTTATAGTTGCAAGATGCTATTAATTACAAAGTTATTTCTTAGGAAGAGAATTCTAGATCATGGCACCTGAAGACTTTTTTGACGATTCTTTCCAGTAGGAACTGGAAAGCTTTGCCATTTACAGAGGACAGATCTTGCACAGAGACAGGCAAAGAAGGTACTGATCTTATACATGGATTTTAGGCCTTGTTCCAAGGGCTGTTTATGCATTTCACATAAACATGAAATGTAAAAGGCATAAACAGTCCTTGGAGAATGGGGTGGAAGCCAGATAAATTCCAAGAAGATAAAGTGAAGTGCCTTTAGAACCTGCTAAATCTGGAGAGCATCTACTTACAATTTTGTGTACATGCAGTTGAATTCCACCCACTCCAACAGACCTGGCCTTTCGGTGGGACAGCAGAAGGTCCTAGATGATAAGGATGCCACAGAGTAGCAGCCCTGCTGTTTAGCTCACCCAGAGGGACTGTGTTCTGTGATCTTGGAAGTGGAAACAGGAAAACATCATGTCCAGCATTTAGAATGTTTAGCTGGAGTATAATGGCTGTTAAACATTCAAATCACTAATGCTACAACATGATGAAATGCTCCTTTAGTGTAGAAACATTTTTAGAAAGACCCATCAAGTCCTTTTGAGGGTGTTTATTAAAATACTTACAGACACTGAAAATTCTCTGCTGTGTCAGCTTCAGCAAAGGGACATGTACATTAACCTCGGCCTCGGAGTGTGTTTTCCTGCTGTTCACAGTGGTAGTTCCCATAAACAACCAGTGGGACAGTGTACTTCTAGATTTGAAAGTTATGTATGCTTACCCACATTTCAAAGTTTTCTAACTCCATCTTTCAGAGATCAAGTCAAAATTTGGAGCCACAAAAGGTCCAAATGATATGTCAAAATATTCTGAATAATTATTATTGATAAATCTGATTATTTTTTTAAAGCCAGCCTTGAGATTATTTGGAGTTGACTCATTCTTTCTAAACTCCATGTTGACAAAACACAAATAGAGAGGATAAAATATATGCAGTGCCATGGAGCTAGGAACAGTTAATGGGAATTGGAAATGGGCAGTCTTGAAGAAATAAAAACGACAGCAAAATAGTAAAGGAGGAACAAATTAATTCTAAGTGAATTTCTAATGCTGGAGACTGCAAGGTCTGATTATCTGGTTTAAAAAAATGTTTAAATGTAGAATGTTCATGGAAAAAAACTCTTTCATAGTTGTTTTGTTGTACCAACAGCTACCTCTGCTGGCCCAGTTCCTTATAAGCATTTAATCTTTTTTCTAACACAAAATGTAGACAAAAATCTAAATCTCTTCTCAGTGTGTCAAATTTCATGTCACAGTTCAACACTCAGATGGTTACTGGAAACTCTTTTATGTATTTTTTTAAATTCTGGGCTTGAGCAGCAAAACTCCCCTGCAGTGATTTCTCTTCAATCAACTCTCCCTTGTTTGTAAGCCTGTTTATGGTGTTTTGTTTTTTTTAGTACAAAACCAGGGTTAATAGAAAAAAATTAAGAAGGAAAATGCTGTGAAGTCAATGGGGTAGGTGTGATATAACAAGGTGCTTTTTACTTGAACTTTTAAAAATACCAATGACATTTCTTACCTGCGGTGCTCCTTTAAAACCACTAGAAAGATGGTCTGCCTCAGAGGGCGTTCTCTGTTTTTTTTCCTGTTCTGCATTTGTGCTGCCCCGTGTGGGTTTTCCGTTCCCACGCCTGCCAAGCCGCCAGCAGTTGGTGCCATTTGCAAATGTCCACAGAGACAAGGGTGCCCAGGCATCCCTGCCGTTTTCTGATGCGTTTCCTGTAATGCACCGTGGCAGAAAGAAAGAGCGAATTTCTTTTTCTCTCTGAACCGCTGGATGTCACTGCAGCCCCAGCCGAAATGAAGGACAGGCGCAAACCCGTTTTTTTTCCTGCAGTAAAAGATTTGCATAACAAAGATGCCAGGGAGAGACCACTGTAGATTCCCATTAGTCTAGAAGAAAGCTGTTAGAAATTACTGCTGCCATCTTTTTACTTGGGCGGACAAAACGTCCTTTTTAAAATAAGAAACTTAAAGGAAGGACGGTCTGTGTTCAATGATAGAGTCTGTGGTATACTGATATTTCTAAATGAGTGTAGAGGGAATAAATTATTAACACACTTGATGTAATCCTTACTAATGTCTTATTGTTTAGTAATATATCTTTTAGATACTGCCAGTGCCTGAGTGGCTTCCCTTATCCTGCAGACTTGGGCCCCGGGCTGCTGCAGCAGAGCCAGAGCAGATGGGGGTAACAGCCCTTTGGTAACTGCACGGGGGGCTGGTGAGATGGACAAAATACTGTAGAAACATAACGGATACAGCTAAATCACTGTTTTGGTCTAATGCACTCTAATTTTATTTAATGGTTCCATCCTAATTTCTTCTTCTAATTGATCCTGAAAAAGTTATCCAGGTTTTCTCTAAAATATTTCTACTTTCTTTTTGGTCCAGCTACTGATTTCTTAGGATTTGAAGTCTCTCAGTAGCTTCTGTGGGCTTTTTTTCCTTGCCCAGTCCCGTCTCCCTTTACCTTATAAGTATCAAAACCACATGGTAAATCCAACTTTGATTTCCAGAAACTTCCCTGCATAAATACAAATTTCTTCCACTGAAAAGTTGTGTTTGATGATAATGTTAACACTAAACAGATAGGGTGGAATTGGTCATGACATTTTCCACCAGCTACTGCTCATAATGGATCACTCATTAATTTCAGGAAATGTTTTGTAGTTGTCAGAGGAAACAGCATTGACAAACATCAGCCTGCACGAGTTCACTAAAAATTCAGATTTTTCCATTTTCATTCCTGCAGTATTGCTGCACCCTTTTACTGCTGTAAAACTGGCTGTCTTTTAAAAGCCTTCCAATTTGCCCTAGCACTTAGTTAATGTTTCTGTGATGGATGAGATTTTTACCTTAATTTTCTTGGCAACACAGTGAAGCACACAGAACAGAGATAATGTCAAAGGCAAATAAATGGGACATAGAGAGTCTGTTTGAACTATTTCCATGCTAATAGGGAACACGGTCAATTCAACTGCTCTGCAAACTGCTAACACTAACCATTTTACAAGACTATTTTAAATTGCAAGAGAATGTTATTTTACTGCAGAATGCCCTTCCTAATTCCACAGTCCTTACATCCCGAAGCTCCTGAATTTCCCTGAAATTTCCCATTTCACCTGGTGAATCTCAGCATTTACTATTGCACTCCCCATCTTCCCATCTCTTAGAGAAGCAGCACACTGGCGCTTTCTGCCTCGGCTCTGGACTTTCTGGAGATGTGACTCATTTCTGTAAAAGATTACTTCAGTACTTCTGAGTTGGAGAAAGGATCTCTTCTAGTTCTTTCTACCACCTGATAATCCCATGGCCTTTCCTATTGCCCCTTCCTCTCTTAGATCCTCCCTAAAATTCAGGTGATTCTTGTTCTAGCAGCTTCTTTCAGCTTTAACAATTTAACTTTACTTTGGTTTCTAAAAAGCCTCGAGCAAGCTCAGGGAAGCCTGACAACCCCTGGCTTTAAAAAAAAAAAAAGAAAAAAGAAAAAAAACCCAACCATGTCTTTGAAGAACGGCATGTATGGGATGAGAAGGAATCCTGATAACATGACCAGCAGGTGGGTAACGCACTGGTGTCTATCCTCTTTCTCTGACTTCAGACGGGTGTGGGTGAGGGGAACTGTGCATTTATGCCATATGAATTCTAGCATGGTTGCAGTTGTCAGCCTTGACCTAGTGCAGAATTATCACACAAAAGAAGCACTTAGCTCACTCTGTTTAACTGCTCAACTGTTCCTTTCACCGTTTAGCCAAACGCTCGGTGGGGTTGTTGCCATCTTTGTGAGTGGTGCTTGCTCCTGATCTAGGAGGAATAAGGAAGCCACCAAAGTCCAAGCCCTGGAGCATGTGATGGAAATACAGAGAATATGAGGCCTGTAATAATGCTGCTGGTGTTGAACCACCTTCCTTAGTTTTGATTTCCTGTGCACAAATGTATCATCACGGTTAGTGAAGCACCAAAGCAAATAGTTTTGCTCTATATATGAGGAAGAGAATGAAGATGACCGAAGTGTTTTCCTGTGTCAAGGCAGATCATATAAGGTATGGAAAGGAGGGAACAGAAGCGGTGCACGGCAGTTAGAAGCTAAGCTAGACACTGGGGTACAAAGAGCTACTGCTGAGGAAAGCTTTGGTTTCCTGTCCACGTCCTTATCGCTGTTATTCAGCATACATGCCCCGCCCGCTTCCCGAAATACTCGTACAGTGAGCCTTATCTGCTTTCGATCTACGCACCAGAAAGGCAGGAACACCTTTCTGCCGTAATTTCGGAGAACGGGGAGGCCAAGATGCAAAACTTTGATGGGTCCAGCCAAGCGGCGGGAAAGGACGGTCCCCAGGAGCCCGTCTCAGGGCAGGTCTCAGCTCGGCGAGCCGCCGGTGGTGGTGGGGAGGGCATTTCCGCACCGGCCAGGCGATGATGCCGCAGGTGTGAGCTATCACTTGCTCTCCATACGGGTTTAAAAAGCGCGGGTCAGCCCCTCCTTCCTCTCCCACCTCAAAACAGATTTGAAAGCCCTGGGACGCCTGAAGACTCAAAACACTCCTCGGGGTAATTTTATTTATTTTCCTTTCACCTTCTGGCTTTCCAGGTAAAACTCAATTTTGCCTTCAATATTACCCCCAAAAGTGCTGTCCCTGGCACGCTGGTTCTCGCCCCGAAAGCCCCGGCGCGGGGAGGACGCGCCGCCGAGGGGCCGGGCCCGCCGCGGGGCAGGCCGGGCCGGGCCGGCTTTCCCAGCCGCTTCCGCGGCGCGGGGGACGCGGCCATCTCGACCAGAAAACTAGACTGAAATACCACAGCTGAGAGCCTTTCCGAACGGGAGAGGTCTGCCTCCAGCCGAGCTGCCAAGCGGGCTGCGGAGGGTCGCCCGCTGGGAAGGGGCGGTGGGAAGGTGAGGGGCGGCCGTTCCCGCCGCTGGGGCGGGGCGGGGGCCGCCGGCTCTCGCAGGCTCCACCCGGCCTCGGAGGTCCCCGGGGGACACGGGTGGGGGTCACAACAGGCGAAGCCTCCCGGGGCCCCGCAGAGCGCGGCAGGCCTCCTGCGCCTGCCCTTTGTGTGGAGCACGATTGCGTGCGGGGAGCGGGCGTGGCCGGAGGGACGGGCGTGCATTTCCGCGCTGCCTCGGCCCCCAGCGGGAGCACGGCGGCGGTGGCGGGTCGGTGGAGCGGGAGCCTGGGAGCTGGTGAGCGGCCGTGCTGAGGCGGAGGAGGCCCGGGAGCGCCGCCGAGCCATGTCCATGGACTAGCCGAGGCAGCGCAGGGATCCCCGAGTACGCCGGCCGCTGCCTCGCCCTCCTCCCAACTTGGCGAAACTTGGCGAGCAGGCTGCTGCCCCCGGTGAGTCTCCGCCGGCCCGGGCATCCCTCACGGCCGTCTGCCTCGGGGGTCGTGCGGTGTCCCCGCCATAC
The DNA here is from genome assembly GCF_036013475.1 of Columba livia. Lineage (NCBI taxonomy): Eukaryota > Metazoa > Chordata > Aves > Columbiformes > Columbidae > Columba > Columba livia. The sequence goes on along the minus strand of NC_088607.1, from coordinate 27,455,224 downwards.
GGAATGCCCCTTTTCCCCCCCAGCTTTAAGCGCCAGAATATTGACCTCCCCAGGAGAACGGCTCGTCCCTGCACATCCCCTCCAGCTGTTGAACCGGGTGGGAGCGAGCGCTGTCCGGCTGCCGTCCCTCAGGGCGCGTAGGCTCCCAGGCTGCGTGAGCTTCCCGAAACGCGGGGCCATGGCGAGCCGCTGCCATTGTCCTTGGCCATTAAAGGAAGCCGGGGAGGCCGGGCGAGGTTTCCTTTGGGAGTTCATGCAAAGTTGGTTCGTTGGGTGAGGTGCCACAAGGAAAAAATACTTTTTTTTTTTTTTTTTTTTTTTCTTTAGAAAAAGGCGTTTCGGGGTGCTGCAGCCGCAGGGCGGCGTTTGGCTGCTCCTTGCTCCGCTGTAGCACCGGTTGCTCCAGCCCCTGCCCTCAGTCCAGGCGTTGCTGTTGGCAGAAGCAACTTCCCTGTGTGTGTGCGAGGATCGAGGCCTGGGACTTTTTGTTTTTATTATTTTAATTGCTTGTAACGTGTGTTAGCGAGGGAGCTCTCTGACACCCTGCCGAAGCGGAGGCCATGCTGCTCTTGATGCGTGTTTCTGCTCCTGTGGGGTCCTGGGGTGGGTGTTTGCATCATTGACACATCACCACTTCCCGTTGGGTCATGTACCTTTTACCTGGTTGTCTGTGTAGTTTCAGGTGAATCTTTTATTTCTGGTCGGTGACTGCTACAGAGCAGTGCTGACAAGCTGCTGCATGGAGGCCCTATGAGGAGAGTTCAAGTAAAATGCATTATGCATGGTTCAAGTGGCAAACGTGTGGGGTTGTTGTTGGTTTTTGTGTTTGTTTTTTTTTTTTTTTTTTTTTCCTCTTTGTGATTTTTTTTTAAGGAAGGGACTAGCCCTTCTGTATTTCTAGGGAGAAGGTTTAAGCTAAGCTGGAAAAGTCTTGGTATTATGCAGGACCCATGGTGCTGTTCTTGTCTAACTTCCGTACTGGCTTTTTTTGTGTGTGTCTGTAGAACAAGCCAGTTTTACACTTGCAGAATATCTGCATAAGACTGTTAAGCATATGTCTGACTTTATCTCACACACTCGATGTAGACTTAGTGGTTTCATTTCGAGCCTTTCTGAATAAACAAATCACTGTAAAAATAAGTTACTCGTGTTGGGTTTTCCTTTCCTTAGCAGGTCATCAAAGGTGGTGGTGGAGGGCAGGATATTTTATGATAACTGGCAGAGTAGGATTTTTTTTATTTTTTTTTTTTTTTAAATAAAAACATAAAGCTTGTGACCTGGAGCTCCGGCTTAAATACTCCAGCTCCTAGAGAATGGAAGTACAAGGTATATCTTGTTCATAAATATTCTGTGAGGTGACAATCTTCTCTCTGGCTGTCTCCATCAGTGAGTTAGGCATCAGTACTCATGTGCTCTTACGACTTCCTGAGCCACTTTATAGTTACAATAAATGTGTGAAACTTTAAATGCTTGGGTGTGGATGAGTGTATATTTGGCATATGGATATATCCCACTATCTGCTTGATGGAGGCATTGTGTGAGAAGAGAAGGGGTCAGGTGGGACTTCTAGTCACTGGTGTGAAGGAGGAATGAGCTGGGGGGGAGATTACTTTGCAGTTTTTGGTTGTGTTTTTTAAACAAATCAAATAAATACACTTGTCAAAATGGTGTTCTTTATCCTCTGGCTAATGACACTTGAAGAAGGTACTTTTAGGTGATATACTTTTTAGCTCTGTTTTTGCAGGGTGGGGAAGGATGAACATAGTGATGTTGCTTGTCCTTAATTTCATGTTCAAAATTACAATGCCACTGGAACAGCAGTTTTCAGAAATAGCTTTCTGAAAGTTTGGAAATGCATTTATGATAGTGTTGAAAAACGATGTGCAAGTTTGTTTTGCGGGTGACTTTTTGCTTTATTTTTATTGACCTTGCTCATAGATGGATGAAACCTTGCTAAAGGTAAGGCTTAGAACTAAATCAAAATCACTGGAAGTTGCTCTTCTCTGTTGTTTGCTTTGTGTGATTATTATTTAGTGTAAGTTGATCCAGTTAGTTCTCTTTGTAGCTTCCTTTGTGTAAAAGCGTTGTTTTCACTCCCCAGGTAAGATGACCAGATAGAAGCATCACACTTGAGTCTTGAGTCTTGTTCTTGTCTGTGGGCATAGGCTTTGCCTGGCATTTAGTGCATTGCAGAATAATTTGGTTTACGCTGTTTTCCTGTTTAAAGTCTCTTTCCTCTCTTCCCTCCCCCCTTGTGGGATGGGTTGGAGGGGCGTAGGTGCAGAAAAGAAAGGAAAAAAAATATATTTTGTGAGCACTGTGTTAGAAGCAATGGCTGTGCAAGAGCTTTCATGTAGGTAACGTACCTGACAGGACTGAAATTGGGTATGTTCTGGGCTACCTTTTGCTGGATTTAGGCCTTGGAGTACTTAATGAAAGGATCATAAAAAGCTCTTGCTCTAAGTCCTGAAATGCAGTCTAATTGGGGCACTTTCTGTGGTATTGAAGATGTGACTTTTTTTCTCTTAAATATAGCAAGAAAATTGTTGACATGATGTGTTATGAATTTGATCATGTGTGGGATGTCAATGTCTAGATAATCCGGATGAAGAAGTTTAAATTGTAGATTAACTTCTAATGAAACAACTGAAGAGTAAGTTTTTTGATCCCCTATAGGTTGTTTTGTCTTGAGGCTGACCTCGGAGTTTCTTAGGGGGTAGTTATACTTAATTGATGAAGATTTGATGTGTGGCTACCAGTTGGCCATTACCTGTAAATGGATGTTTGGGGTAAAAAGGGGTAGGGGGGGAGTTTTTCTCCTGACAAGCTCCTCCAATTAATGCTCAGTCTTCTATCACATTTCTCATCATGTATTAGGTGTGCCACAGTTTGAACACTGCTGAGTGTGAATAAATTAAACTCTGTTCTAATCTCACTGTGTTAAATTGGAAATGTTATTGAGGTGTGTGCGAGCGGAAATGGACTTCATAGAGCTATTTTCAAAACTGTTCCTATGGATTGTCCCTTTCTGTAATTTTCTGCTTTTGCAAAAACAAATGCCGCTTGGGTTGGGTGTGGAGAAATATGTGGGTTTCAGACACCAGACAAAGGAGACGCTTAATGCCTCACATGTGAGTCGAGAATGTCTTTACTTGTGGGCTTTTTGTGCCATGCTGCTTTGCACTGTGGCTTCCTGGGTCAGAACTTCCTGTTTCTGGTAGAACAGACTTTTGTACTTTGGCATCTGTGATGCATTTCCAAAGCTAACAGACTGCAATTCGCAAAATCCATGAACATGCCACAGTTCTCATGTTGTTTCAAGCCCTTTCACTGAAGTAACTAAGATCAAGTATATTGAATCCTCAAACAAGAGTTTTCTCTACTTCTGAGTAAATGTTGCAGGCTGTTGCTAAAGGGGAATTAAGAAATGGTCCTTGTGCAGGTGGCTTCTGATTGTATGTCCAAAGGATGGTCACGTGTCTTCCCCGCTACTATTACACAGTCCTAAAATCGATGGCTCTCCTGGAACTGTGGTGTTGGGAGCTTGTGTGAGGGCACTGATGGGCAGCTTGGGCAGGAACCGGATCCTTTGCCTTGACCCTCTGGCTCATGCTCAGTCTAAAACATCTGATAAAGGAAAGGCTAAGAATGATGTCAGAGATGATCAGACTCAAGCTCATCAGGCTTAGATACATGGGAGTTTTAAAGTATAATAGTTTGAGTCCCCCCCAGAAAGGCTGAGATCTGATTTTTAATCTAGCAGTAAAAAAAAGAGGGTAAAAAACTGAAGCCTCTAGATTCAGGTGACTTCATTTTGAAAACAGCCACAATTTAATTACTTAAACACAGTTGAATGTCTTGTACTTAATTTTTTTTTGCATTGTAAAGCAGCTTCTCTTTATCCTGGATGACTAAACAAAACCTGTTTTCAATATGGTCAGTGAGCTGAAAAATCATTGTTAGGTAAATTTGCCTGTTTAGTCATATCACAGGTGAGGGTTACAGCAAAGAATTTAACCTGCAGAAAATGGTGGCTGCCAAATACTGACAGAATAAGAAATTAATTTTCTTGTTCAGAGTGCACCTTGACCCTTTTGGAAGGGGAGACCAGCACTTGTTCTTCAGTGCTTCCTGTCTCTGTTGCTTTTTGGGAACAAAGCAACAGTATTTTATCCCTTTCCTTGTAGTAAAGCTTGTGCATGAAATGTGTAAGTGAATGAATTTCTATTCTTATTCGGAGTGCCTCCTTGCACGTGTTTCATCTGAGAGCTGTTTTAGTGTCCTTGTCTTTAGAATCTGTGCAAAAGCTGAAAATCTTAGGGCTGTCTTCATCTTTAATCTGAACCTGAATGTAAAGGGCAAAGGTGTAATAAACAGAGCTTTGCTTCCTCTTGTTCTTTGCAGCAGGTGTTGTTGAATGTTGTCCTGGTATTGCAACAGAGCTTTTGTGTTTTATGTTCCCAGTCTAGAAAGCGGGTATTTATAACAGACTGGTAGAAGTTTTCCATGTGCAGCCTCTGATGTAGTTGGGGCTCTTCCTTTACCACTGGTATGCTCAGGCATTTACTGAGCTTGCGTGTGCCTATAAGCTTTGGCTTTTTTAATGGCTTGTTTTATTTTGGTGTTTCCATTCTGTTTCTGACAGGTTGCTAGTGTACAAACCCAAATTTGTTTATGTGGCCAAACAGCCCTTTCCAGAAATCTCTTCTCCTGTTTTTAAGGTTTCTCTTTCCTGCTCCGACAATAAATAATTGATAATTGAGTCTCTCTGGAAAGGTGTTTTGTCTACATAATTGATGGACTTGGAGGTAACAAGGTGATTTCTGGTTGCTGCAGTTGCAGCTACAGGAAGCAGTAGGAAGCCAGTATTCAGAGGCAGCTGAATGCTGTGAATTGTAATATTTCAAAAAAGCATGATTTGTTCTACTTTGAGAGCTGTCTACTCTTGCTTCAGGCTATAAAATCAGTGCTGAAACATGAGCAGTGACATCTAGAAACTCTTGGAATAGAAGACAAAGGGAATAGCCTCAAGTAACTTGCATCTGAAGGAAGACACCTGAGATTCTGGGCTTCAGTCTCTTTTGCAACAGCAGGCTTCCGGCTGCCAGGATAAGGAGCTGATTCTCTTGATGCACATTTCTTTTCCCTCAACAATTTGTTATTAAATGGTGCTCAGGGAAGCACTTCATGCTGTGTAGAATATGAATGCAGTAGCATAGCTGCATAGAATAAGGGCTAGAAAACAGCAAAGCTTTCTACCCTGCTCTAAGTATTCAGTTATTTAAATTTGACTGTGTGGCAAACCTGTGGAGAAGGAAGGTTCATGTACAAAAGTTGTCTGACTTGAAACTAATAGGCAGTTAGTGAAATTACTTTCATAAGACAACAAAGTGGCTTTCTTTGCAAAGTGTACAGCGTGCTGGCGTTGCAAAGGGTATTTTGATGAAGAAGTCATAGCAGTGGTTTGCATCCGCAGAGCAGAAGAGAGTTCAGCTGGAAGACCTTGTCCAGCTGAGACAATCGAGAAGGGAGGGTGGTGCTCAGCTCTCTTTTCTGAGCTGTGCTGCTTGTGTCACCAGTCATGCTGTCAGCCTGTTAAGATGGTAGTTTTGTGTGCTCTTTTTTTTCCTCTGGAGATTTTTTTTTTTTCATTTTATTAAAGGTACAGATTAAGAAGTGTTTGTGTCTAACCTCTGCACCTTCTAATTCTGCTGGCGCATTTGCTGTTAGCTATTGCAGAGGCTAACATCTGCATTGGAAGGAGCTCTGACAGTGTCACTTCATGGCCTTTGCTGCCTTGATCTCTGTGTTGTTGTTGGCATACTCCTGAGAGGTGGAAAGCCTGTTTTCCCTCCTTCCCCTGGGGTGGATGCAGAGTTTTTCCAGTGAGATGGTCGAGGTTTTCTCACGACCTGCACAAGGATTGGTTCTGGGGGAAGGGCTGGTGCTGTTCAAGCATGGGCTGGGCAGCCTGGGGCAGCTTTGGTTTTTGTCTTTTTTGTTCTTTTTCCTTATGTTGTGGTAGTGTGTGCAGGGTGCTCTGTGAACCTGCCTGCCACGTCTCATGAAGCACTGGCTTATTTCTATGTCTTTGGGCTGAAACATCTAGTCTGCTGAACAGCTGGCAGTGGTTGAGATCATGAGGTGTTTGGTGAATGCCATTTTGTCACGTATCTGTTTTCCTGTGTTGTGTTAGAGGCTTACCTGCTAGCTGGTTTTTGAAAGTCACAAGTGTGTTTCTTTACCGGAAAGTCAGTTGGTAAGGAGAATAATTACATGATGATTAAGCTGTCTACCTGGCCACAAGTAGCTATTTTCTTTTGTGGCCTGTGAGCTGGTGATTGTCCCTGGTCAGCATGTAAATAAGGTTCTCCTGGGCATGTTGTGAATACAATTGTTGCACAAGGCTGAGGGCAGCAAAAGCAAGCAAGCTTTGAAAGTGATCTCCCTAAACCCAACGTGCATTAGCACCCCATCCCCCCAGTAAGTAGGTTCTGTGGTGCTGGAAAGATGCCTCGTTTGGAATCAGTGTTCCTCTGTTTGAAAGTGTGGGTCCTGTTACTTGGGTTGAGAAGGGGGGAAAATCCGAGTTTTTTCTTTTTTTTTTTTATTTGATTCAGCTCCACATCATTGCTTAACCAGGACAAGTGATGGGGGCGGGAAGAAAACACCAAAACAAACCACCACAAATTATATGCTTACTTCTTTAGTGTATATGACTATAATCAGTCTCCTGTTTTTCTCTCTTATGAAAAAAAGAAAATGAAGGGGTATCCTTTTTGACTTACGTGTAAGTGGAGACTTGAACAAGTGGCATTCCTGGAAATGGAAGAACGCCACAATACGTCTGAAAGTTTAGGATGTTCTCTGAAGAAAGAGTGGATTTGTTAGCAAAGAAAGTTTGTGGTTTCCTGTCTTTAAGTTGTAACTTATTTTTGTGTTATAAAGTGGTATAGCAAATGGAGGACCTGTTTTGTTCTTGAAACATTTTGGTCTGTATGGAGATGTGGGAAGGAGCAGACAATGTGTATGGAATAGGTTCTGTTACTGTTGAGTCACTAAATAGAAATAAAATTCCCTGATCGCTAAATAGAGATAAAATTATTCCCTAAACTGGAAGTTCTGGCTCCTCAAATTATTTACTTTGTAAGGGTTCCAAAACCTCCTGTTGGAAGGAGGAAAAAGTCGAATTACAAGCTTGCTTTAATTTGAGACCTTGAGTTTTGCCGTGCTACTGTTGGTGTTATAGGGAGTGTGTATGTATCTGCCCTCATGAAAAACAGTTAAAAGCAGCTGAGGAGTTTTGATCAGCTAAGATTATTGTGGCTACTTGTTCTAACAGGCTTTGCGCCATAGAGCGAATAAACTGGTTGAAATGACTGACACACTTCTGCATGTTTCAGAATACCTGGACTTTCCGTAAAGTCAAAGGAAAATGTAGCTTGTGGTTTGTGTATACTAAATAAGTTACAACACAGGCAAGCTCTTATTCAGGTAAAACTGGTCAATGGTTTTGTTAAAATTTTTGTAGGCATGAAAGATTTTTTTTAGACTTTCCCAAGATGTTAATGAGCCATCCATTGACCTGTGGTGATGGTGTTGGGTTTGCTTATCCTGGTGTAATCTGACTGCATTTTAACTTGTGTGAGCATGGCTTATCCCTTAGTGCTTCTGAGGATAAGGTCAGTGAAGGCCCTATGTGCTGTACTCTACTCTTTCCTGCAATTCTTAAATACTTCTGAGGAGCCTGACAGTTTACAAGAAGATCCTTCTCTCTTCTACTATCTTTCACTATTCTGTTCATGTCTGGAAAATTCCAGCTTTTAGAGATGGTTTACTTGTAACATTTCTTTCTGTGTCCTGTGCTGTCTCCCGCTTTAAGTTAGAATATGGAGCATACACTTTATTTTTGGTCAGCTACTTTGAGCAGATTTCCCTTAATCTGGGTAAGAGATCCATGGCTTTCAGTCAGTGCCTTTGTCAAGTGCTGCTCTGTGTTGGAGCAGAGAGTCTCTATGTGGTGTGCACTTACTACTTTAGTGAACCTGAGGTCAGTGGAGCAGAAGTAGCTTAAACTTAGTAAAATTCAGTGGATAGCTGAGTAGAGTTGTAGTGGCGATTACTAAAAATATTTTCTGTTTGAATTTACATGGTCAATACCTGCATTCTACAGTGTCATTAGTTTTCATTCTGACTAGTTTGTATAAAAGAAAATATGGAAATTTTGAAGATGCTTTTATTTTGTGGAATTTTTTTTAGCATTACTAGTAGCTTATATAGCTAAGTAGGAAGAAACTTTACCATGTGAAAGCAAGGCCAGCCAGCTGTGTATCTTTTGGTAGCTTCTGTGTGAAGAGCAGTGGAAAGTGAAACTGTTACAGCCAGCCGCTCTTGTCCTCTGTCACTGCTCTTTAATTGCTGTGGGGGCGATCCCTAATTCTGCTTGCTTTTTTCCAAGTCTTCCTTTAGTGTGTTTCTGTTAGTTGAAGAAATCAACTGGAGCTGAAAATATCCCATGAATGGCAGCTTGATTAGCTCCTTGAATTGCAGTTGTGTGATGCAGAGCCCTTAGGCCACAGTATTGGTGATATTAGTCAAGTGGGCAGTTCAGAAGAGGTTGAAAGATGACACTTATTGGTGCCCACATAGATTATTTTTCAGAATTTAAAGTTCCTACATTCTGAATGTTAGTTTAAGTTCAGAGTACTTTTACATTACATTTCAGATGCAAGTATTCACCCACATGAAAGCAGTGGCTTGGCCAAAAGCATGTGCATAACTTCAATGTGAATTAACTATAGAGCTTCAGTGGAGCTCTTCTGAATCACTGCTTCCCCCATTGGGTTTAAGAACACTGGTTGGTGTATGTTCATTACAGGTTTTCCAAACTTGCAATTTGTGCTGTAGTGAGTAAAACCTGGTCACTGAAACCTGAAGCTCTTCCTGTTTTATAGGGCACTGGATCAGCTCAGAGGGATTGTTTTGTAGAATTTGTATTGGAGCAACTTGTGCTTGGAATACTCTTCAAATAATTTGAGGACTTTGAGTCTTCAGCACACTGCAAAAAGAAGACCCCTGGAATATGGTATAAGAAATCTGTCTGGCTCTGGTCATGTTTTCCATTGAGTTCAGAGATCTGTTATCTGCCACTACTTTTCCTAGTAAAACAGGGATAACCTATTAGCAATATCTGTCTTGCTTAGTGAGTCTTTTAGGTTACAAAATACTCCTTTGTTGAATAAACTTAGGTTTCCTCTAAGAATGAGCAAGGATTTCTCTGCTCTTCTGGACTGCAGCAAAAGTAAATACATTCTACTTGTATTCCTTAAGAGAAGCGTGTATTTTCTTTGTGAGGCCCCAGTCAGAGTTCCTTGGAGACAAAATTACAAATACGAAGATGACACATGCTTGTAGGGAGTTCCTGAATCATTGGCAGGGCTACTGTCTGTGTTTCTAAGAACAGGTTAGCCTGTAAGAGCTTGAAATCATGTCAGTTTTTCTTGCCTTTGTTGCACCAGCTCAGTCCTTACAGGTGAAGATTTGGTGCCCAGCTCCCAGATGTACTCACATTAAGGCTCCCTTGGTAGTCAGCTTCTCTCTGGTATGTGGAAAGAGCAATTTGTAGGTGCCTCTTAGTAGCTCTGTTTTCAGAAGGTCCTAAGAAAAAAATCTCAGAATTATCCCTGGTTAGGGATAAGTCTTTCTTTCAACTTCACACACACATACAAACCCTTTTGATTGAGCACCTCCAATTATTTTTAATTTTAATTATTTTTAATAGCACCGTGTCTTGAATGAATGAACTGATGCTTTTTTTTTATATATAAATTTGGTGGTGTTGGAGTAATGAAATTAAGTAGTCATAGCAAAACAGACAATAGGTTGAAGTGTGTCTCTTGCAGCATTTTAAATTCTTCTTGCTCCTCAGTGTTCTTTTGACTGTTCATTTGCTTCACCAGCTTAATACATACTTGATGCTTTGTATTGAAGAACGATGGGAGCAGCAGCCGACAGCTTACAAAATGATTTTTTTTTTTCCTTTTTTTCCCCTTTTTTTTTTTTAGTTTTTTTTCCTTTTTTTTTTTTTTTTTTGTTGCATTAATTCTGTCCCTTTTCCCCAAGCTTCATCCATTTGTGCATCAGCTTCAAGTGTGGTGCTGGTGTAGGCTGGCGTTGCAGGGCTGCTACATTTCCATGAGCACTCTGGGAAGCTGGCACTGCTGCTGGCTTCCCATCCTTGTTCTTCTCGGGGGGGGGGCATGCGGGGAAGGGGATCAAGACTATGACTGGTGACAGTACTGTCTGAACCTGGAACCTGAATGTGGTTTAGGTCTGCCTTGTAAAGTTAAAGGATCAAAAGAATTTGTGGACCTAGATCTAGAGATGTGCAGTAGTGTTATTGGTGTTCTTGTTCTAGATTTAACATCTTGTGAGGATCTCCCTGTATATCCAAATTAGATTGTTTAATGTATCACAGTTTCTGTTTTGTGAGAGTTAAAAATCTATAGACTATGAATATCACTACTGTAGCATTTTGAAGGTAAGAGTGGAATCTGTGGGTGTAGAAATGCTTTGGAAATGGCAGTAGCCTCTTAATGAATGACTACATTTTTTTCCCCTCACTGAAGCTGTAAACACAGGGTGAAAATTATATATTCTGCTAGAGCAGCAGTGCTTTGTATTTAATTTTTAGAAATTCCTCTTGTCATGAGTGGGCGCTGTCAGCTGACACAATGTGACTTGCTTTGTCTGAAACACAGTAGAGAAAGTTACTAGTCTACACTGCCCACATACTACTTTAATCTTACTAGTGTTTTGTAGTATTGCCTAACCATAGTTATGTAGCTTGTGATGTAAATTAGATGAAATACTGATGCAGCAGATTTCTAGAGTGGTAACAGATGTCTCCTACATTAGGAAACCTGACTGCTTTTAGCGTAAACATGGGGAAGGTGGCTGTGTGGCCTTGAGTGGATTGCTTGGTCTGTTTGTAGGGTTAGGGGAAAAAGTCAGGTGTACTTACACTTTAATTATGTCGGAATGTAACTCCCACATCAGTAGTGATTAGATTGCTCTATATGGTCTTTGGTGCTCTGTCAAGAAAGAACCAAAAGATTTCTGATGAGGACAAGCAGAGAGTAAGTCAAATCTGCTCTTAGTATAGGTAGGTGTTTCAGCAAGTAACATCTGTCTGGGGAACCACGTGCTATTATAGGACAGCATCTTGCAACAAGGAACCAGTACTGGCAGTGCTAGACCTCCTGTCATTTCAGAGAAAAAAAGGCAGCATTTTGCTTTTTCGTTCTGTGAAAATGCTGTGATTGGTATTGACTGAGGCATCTTGCCAGTTGTATAGGGAAGTGGGGAGAAATATCTTACAATCTGGTGGTCAAAATGAGGAGGTAGGGAATGGTGATTATCACTAAGGATACTTTTGATGCTCTTATTCCTGTGAATAGTTTCTCTGAAGTTGGGACTTGAACAGTTGGGTGAAAATCCCAGTGCCAGGGAGGGCAACCTAACAAAAAGTAAGACTTCATACTGTGTATTTTAAGTCCTGAAATGTTATGCTTGCCTTTCTGCCTCAGATTATATTTTAAGCTGCTTTGTCTAGTAGAACCCCATTTTTATGAAATTTAATGATGTGATAGCTAAATGCCACCTGCTGCCTCCTCTTTTGTAGTGGTAGCAGCAGCAAAAGCAATGTTTCTTATTAGTAGTATCAGCATTTTACAGTTGCTGCTTCTATCTTGCCAGGATACTGATTTTTCACGGGGCGGGGGGCAGAATGGTGATGGAAGCCTCCATGTGCCTGCACAGAGTGTGTTTGTGCTATCAGCCAGCGTGTTGCTGTAATACAGGCTCACACTGATGCACATGGAGGCTTGGACTCTGCGCAGATTAGTGGGGTTCTGCTGTTGTTACCTAATGTCCCCCATTTTCCCTCTCTTCACAAGACCCATCAGGCTTACTGACTCAGACTAGCGCATGACTATTGTGTGCAGAAAGATAAATTTTCATTTGGAGCTAGAGACTGAAATGAAGTTCAGAAACCCAAGTGTTCGCTCCTTCTCTTGTTTTATCTCAGCTGCAGGCATAGAAAAGCATGTCAGGAGAGTGGGGTTTAAACAGGTTTTCTTTCCTATGCCTCATAATAGTAAAATTCTTAAATGTAATCTGTGAAGCTGGATGCGTTGAAAAGATCAGTAGCTGAAGCTGAGCCATGGCATGAGGAAACAAAACTGTCTACTCCTTAGGAATGTATATTGCAAAACTCAGCTTGTGTAAATGATTGGGTCACATCTAAGAAAGTCCAGTCAATGCCTGTACTGCCATAAGTATAATATTCTTTGTTCTAAGAAAGGGTGTGTTTTGGTACAAATGAACTGTTGGCAATAGAACCTAGTTGCAAGGTGAGGTCTTGGAAGGCAAAACAACTTGTCTGCATTATTTGGTCAAAACTAATATATATATATATACACCATTTAATCTCTTTCTGACTCTGCCATTTTTCTGAAACCAGTTAAGCAGTTCCATCCTGTGTGTTCAGCCCCTTTACTGGGCCTGTTGAGGAGAAAGTGGTTTAGTTTTGACTTAATTAAGTTTTATTCCATCTTATATAGAATCAGGAGGAGTAATTCCTCCTTTTAATGATTTTTTCTGTTGCTACTCTGTCCAGATGCACTAGAGTTGACTGTGAGTAATGTATATTAAGCAACCTGCATAGGTAGCAAATGTGTGAAGGGTATTTAGGTGGTCTGGCTTTATTACATACAAATTATACTACTTATGTCAAGTGAGTCAGTTATGACTAGTGTGACACCTACCAACTTTCAGTAGGATCTAAACGTTTATATTAGGCACATGTAGACCATCTTAGCTTGAAAAAAGCGGGAGTTATTCTCTGTCCATAAGTCCTGCAATCTTACTTTAGTATGCCAAATCACATGATTTTCCAGTTGTTTTTTCTATAAATACTTAAAACTATGGAGCTTTTCTACGTGGTCTCTGAATTTCTGACAACTGTTTGCGTTTGGTTGGGCAGCAAAGAAACTTCCTGGCTGGGGTTGAAGAGGAGCTGTGGATGTGTCTGAACCAAGGAGGGACTGTCTGCTTCCAGGTGGAGGCGAAGCCTGGCATGGGGAGCCTTCTGTAAGGAAAATCAGTCTTTTTGGCATCTCTGTCCATAGTCTCCTGGGCTGGAGATGTCTGTTGTGTGTCCTTAATGTGTTTGTGTGTGGTTTTAGCTTCAGGGGAAAAACATTTAAGGCAAGGTTTGAAATATTTGTGCTGAGACTTCAAAAAATAAGCTTCTCCAATGGGACAATGATTGGTAGTACTCTGTAGTTGTACTGTAAAATAATCAATATTTCACTTAAAAGCTGAAGCAAGATGTTTATTGTATGGAATGGGATTATCAAAGCTGACAGGTATTTAGCTCTGTTCCTTTTTTAAGTAAGATTATTTTTTTTATACCCAGGTGCAGACTGTCTTCTAAAAAATATTTATAAGTTTCCTTTTTTGCAGCTGTGGATGGTGTGGAGAATCTTCAGTTCTGTGTTCGGTGGTGCTTGGTTTCAGACTTCACTGCATAGGCTTGGTTTTTGCATGTTCCCTGTAAATATATCCAGGTCAGAATAGTCCTTGAAGTCTTTCTCTTAGTTACGAGGTGGTTGAAAATTCTCTATGCTTGCTTCCCTGTTGCAGGCTTTTCACTGACATCTTATGGGAGAAGAAAACGTTTACCTCAAACAAGTGGAGGGTTGAAATGTGGAACTGCTTATTGTCTGTCGTAGACAGCACTCATGTGGTCAGTTCTCTAGAATGTGAGGGCTGTGTGAGTCCTTTGTCTTCCCTTTTCCAGCTCTCAATTTAACAGCTTGTCCTCTGTTTGTGGCTTTTATTTTTTTCTATGCATGGCATTTCTGCAGAGGTGGTTCAGTTATGATACTCTGAAAAGCTGTAGTTCTCTGCAATACTTGAGGAACAGTTGCAGTTGAACCTTATCTCTAGTATGTAAGGAAGCAAGAAAACCAAACGCTTCAAAGCAGATCAGCTTTTTTACGGTGGGGCTTTTGTTCTTGTGAATAAAACCTCTTATGGGCTACTGATTTGGTAGAGAAACGTTGAAGTATGGAAAAGACCGCGTACAACTGCTTATTGTAATTAGCAGTCTGTAGACACTGAGATTTTCCAGGTTTTCCACTTCAAACATCTTGCTAGCTGGGTTGTTGGATGTGTAATCCACAGGGCGCATGTTTAGGCTTTTGCGTAAGTCCAAGCAGCTGTGTAAGCAAAATGGTTTTGAAAGAGTGAGAAAGCGGATGAATGTCACCTTGATGATGCAGATCTTCCTAGGCTAACTGTATAGCTAGTTTCCTTTTTGGGTGTTCCCTCCCTGTTACCACACAAGGGTGCTTAGAGAAGATAAAATTATTAAGCAACAAATACTTAGAGGGAGTTTAGGGTCAGTAGACGTTTCTGAGCTGCCTTTGAACATAGATCTGAATGGCATATGGTGCAGGTTACTATAGTTTCTTTTCTCAACAGAGCAAAAGAAAAAGATCCTCTCTTGAAAAATTTCACTGCCTAATTCTTCTCATTTTTCTATGCAGACGCTGTGCTATAGAAGATGCACTATTACCGATATTCTAGTGCAGAAGTCAGCTGTTGGTACAAATACCTGCTCTTCAGCTACAACATTATCTTCTGGGTGAGTACGAAATGTAGACACTGAAGTAGTTTAGTCATACCTCAGTTTTATTAACTTCTTGCATATTTCTTCAAGAGAACAGGCTGAAATATTTACCTGAAAGCAGGAAGCTGATGTGTGGTATGCCCTGGGTGTTTTGGAATTGAAGAAGCCTATCCCATGTGAGAAAGTAATTATTATTGAAAATGATGTGGATCTTCACAATCTTTCCCTTCCTTGCCCCTTCCTCCTGCCTTACCTTCTGAGTGAGGCAGAATAAAACTGTTTTTCTTGTTGTGTGGTGGTTGGTTGGTTGTTTTTTTTTTCCAGTGGAGAAAGGGAATATCTACCTAAAGGATTTGTCAAAAGAAAATAGTATTATCTGTACTGTTGCTGACAAGGCTTCTGGCTTTTGAATGATGGAGGCCATTAAATGTTGAGTTCAGGCACAGGTTAAAGCTACCTTTAGGTGCACTTAAGTGGTATGTTGTTTCCCTGTTAAGAGAAGTCTCTTCTCCTTTCAGATAATCTTCCTTCAGATAATCCTTGATCTCCATATTGGGGTGATGTAGCTGTAAATACACTATGCAGAAGAAAGGAGATACCTCAGATGTCTCAACAGCTGGAATTAAAACATAGTCAGGATCTTAAATGTCATGCTCTGTGGGCAGCAAAATTGTCTGGTGCTGTCTTGAAATACTTAGCTAGGGTCTAGCCTACCTATAATGTTTGTTTAGAATTTTGAATGCAAAAAGGGTGCAAAACCAGGCATGTACATGATTTTGGATGTGTACATTGGTCAAGATCATTGTATCAACTACCTTGGAAAATGGTTATTTGAAGTTTAAGGGATAATGTTGTATTAGAAATAGTTAACATGTCTGTGAGGGGGAGTTGAAGGTTAGGATGCAGTTCAGATAAACTGGATAATTCTTTTCAGGACTTGCAGGTCAGATGTTAGGGGTTTGCACATGCATTCATGGAAAGGGTAGTCACAGAGAAATGCAGATACGGTGACTTGCCTGGTGCTAGCAGCTTAGATTAATGTTCTGATTCAGAGTTTAAATATTTCTTAGTATGGATAGCATCTTCTAAAGATGTTTACATTTTTTCAAAGCTGAAAGGATCAGATAGTAAGAGTGAAAGTCTGGTATGTGGTTGAAGCAACTTATTTAAGCCAAGAGTAAAAATTGATTCTCCTGATCCTGGCTTGTCTGAGATCAGTAGACATGCTAGAGATTACTATATTAATTGCATTTATTTACTGTGATTCCTTAAACCATGTCAACTTTTTACTACCTAAAATTTAAGATATACAGAATTATTACCCAAATCTGTATTTAACTTCAGTAAAAAGAGAGGTTTAATATCTGCACATAAATTGCAGGCTGTGGAATCTTGTTTGTATTCGTCAGCGAGTACTTGGTGTTTTGCTTGATTAACCCATATAAGCTTCTGGTAAACTAGGTTTGCATTTCTGCACATTTTGTCAGCTTTGGCAGTATTTAAGGTAGAAAGTAAACTTTTTTGAAAGCTGTGTGTATGATGGACAAAAGTCTGAACTAACTTAGAATAACAGAAAAGTCTCCAATTGGAACTTCTGGAGGTCATCTGGTCCAATTTTCTGTTGAAAGGATGACTTGTAGGATAGGAAATGACTGAAGAGGAGAGCTGGGAGTCTTGTGTGCTTCTTACTCATCAATTTTCTTCTGTCTTCAACCTAATAAAAATGTTATAAGGCCAGGTCATATTGAAACTGCAATGTCTGGGTATTGCTGTTGAAAACCACAGAACTCTGCTACTGTTGCTACTTCTTGTTTACTAGTGCCATGTTTTAACCTGATACTGCAGCATTGAGCCACAGGGGAGTTTATCCTTATGTGGATAACAGGGCAGAAAAGGTGTGTGTGGTTTGTGTAGAAGCTCTTTTCTAGTGAGGGTTAATTTGCCACAATATTGCCATTGTGCAAATGTTTGTTAGTGATGCTTTTTTTTTTTTCCCCCTGCTAGCAATTGAGTATTCCCCTCGTGGCCTCACATGTCAGAAAGTATGTGCTCAAAGGCCACCAGCTCTGTAGTTATTTACCTTCTTGTATTACATATAGTAGAACTCCCATGTCCATGTAGTGGAGCGTGGTGCAATGAGAGGTGATGTTTGTCAAGCTCTTCTGGTTTTCAGAGAAATGACTGTGTATGTGGGTGGCTGCTTTTCACACAGTGTGGGGGACATGTGAGAAAGCGACAGGCTCTTGTTCATGCGTGTATTAGGATTGTTCTAGACCTTTGCTTTCTTTATAGTGACTGTCTCTTGAAGTGGGTTCTATTACTGGTTTTGATGGGTAAACAACCTTTGAAAAACTGACTTTTTTAATTTTTTTTTTTGGTCTTTACTGGGAAAACAGTCGAGAATTTGCTTGTGCTTTTTCACATGAATTAATTTTATCTCTTTCTGTTTTCTTTTTTGTTCTCTGCAGAATCATTACATTCCACTTTTTCAAATTTCTTTTTACTGTATTCTCTTGAAATTAATGATTAAGATCCAGTGATTTTTTTTTTTTTCTTAAAGAAACATTGTTAAAGAAGAGATTAAAAAAATGTGGGGAGTTTGGAGTGCAGCTTATGTGTTTCAGCTCATCTGTTGGTTGAAAGAATCGGTGTCTGAGCAGGTACTAGCAGTCTTGGTAGCTTGCTCAATGAATGGTTTGAGGCTTTTGTTGAAAAGTTATCATTAAGCTGACCTAGTAAATTATGTGTAACTACAGGTCTTTTGATAAGAGAGCAGCACCTGTAGTTGTGGAACAAACTATGTCAATGTGGAGTAGGAGGGTAGACTCTCCCATAGGCAATGCATGAATCATTTAGCTCACTGTGATTCAGGAGCCTATGACATCTGGCTGGGGTGACTAGTCTGTAACAATCTCTTTAATTGGATGAGTCCATAGTGTATAGAACAGAGTAAATTTTCTATGTGCCTTGAACTGAAGAACTACAAAATCAGAAGGGAAGTGGAACTGGGTCTCAAAAAGGCAGCATTTAGGGATGGAACATTAGTCTTGCTTTGCTTTTCTTGGCTTGTAGGACAGGTGCTTGTGGGAGCTTGTTTTGTGTTTGTGTCATGAGGGTGGCTGCTGTATACTGGGTATGAGGGGTGGTGTTTAGCTAGGTGTGCAGACAGCCTTTAGCCACTTTGAGTTGTTACTGGAGGTATGATGGTAACTCACCCCTGTATCAGCTCATGGCAGTTTATTCACAAGCCAGGTAATTTGCATATAAATAGAGTTGTATTTGTTCTTCTGTCAGGCTTACTAAAGATGCATATGTTGACTGTTGACTACCCTGTTGTAACTCTAAAGATAATATCAGTGACCATGTAAAGCTAAAGTGTGTAAGTTAAGACACATGGTGACTTAAACTATAGTGGGTTGTTCCTCTTCAGTTTGTGTCATGTTTCAAATACAGTCCACATAGAATGGGATGCAACAAACTGCTGAACTTGGAGGACAAATATGACTATTTTGATAATGGCAAGCTCGCAGTTTATTCAGCCTTTAGAAATCTGTAAATCTTCATTATTCGGAAGATTTTTTTCTCCTTTTTTTTTTTTTTTTTTTTTTTCAGATGAGAAACTTGGCAATAGAAGGTTCAGTTCTGCTGGCTACTTGTGTATAACCAGCTTGAAAAATCACTGTTCTTTGTGCTTGGCTTTCCCATGTAAGAAAGGGAATGGAGCTCATAGTCAGACTCTGTCTTCCTAGGCATGATTTTAATGTAGGATTACTTTATTTTCATCTTGATGTTTAAGCATACTAATAAGATTTAACTTCTCCAAGTACACTTGTTTTAATGAGTAGTGGTGAGGCAGTGTTGGAACCATTAAGACAGCCCTGCAGGGAGTGCTCAGAATTTTAAGTAAAATTGCCTTATTATAGTAAAGCTGGACCTCCTTTGGAGTTTTAAAGTTTGTTTTTTTTTGTTTGTTTGTTTTTTTTTTTTTGCAAAATAGCTTCATTTGTCATAATGAAATGAGAAGACTGCAGTAATGCAAGGTGAAGAGCTTGATTCAGGCACCTTTCTGTTCTGAGTCATTTTGCGGTTGAGCCTGTGAAAGCCCGAGGCGGGGTGGGAGGGGTGGAGACAGCTGATCCGAGTGGAACACAGAGGTGTCCCCTCTGGGGGTGCTGCACTGCTCTGTGCCTTCCAGCCTGCACTTGGCAAGGCACACAGAATAAAAGGAGGTGTTCTCAGTCATCTGCTTCTGGTGCTTGCTGCTTTGATTACAGTCAAAGGGTTTTTCTGGGGTGGTCCAAGAATTGCACCTCAGCCGGGACATGGCTATTTCAATGAATTGTGAAGGATTGCTCTGCCAAAGCCTTTTAGCTTGTGAGATCACTGTCTCAGACAAATTGAGAGAAGGTGATAAAATAGCTTTTATCTGCTGTCATCTTGATTTGTCTTCTAATGCTCTGTAGCTTTGTGTGTGGCTCCTAAGGAGATTTTTTTTTTTTTTTTTTTTTTTTTTTTTTTTTTTTTGAGAAAAAAAGCTTCACTCATGTTCTCAGAGATGTGGCGTCTTTGCTCTGAATGTGATGATGAAGGGCAAAAATTCTCTTAAGCTCTGGAAAAGAATTCTGAGCTCATTTTTTTAAAAGAGAACAGCCAGGTTAGCGTAAGATCATCTTGGCTTTGCAGTGTATGTTGTTTTTCAGGAACATCTAAAACAGCAAGGCTGTGGCAGGAAGAGGAAAGAAGCCGCTACCATGTGGTTTCCTGACCCTGAGAGGAAAAGTCTGGGAAGAAACAAGGGCAGGAAGGAAGTGCTGTTGGCTACTCCAGCATGGGTGGAGCTACAATGTAGAATAGGATTGTCCAGGGGATGCAAAAAGTGTTCTCTGTTAGAGTAAGATTTTTGTGGTTACAAAAACTGACACAAGAGGAATGCATTCCCATTGCTTCTAATCAGACCTTGAAGCATGCTAACTCAAATTCAGTTTGTGTGCAGGGGTTGTCTTGCAAGAGTTATGTTTAGCTGCAACCTAGATTTGAGAAACAAATTTGATCTGTCTTCTCAGTTAGTATGGTGGTTCTAATAGCATAGTCAGGGGAATTTTAAGTGTAATTGGGAACAAATAATGCTTAAGCTAAGTGGTCTTGTCCTCAGTGTCTATGAGTTGGTGCCCCTATTGTACATCTCCAGGGTTGCAGCTTGATGCAATATGTTAATAATGTTGAATTTTTAGTTCTAAAGCAGGAAATGACCAAATGCTGGCTGCTAGTTTTAGTTTCCTGTTCAAAGAGGTACAGTTGGGCTGCTTTGTATATATTTCTGTCTAATCTTTCATGCGGTATATGGTGTAAATGACTGTGGTGTAGAAGTGAGTTTGCATTTGCTTAAATATCATCCAGATTCTGGTGAAAGGTGGATTTCAAAATGCCTCTTTTGGAATAGCTGGCTTGCTCACTGTCACCCTGGAAACGCTTTCAGTTAGCATTGCTACTTCTCAGCTGCCTGTTCTCCCATTCGTGTGGCCAGTTAGTTCAGTGAGCTGATGAAGGTTAAAACGTTCAGTTCAGGCTGGATCGGTTCCCTGGTTTGCCTCACAGCAGTCACTTGAGTGCCTCTGTGCAAGAGTGGGAAAGAGGGTATTTTCCTGGTGGTTGTTATCTGCAGAACTCTGGGTACGCTCAATCATGCTAGCTTCTGAGGTGGTTTTACAACCACAGTGCATTTTACAATAGTTTTCAATAAGATTCTTTAAAGTATCTTGCACATGGTATTGAAAGCAAATAAATATCATTTGGTTAAATAACTACCATTTTACTTCTTTGCAAACTGGTTGTCTTGGTAATTGTGCCTGTAAATGTAGTAGCTGATGGCTTTGTTTCTTCAAGTACATCATACTTTGCTGTTTTTTGCTACAGAAACCTAATATATGTGGTTTGGCTGCTTCTAGTGAGAATTATGAATCACTTGTCCTAGCTAAGTTTTGCATTTATCCATATTGAGACTAAGTTTATCTTTCTGCTGATTAAGCTGGTTTACTTGTAGATAGTTTGTGTAGGTGGTCATGGAAATAACTTTGCAAAAGTAGTGTAGTTTTGTGAAACTGAATGCTTTATAAAAACATGAGAGCAGTGTCCATGTTCAGAGGTGAGAATGAAGCATGCTAGTGAAAAATCTACCTAATCAAGAATCTATTACAATTTAATTAAATTGACAATTATAGTAAAAGGCAGCCAGTCTGAAGAGGACACCCTATTTGTATATTCAACAGCACAGTAATAGTGTTACACTAACATTACTTTGCTATATAGAATGTGGAAGAAGTGTGTCTTCTCAGTTCTTTTTTTCCTCATTTGCTTAGAAAAAGTTCATAAAGATCCAGCTGTGTCTACTGTGTAATTTATTCTGATTACTGCAAATTATACCAGCTGTCTTCACCTGCCTCCCAACATTCCTGGAGCATTTGGAATGAGAAAGGGTGAAAGATGTATCAATTGCATGCACTGTATAACTTCATGACATACACGTTTGATTATTTATATACGTATATATTTTTTTCCATTTTGCTGCTTAATCTGAAAATCACTGGGTTAAGATTTAGGGGTCATCTGGGTAAATATTCTGTTTAAATCCATGTGGGTTTTAGTGGCATTTTTGAAGTTGTGCTTTGATCCAAATGATCACTTTAAATGTACTTAGCTTTTGAGAGTCTGAGATGAGTAGTCATTGTGTGCTGTTGTTTATTAAATATAACTTAGAGCTACAACTGGGCAAAGCAGTGCTATCCATGTATTACTAGTGGGTTTGGTTAGTTAATCTGTGTGCTTAAACCCTAAAATATGGTATGTAATACTTCATGCCTAGATGGAAGTGTCTAGCATAATTTGAGTAATTTTTACAGGATGACATGAATGACACTTGCAGCCCTTCTTGGCTTTCCTTTCCACAACTCCCCCCAGCAGAGTAAACCAAGAACAACTTCATTTGCCCTGGGTGCAGTTTAGGGTCAACAGGCAGTGAACCCAGCAGTTGTTAAAATCTACAATTATATTTTCTTGTGCGACTGTAATAAAGTCCCTTTTTTGCTTCTTACCTGTGCTGTGAAGAGTTGCTTATAATGCTTGTTTAGTTCCTGGGAGGTGCTGCATTTTGTAGAGGAAAGGACCCTGTTTTCAAGCTGTTTTTTCAGTTGTTGGGATTTACTTGTCAACAGGTATAAGACCTTGGGGTGGGGACCAACCTCAGTCCTTTGTATAGAATTGTAGAATAATTTATGTTGGAAAACACCGTTAAGCTTGAGTCCAGTCGTAAACTTGGCACTGCCAGTTCCACCGCTAAACCATGTTTTTAAGCCCACATCTACTTGTCTTAAAAGATACCTGCAGGGATGGTGACTCAACCATTTCCCTGGGCAGCCTGTTCCAGTGCTTGTTAACTCTTTCAGTGAAAAATTTTTCCTAATATCCCACCTAAACTTCCCTGGCACAACTTGCAGCCATTTCTTATTGTCCTGTCTCTTCCTACTTGGGAGAAGAGACCAACACCCTCCATGCTACAACCTCCTTTCAGGCAGTTGCAGACAGCGATAAGGTCTCCCCTCAGCCTCCTTTTCTCCAGGCTGAACAGCCCCAGCCCCCTCAGCTGCTCCCCAGACTTGTGTTGCAGATCCTTCACCAGTTTCTTTGCTGTTCTTTGGACACGCTCCAGCATCTCACTGTCTCAAGGTTGCATGGCCGCAGCAGGGTGGAATGCTGTTTTGAGTAATGAAGAGCAGTTGCCCTCAGTTTGTAGAGAGGTCATTTTAGTCTGATTATTGAAATTTCTATGTTAGAAAACAACAACCTGTGAATGAAGAAAGGGGGTAAAAGGCTAGAACAAGGAACTCTTGCTTAATTTGGATGATCATAGTTAGAAATATTTATTATTAAAACATGAATTGGTGTAGGGTTTGTATGCTGTCAACTAATTTGTTGTTTATTGAAAGTTCAGTGGGTGGACCGTTACTTCAGCTTAATTCAAAATGGCTTAAGCACAGTAAGGGTTCAGAACACAAACTGTATTTAGTTAGAGAAGAGGCTAATGTAATGAGCCAAGAAATTGAGAAGTTACAAAGAGCCAACCATGGCTACTGTCAGGCTAATACTGTAAAATGGCTAAATAAGGAGTAAGCTCTAAATGCATTAAATATCCCCAAAACTTCATTGGTGTGTAGGCAAAAGGTTTAGAGCAAATCACTGGGACAAGGATAACTTCCACTTGCACAGTATTGTGTGGAATTGTTAATTTAGTACTGTGTGCTTCTTCAATAATTATGAATGATCAAATGGAATACTTCTTCAAAGTAGTTTATAAAATGCAAGAATGCTATGGAATAAACCCACCTTTTTGAAAGAGATTCACTTATGGGGAGGAATGTCCCATTACTGTTGTCTGAGATTACAGACAATATTTGTTTTACTTGAACAACAGTGTTACTCACTAAGTGTTTGAGCATGTGTTGATTAGTATATGTAATTATTTTTCTCTTGTTTGTTTTAGCTAGCTGGGGTGGCCTTCCTTGCGGCTGGACTGTGGGCGTGGAGTGAAAAGGTAAGGACAGAAATGACTGGTCTTACATTGGTTGCTGCCCCCCCTGCCCCGCACCCAGTAAAACTTCTCCCTGAGGAAGCAGCAGAGGTTACATGTAGCATCTGAGCTCAGGACTATGCTCAAATGATCTAAGATGAATTCATTTGGAGTTGCATCTTGTCCCTGGTCAGGTGTTAAGCTGTAGCCCTTGATGTTTAGACCTTTTTTGTAAACTTGTAAGAGCAGGATGCCAGGGAGAATTTAATCTTTATGAATAGTCTGTATGAACAAGTTCTCTTTTGAAAACATGCTTTCTGAAACATGCTCTTTTTATTAAAAACAAGAAGCATTTTGGAGGAATGTAGAAAACATCTCTTTTTATGTTAAAATAAACCCCCTTTGGAATACTTCAGAGAGTTGGTCCCAGTCTTCAGGCCCTCTGTCTTTCACTTCACTGCCCATGGAGTTGCTTGAGCAATTGTGTTCTCTGTGTAGAAGAACAAAATTGGGAAATGTGATCTAGCTGAATAACACTCTTATTTTTGGTAAAGGCTTCTTTCAGCTGAATAGTTTCCTAAATCAGAGGAAGTCTGTGTGGGTGTGTACCTACGGAGTTCTCTTCTTACAAGAGAAAAGATGGTATAGGCAGGGAAATGAATGGTTCATCCCCTTGCTATGAATGTAAAAGCGTGGCTTTAATATGACTGCAAGCAGTAGGAAAATGTGACAATTACTAGCAGATTTACTGATCTGCATCTTAATTAACAGTGGAGAGCAGGTGCTTACTGTTCCGTTGTGCTGCTGGGCAGGGATGCTTAAATTACCATCGTAATGTAACATTTCCTTCATCAGAGTGCTTATATGCAGCAGCTACCTGCGTAAAGAGAGATTCTGGGATTCCTCTGTTTCTTGGAAGTGAAGAGGTTTTATGATGATCTTAACATTGGGATATTTATTCTCCTTCTCCCTGATCCCTATGTGTGTGCAGACATTCTCACAACTAGATTAGTGATACCATCGATATGTGGTAAGCAGCCTGTCTCCACACAAATGCATTTGCTTCCTATTCTGTTGTTACAATGTTTTCTTTCTAACCCTTTAGGGTGGGTGTTTAACCTGTCTTGAATTTGTATTCTTGCTTTATCTTCTGTAAAGAAGCGCGTAGGATCTGTGTGGCTGGAAGTGATGAGCTCACAGCTACAGACTTTATGATGCGCTGAAGTTACTAAAACATGAAGACAGACTTGTTCTGTTATTTCTCAAGTTTTGTCTGAAGTATTTCTTCTCTCCGTCCTATCTTGCAAATAAGTGCTTCAAAGCTTTTCCTGTGGTTTCTGACTTCTGAATGGCTCATGAAATCTGGACGTTATTTTTCATGTCTGTTGTTCTTATATGGACAGTCTCTCATGCTGGTGCCGTTCTTCAGCCAAAGAGCCTGCATGGATCTGTCTGTTTACAGACAGATGAACAATAGATGGGATGTAAGAGAAAAACACTCCAGAAGCTGTGCTGCAGTGGGAGACCCAAAGATAAACTACAGGTGGTGGAAGAGTTTTAAATGTCTTGTCTCGTAGTGCAACATGAAGTACGTTGGGTCCCTTTAAATTCTTGGTTTATTCTTTTTTCCCCTAAGAGTATACATCAGACTGATTCCTCAGCAGTCTTTTTTTGAATTAGATCATGTGGATCTCTTAGTTGATAATATATTGAAATGAGAAAGCTCATTTGTGAGAAATGTTGAAAATAACTGTAAAAATGTTGTCCATCCTGGTTTGCTTTACCTGTTTGAGACAAATCCAGTCTCTTTGTACACAGAGGTATGTAAACTGTCTCACTCTGTGTGCATCTAACTTGTTTTGTAATCCATGGCAGTGGGATAGTGTGACAATCAACATCCAGCTTACATAATTTCATTATAAGAAATCAACTCTGTCCTTGAGATGTAGTTTCCATACTAGTATATCTCAGAACAGTCACTGGTTTGGCATTTGTTGGTGGGCTGTATTAGATATTTTTTTTTTCTTTCTTTCTGAAGACAATCTGTGTTTGCCTTCTGTTGCCAACACGCTTCTGATGAGGTAGTGGCATAATGCTTACAAATGTTAAAACAAAGTGGAAAACAAGTTAAGCATGTAGAGTTGAACTTTTAATTCACTGTCCTAAGTGACTGAAAGGAAGATTTCAAGGCTGAGTTTTATTCTTGGATTTTTTTACACTGACTTCAGGTATCAGACTTCATTGCTGTGTACCTGTAGGAAATCTAGGTGCTGTTGTAAAGGGTAGCCTGTGCTTCAAAAAGCTTTTACCATCTTGCAGATGACACAGCCAGAAGCATCCTTAGAGAGATGAGTAAGGCAGAATGAGACAGTTCCCTGAATTAATTATCTTGTTTACTTCCCTCACTTAACATCTTTTGTTAGGCAGAAACCCACCCGCCCCCAACCTTCTTGTTAGAAGAGAATGTTGTAAACATCAAATGTGAACATGAGGAAACTGTTGTGAAGCAGCAACATCTGAGGGTGAATAAAAGAGCCCAGTTCCTGCTGACTTTTCTCCATGACATGCTTTGATCAGAGGAAGTTTTCTGCCAGAAGATGTTGCTTGAGCAAGTGAGATTGTCTTAAAAAAACTTTGAGTTTGGGCGTGGGAAGGAGATGGCTGGAAACAGTTGTGAAAGTTTCACCATCCTGGTCACACAGTGTTTGGTTTTGTAGTGCGTTGGTTCTGCGAAGACACTGAATTAACCTGGCTAATCGTGGCATGTATTCACTGTGAGGTCTGAGCCAAGGTTTGATTAGGTGGAACTCTCATAATTAACCCAGTAGACAAGTTTGATAGTCAGCTGTGAGGTCTTATCATTTTAAGAACAGAAACGTGTCACCGATGACACTAACTAGAAGTCTTTGCTTCCCAAGACTTGCTGAAAGTATAAACCACAACTGTTTTTCAATAGGCTGTTTCAGCTGTTACTCACCAGCTATTGCAAGGCAATTCTGAATTCTACAGTTCAATTATTTTTTTTGTCTTTTCATCCTTTCAACCGGTTTTGGTTAAAACAGCCCTGTTGTCTTGCTGTTACCAAATTAACAGCTCTAACAGGATCCATTATGGCACACATTATGAAAGGTGAACTATTATGTATGAACTATGTATCACTATAGTACTAGTAATTAGTGTCTTTTCATCAGCTGATGAAGCTTCTCCATGTGCACATTTTCTTCTAGTGCTGTATTTAGAAGATATTATTTTTGTTAAGCAAACATTTAAATACAGATTGATACAGATTTTTACAAGATATTCTCTTTAATACTTCTGTATTCCTTGCGCTTAACTCTAGCACAAACACCTTAGTAGAACGGTAAGAGTTTACATTCCCTTGACAGAGCTAAAGTGCTGATATGAATTTAATTCACAAGTTTCTCTGGTATCTTTCCTTACGCTAAATGTAGTTAGCTTGAGAATATACATTATAAAGAAAAAGAACCAAAGTTAGTAAACATAATTATGGGATATTGTACTGTGTTGATTTTTGTTATTTCTCTGTTTTAAAGGGAATGTATTTCCTTATTAAAATGTTTTATGTGTTGCTGATGAGTCTATGAAAAACACTCAGGCTATTACAAGGCTGCCTGGATGTCCCTACAAACTGTTCTCCCTAACTTTGAGTTTCAGCTGTTTGTCCCTTCTGTCTTCTGCATGTTGCATCTTGTTCTTGCACATTACATGAGAAGCTTGTGTTATATGTGTTGTTTGGAATTTTAATGGTGGCTGGTGTATAAACTTCTTTAAAACCTAATCTAGAAACAGTAAGGGCTTCACCGTGTTACGATTACATTTACAGAGACTTAAAAATTCTGCCCTAAGATCTAGGCAGACAGGCTTAATAGGTAAGATCGTAAGTGGTATCTCTGAATAGTTAGCAAAAAATAAAATATTGCTGCTAACTTAGGCAAATTGCAAGTATCTTGTAGGGAACAGATAACATTCGTGCCCCAGAAGCAGCTGTCTGGGATGAAAGGGACACCTTGACTATACTTCTGTATTTTTTGCAAGATTTTTGAGGAACATTTCTAAGACTACTCAGTACTAGAAGGGGTATAACCAGAATATTGAGGAAAAATCTGCTTCCCTTGAAAACCAAAATAACACTTTGTTCCCCCAACTTAAACCGTCACCCATAACCTGCTTTGTGGTTAGAATGTCTCTCCCTTTATGCCACCTAAACATTAGGGTTGCAATTTTTTTTTTTTTAAGACTCTGAAATTGGAGTGCCCTTCTGATGCATTTCAAGTTATTATAAAGTGTTAATTCTTTTGCCTTGAAACTAGATGAATATTCAGTGATAGTATTGAGCTTTTGGCACCATCTTGTGGAAGCTCGTTTGACAAATTAACCCAGGAGACTGTAATCTGAGAAGCTGACTGCACTGGATTTACTTATTAAAAGAATTAGTAGCTATAACTTTGCATTAATACTTTCTCTGCTAGAGTGAAACAATCAATATCATTAATTACTGTTTCTACAACAAGACTTTTCTGTCTGGGTTGCTGCTATCAAGCTCAAGGGTTTGCAGCCAGTTCATTTGGAATCACATGGAAATCATGGCACACGGAAGGAATGTTAAATGAAAAACATGCTGATAGTGGTCACCTCTTTCTGTTATCCTGTTTTTTTCTTTCAGGGTGTGTTGTCTGATCTGACGAAAGTGACTGGTCTTCATGGTCTGGACCCAGTGGTGCTTGTCTTAATGGTGGGAATAGTGATGTTTACTTTGGGATTTGCTGGTTGTGTTGGAGCACTGAGGGAAAACATCTGCCTTCTGAAGTTTGTAAGTGACATCATTACATGTGTGGATTAGTATGCATATGGAAACTGGGAATGATAGGTGAAGAACTAGTAGAAAACCCAGATAACTAATTTATAGACTTTGGTTTGTTACAATGTGTATAGTGAACTTACTCCTGATGAGCCTCCGACTAATGTTATTAAAAGCAGCGTAGGTTCAAACCTATATATATTTTCCCCTTTCTGGAAAAATGTTTCTACCCTTTTCCTTCATAACTATACCAGAATATAACATTATGTATGTAATATCACAAAATACGATGTTCTGGAACATATTTAGTCAGGAATTGCTGAGGGGAATTGGTGTAGTGTCTTAGGGAGAACAAAATCTCTTAAACTTTTCTTCTAAATGTTTGGTGTTCAAAATTTGGGGACTTTAGTGACTGATATGAAATTTTTAAACAACTGATTTACTACTTAGCCTTCTTGACTTTAGCTTGGAAAACAGTTAAGCTGAACAAAAAATTACAAAACTGAAACAATCCAGGGAGTAACATCAGGACTACTTTAGCCTGGTATTTTGTAGATTCTCAATAATATTTTCACTGCTGTGCATAATGACTGTAATACAGTGCTCATCTTACTGTCAAGTTCAGGTGACCAAAACAAAAAGATAACTCTACCTCTTGGGTGTTTTTTTACACTGTATTCTCACTTAACAGGCTGTGTTCTCGTGGCATCTGTACTGAGAATTTTAACTTAATTCTTTGTGTCTATTTCTGGTGGAGTTGGAGTAGGGATGTGTTAAAAATGAATGGATATTTTCTAATTTGAGACTTTTTTTTGTTTTTCAGTTCTGTGGAACAATTGTGTTTATATTCCTGCTGGAGCTGGCAGTTGCAGTTCTGGCTTTTCTGTTCCAGGACTGGGTGAGGGACAGGGTCAAGGAATTCTTTGAGAACAACATTAAATCCTATCGAGACGATATTGACCTCCAGAACCTCATTGATTCACTACAGAAAATCGTAAGTTCATATCCTGTCACGCCTTTCATGCGTTCTAGGAGAACTGTAGATTTGGAAGTTTTTTCCTTTTTGCTACAGATTTATCATATTCTGTAGCTAATAGAACCATGTTACAGATGCATTGTTTTGCTCTTTCTGCACTGAAAACATTGAGGAGCTGGTGTTCTGAGATACAGTACTATTCTGACTGTGAATGTGGAAGCTCTGGCAAGTGTCCATCTGTCTTTTGACCTTCTTGACTTGCTGACCTGTTCTGTGTTGCACCAGTTTCAGTGAGAAGTAAGAAACAGAAAACCTCTTTATCCTGAAAAGTTGTGCAATGGAGCTGGTAGTCTGCACGCTTACTTCAGGAGGCACTGTAGTCTTGTATAGGGATGCAGCACAGCACCTTTTATCTTCCAAAATGCACCTAATCTTGAAGCAAAAGAAGATTCTTTTTTTTTTTTTTTTTTTTAACTGGGATAGGTTAGTCTCTAGTCAGGCAGTTGTCAAGGAAGGTTGAAACAATTTTGCACTCCTATGGTCCTAAAATGTTTGGTTACCAGCAGACAGCGATGAACATCTGGAGATGACAAGGCTCATTCTAGTAAGGGCCTGGTGATTTTAATTAAATTAGCTGCTTTTGTCATCATGCCCAGGAAATAACTGGTGAGGGTGACTCTGCTGACTTTTGTTTATTTTTGTGTGTTTAAAAAACTCTATGTAGAGAAACAGTATGTGAGTACTTCACAAAGAGGCAGAGTGCTGTTGTGCCCTTTATATATTTTTCCCCTTATGAGAGAAGGTTGTTTTTGTCTGTCTTCCATCTTCTAGACCAGGGGTGTCAAACTCATTTTCAGTGGGAGCCACATCAGCCTCACTGTTGCCTTTGGAGGGCCAAATGTAATTTTAGTCCTAAAATGACATTTAGACAGTCCTAAAATTACATTCGGCCCTTTGAAGGCAACTGCATGACTGATGTGGCCCTGGTGAAAATGGGTTTGACACCCCTGGTCTAGAAGAACATGTTTAGAAATCTGTGCTCACAGATCAGTTTGATAGCAAAAGCACATTTTAAGGTGGATACTAGTTTGATCATCTGTAGATTACCAGCAGTTTACCTATACTATTCACTTAGTCTTGTGCACATTGATATGGAAACATCCTCTGAGTAACTTGCCTGGATGGATTTCACTACTGTTTTGTTTTAGCTTGTGGTGCCAAGGGCACGTTTTTTTAAGGTAGGACTCCTCCTGGCCACGGCCAACACCAGTGATTGTCTGTGTTGGTCCACTCTGCTCTCTTGTTTTTCTAGTTTTGCTGCAGTCAGCCACGCTAATACACTAAGCTGATTTACAGTTGAACTCCAGTTAAATACTTTTCAATGTAAACCTGAGGCTGATCTTACTGGAATAAAAGAAATTCACTAGCCAGATTAACAAGCTAATAAACCTGAAAAAAGACCAGAAAAATCTCAATCAGCCTGTCATTGATTGTGCCTGAACGCCCTGAGGAAGGAAGGGCAGTGTGCAGTGGGAATTAGCAAGTGTAGTTCTGCAAGGGTTAAACCACAAAATGCAGCAATGTGTTCAAATGCTCCACTGAAGCTCATGTTCTAAGGAGCTGTGCTTAGGCTGACTTGCTCTGTTCTCTGTGTGTGCCTTGAGACCCAGAGGGTTTTTTTTAGGCAGTTCCTTGCTTGGGCTAATTACATTACTTTCAGGTGTGTAGGTGACCTCATTCTGTACCTTACTAAGGTAGATAAGCATGTTTCATGGTTGTATGGCTTTTTACTTTTTACTGGGGCATAGTTGTGTGAGGGAGAAGTGACTAGTAAGATAAAAGTGAACCTCTTTTGCTTTCTTCATGGTAAATGGATTAGTGACTTTAAATATATATATATTTATATATATATAAATATATATATATAAATATAAATATAATATAATATTATATATATATATACACACTTTTTTTTCCCCTATGCTATTCTGACTGTTCTGTTCATCTCTCTTCAGTCATATTTCTGCTGGAAGCGATGTGCAAACTATTCTGCTCTCTGTTCACATCCTTTTCTGTCATAACTTCAACTTTTGAATCCACGTACTGACTTCTGGTGGTCTTGTAGACAGTTAGGTCAGTACAAGTTTTGTGAAGACAGGCAGTGGACAGAGGTGCTAGGGAGATCTCAAGAGAATGGAACTTCATAAGGTACTGGGAGAATCTGTGTGATGGCATAACATTTCAGTTACTCAAATTATAGAGAAAGATTTGTGCCCTTAAATATCCAGGCCAGTAAACTGCAAAGGATAATTTAATAAGAAACCAGCATTCATTAGTTCCAGGAACTGAACATTCCTTGAAATTGTGGGATTTCCCCAACCTGCAATTATGATAATTACATTAGACTGTTTAGGTCAAGAAAACTATGTGAAACACTCACCTTTGAGCTAGTGAGATTCTACCAGTTAATCTGTTTGGATACGAAAACTTTCTCATTGAAAGGAAAAGTAGTACAGGGTGCTTCAAAAAGATGGACCGAATTTCAAAGCAGCAGTGATTTCAAATTGGGTCTATCTTTTTGAAACATCCCGTTTATTCACAACTGTTTGAATCCCTGTTTTACAGTAAACAAGGAGAAGAAAACTTATTGATTCATGAAGATTCAAGGATGGAGTCACAAATTTAAAGAAACATTTTTAATAGTTTTTCTGGTTTTGATTGACTTGGAAATAATGGAGTACAAAGCTTTTGTGTAAACTACTTTGTGGCAGCATTTATGGATGTACACTGGTTGCATCTAGCAGTTGCATCTAAAGTGATGATTTTTATGATTTGGCTTGTTGTGCTGACACCTATTTCCAGGAGCAGTATGCCAAATGTATAGCTTTGTTTTCATAGGGCCACAGTATTTATTACTAATTTTTTTTTACTCTGTTGCCATTTAATTCTGCATAGCCTTAGAGCAAGTGAAGATGATGAACAAATATAATTCCAGAGAGTTTGTTCAATTGTGTCTAAAATACTCCCAAATGCTAAATGTGTGTTTATCTGTTGCAGAACCATTGCTGTGGTGCCCAAGGTCCAGAGGATTGGGACTTCAACATATACTTTAATTGCAGCAGTGAAAGCAAAAGTCGTGAGAAGTGTGGTGTTCCTTTTTCCTGTTGTATACCTGATCCTGCTGTAAGTTATTTCCTGGCTTTGTATTGCTCTGATGTTGTTGGAGAGTTGTGAGAGGATGTGCTTCCTGAACACACTGTCATCACTAAGGCTTTAGAAGTTCATCTAAAAATCAGAAATTACTCTTGCACAAACTCTTTATGTTTCTGTTCCATCCTTATAAGAGTCCAAATGTGGCAGCCTGTTATGCAGCTGAAAACTTATTATCACCAGTAATTCAAGCTATTTTTGTATGGCTTGAGTCTGCAAGTATTGGTGGCTGATCAGTTTCTATTCCTGACGCATTGTTTCTTTGAATTCGTAGCCTCTGTTATCTAGCTTTTAAGGACTAGAGAATACAGCAGTGTGTTTGTCCCAGTTAACATTACACCACCTCTGCCAGACAAGTAGGGGTAACTCCATTTGATTGTTTATCAGCAGTTAGCGAAGAGCTCATGCACAAACTCACTTTAAAGCATTTGAGTCAGTACTCTGTTTTTGTCAAGATTTACGTGCTTATTGGTTAGATCTCTTTACTAAAATTTAGGAATATGACCCTGTCAGTTTTAACTGATTGGGATAGCAAGTTATATGCTACTTGAAATGATGGAGTTGTAAGGCATGTTTCTCCACTGCAGATGTACATAAATCAGCCTGGTACCTTTATTGCTACTTCAGTGTTATGGTGTTATGTGAAGGAGGTAACATGAAACCAATCTTGGAAATGCAGTTATCTTATCTGTCTGCTGGAGGTACAGTTGCTATGCTTCACGTTAAGAAACTCCTGCTAGTTGAAAACCAAGCGATAGATGAAGCTGGGATTTCTCATGGAGGGTGTTTTCCTGCTAGTATTCACCTCTGCTTTGTCATTACTTTTCTTGTGTTCTGCTAGTACTTTTTAGTTTTTATTTAAAATGCTCCTTAGGATTGTCAGAGCCAACTATTTTGATTTGTTTGTCTGTGCATCTAAAAGAAGATCTTACTGTGAGTAGAATTCAGTTGATTTATTTTAATTTTTTTTTCACTTTGCAGCAAAAAGTCGTGAATACACAGTGTGGCTATGATGTCAGAAAGAAGGTAAGGTGCTGGGATCTTGCAAAACTGGCAAAACTTTTAACATGGTGGAATTACCGGCAGATATGCCGGCTTGAAGTTCTGGGAACTAACTGACTATGCTACATCATACAACAAGTAGAGTGTGAGAGATTTTTCCTTTGCTTAAAGTAAACTTTTACTGTGGGAGGGTGCAAAAAGCGATTGAACAGGGAAAGGGAAAGGTGTGCTGGGTGTGCTTGCATTTCAAATGCGTATTTCAGTTATAAGTTCTAATAGTCCACTCTGAATACTATTATCTGCTAATTGTAAAGCATTCAAATAACAGGTCTTGCAGGAAGATACTCATATCAATGTCTGACCTTCCCTGATTTAATCTGGGCATATATGTATTTCTGGTATCTGGTTAAAAACATTACTGCATGAATGGCAAATCATTAGTTTAGCTGTATCATGTGATTGACTGATCTTGTAATAAACTTGAGCAGAAAAGTAATATTCTTTTTCTCTACATTCAGAACAAGAATCAATGGGATGATCAGATTTTTGTCAAGGGATGTATTGTTGCTCTTGAAGCTTGGTTACCCCAAAATATCTACATTGTTGCAGGTGTCTTCATTGCTATCTCACTGCTGCAGGTTAGTTGTTTTTGTTACCCTACTTAGAAAAAAGCTTCAGGTTTTCAGATACAGACAGCCGAAGGTAAAAGTTGTTTTGGAGAGAGGAAATATTTTGACACTGTGGATTTTTTAACTGTGAGAATAATATGGAAAAAAGTAATTATAGGAATGGGGACTTTGAGTAAAAATATCTGGTATCATCTAACTTAACTCTGAAATTATGTTCCTCAGAGCAATGAAGGTCACTATAAAATTACAATTGTAATACATACAGTATATTATGATTGTGATGTATATTGTTATATATTAATATAGAAATATGCTACTATATGACTGTTATATAAGATAATGTGCTATGTGATACAATAATATTACATTTCAATATGCCATGAGGGAGGGGATACCTTGTGGTCATCTACTCCAGTAGGTCTGAACTACAGCCTTCTATCACAAATGTGAAATGACTAAAATACAGTTCTGCCCTTCATACTAAGATTACCACTGAGCTGGTTGTATGCAACATGTAGTGTACTGCTCAAAAATGTTAAGACTGGAAGAGCAGGCAAATGGGTGAACAGGTTGCAAATGTGATGTTAGCAGAACCAGATGGAGTTGCTGTCACTTCTTCCAGTACCCTGTTGGTGCTTGGTACATCAAAGTAAAAGAACTACAATTCTCAGTAAAATGTATCAAATTACTTTTTTCAAGGTGGATCCTGCTTTCCTTATGTCAGTTGTTTATACCTGCCTAAAATTTTTGCTATGGTACTGCTTCACTTCAGTGGGAAATAACAAACTTGTAAATCTACTACAGAATGTATTTTGTATTTAACTGAAAATAGTTGAGCATAGAGTGCTGGCAAAAACCTTTTCCAGTGATGGCAGTACTGTACTCCCTGGCTTGGTTTTTGACATTTCATCGCCATCTCATGATAGTGTTTCCATGGCTTTGAAAGATGCTGTCCTGAGAGCAACACCTTCAGTTAAGTAGATGTTCAAGTTATGAAGTCTAATCTTTGGAGAGTGTGTTGACTGACAATAACTTCATGTTGTTCTTTGTATGTCCTGAGTGACTGTGAAACCACTTTCACAGTCACTTGTATTTTCAAATTGGGTCTTTCTTGTGCACTAAACCATTTCATGGTGAGACAGAGGCTTAGACATAACCTGTCTACTTCTAAGATAAATCTTTTGGCTTTTGCAAAACTTTGCCTAGTATTTTGTTATTTTTCTAAGAATGTTTCAGGAAATATGCTCAGTTATGAGTTTATTTTTGGTTTTCAAAGGAAGAGTTCTCTGGGAACTTGAGTCTTAGAATTTCAAATTTAAGTGTCTCAGAATAACCTGGGACTTTTCTCCCTACTGTTCGTGAAAAGAATTCCATTCTAGTATAGGTAGTTGTACATTCTGTATATATTTTAAAAATATATCAGAAAATTGATTGGATTATCCAAAGTTGTGGAATGAATGAAAATTCCTGGTTTGTAACTTTACCAATAGCTAAGTGTGAGTGGTGTAAGACTCACGTAAACTTGGCTAAGCGGATTTTTTTCCAGCTCCAGGGCATCTAGAAGCTGCTTATTTTGAATGCTCCTTGAAGTGTTACATGAAAGCATCTTTTTCTCTTGAGTTTTATTTCCTGCAAGATTCTGCTGCCTTTATTACTTTTTAGTAGTAGCCATGTTTTGAAGGATGTTCCTGGCTATGAAATAGTATCTGAACCTGCAAACATTTTGTGAATGTGTGTCTGTCTTCACAAGAGTAATTGCACTGACACCAGTACAGTGTAATAGGGACATATAAGAAGTAGCTTCCCATTCTGCAATAATGACTGATGGTAATAGGCTCTCATTTTTAGGAACGTTTTGCAGACTGGTACATTACAAGTGTTTAGTCTAAAAAATGGTTTGTGTTCTTTTTGTCTTTTTAGATTTTTGGGATTTTCCTAGCCAGGACATTGATTTCTGATATTGAAGCTGTAAAAGCAAGTAATGCCTTCTGAATCTAAAAGCAGACGTGTGTTGCAAAAAAGTATGTTTTACCGTTATTGGCAGGACACCAAGGTGGAAGAAACGCACAGACCATGAAATACACCTGTTATTAAAAGCCTTATGTGGATTTTACCCCTTCATGCTTTTTGTTAGAAGCTGACCAAAAAATCATCTCTGCATGCACACACCTGCCTACCTTTTTTCTAACGAGACAACTTGGTGCACCAGCATTGATCTCTGAGGAAGAAAGGAAGAAATGGAATTTCCCAAGACATTGGCGGAGCACATTTTAAAGATCGTGGCAAGGAGACATGAAACTGCTGTTAACTCTTTCCTTGAAGGATTACAGTGAAGATTGTTCTGTTTTCCCTCCAAGCTGGCATCAATCTCAAAATGTAATATTTTCAGAAGGCATTCTGATTTCTTCAGAATCTTGAAATTATTTTAGTCTCTACAGTAGACTCATGCAGTCATTTTTGGCAAGATATCAAGAAACCATCATCATCATGGTGTTAGAAATGCAAGCCTTTTCTTAAGAGGGGAAAAATCTGACTTTATATAGCATTATATGTTAAAAATCTCAGTTTCAGGCAAGAGGGTGTGAATCCCTGATGCTGTTTCCTGTCTGAAAAAAATGTAAATATTCTTTATTTATAGAAGAAAAAAAACTTTTAAAATGCTGAGCTTTTTATTGATCTGTTATATCTTTTAAAAGTGCTGTCTGGAGAAATCTCAAAATGCAGCTGGTTTCAGTAGGTAGCAAGCATGCTATGCTAGCTGTTGATGATTTTTGCCTTTCCTCTAGTTTATCTCATAACTCTTATATTGATCTTCACAAGTCCTAACTGCTAACACCAGAACTGATGAAAAACATTTAAATTTCCTACTGAAATCTGTCTTTAATGAGGAAAGCACATTTAGTAAAAGAGTTGTTGAGTTTTTAAGTCTTCTGGAAAGCTATCGAATCATCAGTTCTGATTGTATTCTGATGCGTGGTTCAAATGCCAGTCGCAATATGGTGAACCAGAACGATTTCTTCACAGTAATTTTCTGCATCAAACTGAACTATTTCTGCTGAAGTTAAGTTTTTGGGTCTTTTTTTTAAGAGAAGAAAACTAAACTCTCTTCTCCCTGTTCTCTCTTCTTTGGGCTTCGGTAGATGGATCTGTAGTTCAGTAACAGTTCCAGTTTTCTCTAAAAGACTTTGGCATAGTATTTTTAGCTTTAAGATAGAAGTATTGACTGAGAATTTCTTGGAAGTAGCTGTCAGTTTTACTGTGGGCCATATAACTAACATTGTTTACTGCTTCCAGTGACACCAATTTTTTCAGGGAGAGCAGGTTTATTTACAGTGCCTAACATAGTGTAAATTTTAGAAAAGTATATATTTTTATAATTGTATTTTACTACATGTAGTCTGCCTGAAGGATTTAATACTTGTATTTCCAAAGTATAATGGCTCTCTTTAGAAGCCAAACTTTTAAATATCTTATCTAATGTCCTTTTTTCTATTATGCATGTATTAACAATCATTTCACTGGCAAAATCTGATCAACAGTAAGAGTCTTTGTATTGGTTGTCCGGACATCTTACTAGCTTTTAATCTGTGAAGCGCTTCATAGACAATGCTGTAATTCTCATGTGTACTTCAGTTTGGCTTCCATAGTTCTATTTCTGGCCGGTGGCTGAGACACAACAGGAAAAGGAAGCCTGTCTAAGGACGGCTGATTTCATTATGGTGGCAGAGAACAGTCTGTCACTCGTCTGAAAAACCTGAAAGTAAAATTGCTAGAAGTGCAACATGGATTTTTTTTTTTTTTTTCCTAAGCTTTGGTATACAACAAGGAAACAGCAGCAGTAAATTGCTGAGGGGAGAGCAAGAGGCATTTCTTCTGTAGAGTCTTGAATTTTAAGTCTGTGTTACCTATTTGTTTAATCTAGTCCATTAGAAGCAGCCAAAAACTTGCTGCTGTTACTGCTGCTTTGCAAGCAGCAGTGTCCAGCAACCTTTGCTTTAAACTCTGGTGCTTGAAACTTTACAACACCTCGTCAACCAACTCACTCTGTTAAGGTTATGTGTAATAATCTGATGTATGTAAAATTGGAGAAGGATGCTTTCCATTTGTAACTTTTTATTCTTAAAATATTGCATTGAAAACTGTGTCTAAGGAGTATATTTCCTTTTGCCACTTTTTGATGCAGAAAGCTCCTAATGCTGGGAAGTAATTTCAGCAGTTGGTGAAAATCATCATGGTGTCAAAGAGATCTGCAGAGTTCATACACTGAAATTAGCTGCTGGCAAGAGCCAGTGTCACAAATCAGGAGTCCAGTGTCTGCAAATCTTGCCAATTTGCCTGAAGACAAATGAATACTTGGTTTCTTTTTGAAGTACTGTTCATAAGCAAAGTGGTGTCTTTCCACAGTTTGTTCTTATTGGCTTTGGCCGTATTAATACCAGCTTTGTATCAATGCTCCAGTTATTTGGAACTGAATGCAAGAGAGCAAGTTCAACCTAATTGAGGATCTTTACATTCACGGAGTGATTTATTTTCACTGAGGATAAACTTCTCCGTGCATATTCAGTATCACTTTTAAAACCCTGGGGCTCCAGGCTGGTTTACTTCTAGACGTTGCGAAGTGCTGTCCCCCCATTGCTGGCACACGTGGCTTGTGTAATTTCAGACTTGGAATGGGAATACTTAGTTGTATTTAGCACCTTCTCTGAGGACCTGCAGCGACTCCATAGCTAACGATTTAGGTTACGGTTTAAAGTTTTGTCAGCGAAAGCAGTTGGGTGTGAGACTGCTGCTGAAGCCTTGAAGGAGGAGCAATTCAATGATCTCACCAAGAGAGGTTTGATAAATTGTTGAGACTCCAGTGGTTGCATTTGGAACATCTCCACAAACACTACAATGGAAACAAGTTTTTTAATGAAGATACAAGATCAGACTTGAATAACTAGACTGAGAGAAGGAAACTTTTCAGTGTGATCACTTATCTTTCTCAGAAATGAGCACAATGTATTTCTGTGAAGCAATGTATTTATTTGTCGGTATGTTTGACAGTGCAACTGCCCTTTTGTTTCTATTAATATACCTGCATTTGCACAGTTTCCCTGTATGTGAAGAAGATGAATATAAGCACTGACAAAGTGCAGAGACCAAAGGAGAATCAGTCGCTTCCTGAAAACCTGAATATTTCTTCCCAAGAGGTCTTTAGTTTTGGTGACCCTCATATGGTGCCATATGGATAGACATGTACCTCCAGTCCTTTGAGGAGGTTGATGTGGCAATTGGTTTATACATAGAATTGCTTTGGTTTTTGTCTCCCCATTCCATCCTTGTCTCTTCCTTCCCCCTGCCACCTGTGGATTATCATGCAGCTTGAACATTGTTTAGCCAGTGGAAGAGGAGGTTCTGTCTCCTGAGATGGCTTTTCTGAGTGACTTTCAGTATATTTTTTTTTTTTTCTCAAGCCTTAAATTTGATTAAATAAAATTTAATGTTTTGTATTCTTGGAGTTTTATTTCTAAAATTTGTTGTTTCTGGTCACTAATATTTCCCTCTCTAAGGTTTGGACTGGCTACTGAGACTGCAGTTTGTGAATTAATACAGAAATGGTAGAAGTCTGTTCGTGTGTGTATTTTGCTGAAGTTAATTCTTGTTTATTTATTTATTTATTTATTTTTCTTTCAGTCTGGACTGCTGAATATTAGATGACACTGTTTTTCTCTCCATTGTTAATGGAAAGCCATGAACAAGTGGAGAGCTGCAGGATGGTTTAGAGAAATTATTAAATCTCTGGACACCCAAAAAGTTGAAACTGCTATTTGCACTTTGAGTGCCATTACCCACAGTTACGGCTCCTGTGATATGCAGAGTCTGTAGTTTGTCAGGTCTGAGCAATGTTCCTGAAACTGCTCTTACAAGAGCAAAAGGGAAGGAATTTCCAGGTTTGAAGATCTTTGCAGAAATAGATTTGTCTGCTGCTTTGACCATAGTAACATTTCTATAATGCATTAAAACCTGATTTTAGTTTTAATAAGGTCAGAGAAACATTTAACCAATAGGTAATGGCTACATTAGGATAATGCAAAGTCTGGAATTAGATACTCTAGAATGTTGAGCTGGGTCATTTCTGATAAGAATAATGTAACTTGCATGTGGCTATTTGGTGTGGGTATATAGAACTTGTAATACATCATGATATATGTCATACTAATGCCTGGTGTAAGCACAACCCCAGATCTTATTCTGAAGTTGTCTGAAGCTATTTCTCATTTTGACATTGGAAATGTATAGGATGCCCATATCCCTGTGCTTAAAGCTAGAGGAAACTGCACATAGTTCAGCTCTTGTTTTTCTTTTCTCCTACTGTGTGCTCAAAGCCAGCTTGTGTGTTACCAAGTGACTTCTCTGGGGGCATTTTGTGAATTCCCCTTTCTGGAGAGTACTCCTGAAAGTGGTACTTGGTGGTGAATGTAGTGGGTTAAATAGTGTTACAAGTTTTGCAAGTGGGACAGTTTTTGCGGGAACAAAGTTGTAATGTTTGTTGCAGACTTAAGGTGGTGATACTCAAAATTGTTTGAGAACAGGAGGCCTTGTTGACTTTTAAGTAGTCCCTGTCCAATACAATTTTTTTAAAGGTCATTACTTCTCTATTATCTTTTCTCAGTAGCTTTTACTGCTGGCTGAAAAAAGTGTCATTGTTCCATAGCTCTTCAGTATCTACCACTACAGGGTTTTGAATTTGATCTCACAGGTCTTGGCAACGTGATTCTGCAACATACTTGCAAGTGCTTTAGAAAGTTCCTACAAGAACAAGTTGTGCAATAGATAGTGTTCTTTTTATCAAGTGACCATTGTTAAAGATGAAAGTTTTCTGCAGAAATATTCAGAGACATTTGTTTTACTATGATTTTCATAATCTTGAAGTTAAACTCAGGCTCTCTTATTAGAGATAATTTGATGAAATTCCAGCTGCCTCCAAACCTTCACGCATGCCCACTTGTAATTTCTAACTAGCTTTAATTAGTATATTGTCCAAGCTCTTATGGACATTGACTGCATTTTCTTGTAAAGCTTGCTTCTACTGAGTCTGTCCAGGTTACAATAGCTGCAACTCTGAAATTAGGACAAGACCATGACCTCAGATACTTAGGAATATAGATTGTGACACTAGCAGGTTAAAAACTCAGACATGTTTTAAAATGGGAAATTGAAGGGGGTATTGGATTAAAGGTACAGTTTTGTAGTGGTTTTGACATTTTCAGTTTACAGCTGGGCTCACAGTTTGATTCCCAATGTGCAGAGGTCGAACTGGTACCAGTTAGCCCTTTGTATTGTTTTTAAGCTACAGTTCTCACCTAATCTAAAATCTCATTGTTTCAGATTGCATGATATAAGCTTGAGGTTTCTTTGGTAATGATTTTGAAGGCCTGTTGGTATAAGAAAAAGTTGCAAGTGATACCCTGATTTGGCAAAGCCAAGCGGGTTAAAATTGTATTACAGAAGTAATTGCCTGATGTTTGGTTTTTTTTTTTTTGTTGGTTGGTTTTGGTTTGTTTTTTTTTTTGTGTGTGGGGGGTTTTTTGTTTGTTTGTTTGGGGGTTTTGTTTGTTTTGTTTTGTTTTTGTATGAACCGGTGCTTTAGTAGTGTCGTGCAGCAGCGTGACAAATGCAAGGTGGTGTTGGCAAAGCTGGTGTTTGATTGCATTTGCTGCAGCAGCAGTGTGGGGTTGCTGTGGGGAAGAAGAGAGACTAGTGGGGTGTCTCTCCTCTCAAAACCTGTAATGTTATGACTGCTTCCTTGACCACATTTGCATTGCTGTGACTGCAGAGTTGTTCGAGGGTTTCTTTAATCTTGTCCTCTTCTATTTCTTGTCTCAGATCACCTGAATGGGAGATGAAATGCTGACTTAGTGCCATGACATAGCATAGTGGCTCCTAACAATTGTAAGAAAGAAGTTCGGAGTACTTGGTGTTTAAAATGAGCTGCTATAATTTAAATAAATTTCAATAGATACCCTTTCAGCCTTTGAAAATATTGAATAGACTTTTTTTATTTTGTTTCTCCTATTTTACTTCCAAGAACTGGTTGAACAGAAGAAAAGCACTTTGAAAATACAATACAGGACAGCTTCCAGCTTTTTTTTTGCCTGTGTGCTTTTTGTTAGCCTTCCATATTAGTAAGACTCAGCTCTTAATACTACAGTTAGTCTATAAAGTGCTCTGGAAAAAAGTCCTATTGATCACACGAGTTGTATCAGTACTCTGTATTAGCACTGAGGGATGCAAATGCTTATTGCTGTTCCAATATCTGTGGGGCTACAGGGAAAATATAGGGCAAAATCCAGCTTGCCTGCCAATACAAGGTGGCTCCAGGATTTGAAAGGCAGCTCCCCTTGTGGCAGATCCTTGCCCGAGCACAATCATTTTCAATTTACATGATTTATGTATTACGATATGAGAAACTGGCACGAGATTTTAGATAGACTCCTGGTTTCAATGTGGTGTTTTGAGTTGGTGCCACACATCCAGTATGATGTTGCTTGGAGCATTTGAAGTCTTCCCTCACCATGGAGTGAGAGAAACTGAAATTGTAGCTTTTGGGTGTTTTACTAAAAGTTGCTATGCAAAGGCAGCATTGCTAAAATAGCTGTTTTATCTTGGCTTCTGATTTGCTTACAACTTAAGGCAGAACAAACTTGTGCCTTCTTGTGGAAGATGGTACAGACTCTTTATTTTTTGGAACACAAAAATGCTGTGGTATGTACAGGACTGGGGACTGGCAGACATCTGTGCATGGGGAATTTGGGCAAAGATGTCTTTATTACAAGGCTCTAATTTTGCTACTTCAGGAATTGACTATGCCATTGACTCACTAGAATAAAGCCTTTTTTAATTTTTTTTTTTTTTTTTAATTCAACTGTTGGTTTATTCAACTTTTCATAAAGAAAGAAACTACTTGACTGGGATTTCTGGTGATCAGTAAAGAATGAACCTCTTCAGTATCCTTTACTACTCACTGACTGCAACATTGTAAGGAGCACATTTCAATAACAGAAAACACT
Organism: Columba livia; assembly: GCF_036013475.1. NCBI lineage: Eukaryota > Metazoa > Chordata > Aves > Columbiformes > Columbidae > Columba > Columba livia. The sequence goes on along the minus strand of NC_088607.1, from coordinate 27,412,277 downwards.
TGTTTTCCTCACAAATATCCATCCTTTCATCACAGACAATTTAAAATGAAATTACCTGAATTAAGGAGACTACACAAAAGACCCATTGAATTGTATTTCACCTCAGGACTTGTATTCTCGTCTTGCAGAAGTTTGTGTAAGCTTTGAACTAGCTGTGATTCCTTAAAAGATTCTTCAAGGGTTTCTGAAAATAAAAAACAAATACTTGAGTTGTTGCCTGAAAAGAAGCTAGAAAGTGAATGTGCCTGCTTTTTAAAACCAAAATTCCTGACTGGCTTCATTTCAAATTGGCTGTACAGGGATGTCTTGGGCATCTGTTTTCTGTACTGGAGAAGTTCTATATTTTCTTTACAGTGTTTCTTCACTGGCCCTGTTCTGGAAGACAGAATCGGTGTACTATAGATTGTATAAGAACTTCATAATAGATTAAAATTTGCAATGATCAGTGCTAGAAATGTTGATTCACATTAGTTGCCCACTTGAGTTTGGGAGCCTTAGGGGTTGACCAAGCAGTAAAATGGGCTCTTTACTGTCTTACTTGTTGGTGTAGGAAATTCCAAATTTCCAGCTGTTTCTTTTCAATTTCTCTTTTGATGTATGCAGATTTCTGTGGTGACTGTCTTTATTTTTAATAAACTGAGCCCTATTTTCAAATGTGATCAATCACATGGGAAAAGTCTGAAAACAAATTACACTCACTCTCTCTGAAAATTAGCTCAGTAAATGTAGTTAAAACCTTTATAGTTTTCTCACTTGTTTCATTTTCAGCTTCTACAAGGCCCTTTTGTGTATGCTTCTGCTTTATTATCTTCTGCTTTTAAACGTCTGATTTCTGAAGATTATTTCTTCCATTTATAGTCTTTGTTGACCATTCAATCTGTAATTTGTCCTTAGTGTTGTATTCATGTAGACTTTCTTATCCTTTTCTCTAGTCTTTACCTTTATTTTCCTTCTGTGGTGATTGGAGTTCTGTTTGTTTGTTTTAGTAGGTTTCTAGCGTTGTATTATGCTATTTAACAGATTGTGCTTGTCTATACAACCTGAATCATTTGATTCTACCTTAAACAAAAAAAAAATCTTCGAGCTATTCCTGAAGCCTGTTGCTTTTGTGATCTTCTGGATGGCTGACCTTTATTTCATGTTGAAGAGCTAAATCTAGATGAGAAACATGCTTTTTTCTTATATGTTATGTGGAATTAGCAGCATTACAATGTTTCTTAATTGAGAATCTGGCAGGGATAGATGGTTTTAGGGGAAAAATACCTAAATCGATTGCAGATGCTATTGCCAAGGCATCCAGAGCCTCATTCTGCAAGGCAGTGTGTTTGCTTGTTGTCATGGAAACCAGATGCTTCACTCCTTGTGCCTCCTGGATGGCTTTGACCACTTCCTGTTAAAGCAAAAAGGTAAAATATCACAGATGGAAATCTGAGTTATGAATGAAGACAGAAATGAGATTGCACTCTTCATCCTCTGAATTAATGGAAATTCATCTGTTGCAATGCAAACTGAGATCTGAAGACTAGCGATAACATTTCTTTTGGCAATACACATCTGTGTAGGGCTGGTATAGTTTACTTGGAATATCAATACTTACGATTATGTGTATGCACGTCTATAAGATAAAATAGATATATTTTGTCTCAAGATTTTTAGTTCGGCCTTATTCCAATTTTTCATTTCTAGTCTTCAAACTAGCAGAGATTCATCAAAGCCTGTGCAGATGGTATCTAGTTTTTTGTCACTACCTCAAAGTAAAGCACAGTTGGGGTGCCTGTGTATAATAGCAGGTTTTATGAAAAACAGCAGCCTGTTGTAACATGCCAGCACATACAGATCACCCCAGATTCATCCATCACTAGGTAGGTAAGTGTGCTCTTGGAGCTCCTGCAGCACTGGCATTTGGGACAGGTCTGGGTTATTTTTGCCTTTTTAATTTGAAACTTGAAACTAACATTTATGGAAATAGAACAGCTCTACCAGTTTAGTGTTTGTCAAGCCTTACTCAAGCAGAGTAAGAGTTGCCAAGTGATAGTAAACAACCATGTTGCTCTTTTCTGGGCAGTATCTGTGCCATGGAGAGCGCTACTTTCCTGCTCACCTCGCTCTTCCTGGTATTGAGGCAGACTAGAGGGGTTTTTACTGTGAATTTTCGTGTTTTTAGTTATAAAGCTGTATGTGCTATTTAATACTTAACCCCTAGCTATATCAACAAGCTTTAAAAAATACAGAAGGATAAAGCAGGAACATCTCAGACCAATCTCTCTTACTTGGGATCTGTTGTGACGCAGGATGGATGCCAGCAGCCGATGTGCTTCTCCACGAACGCCGCTGTGGTCGTTAGCATTGCACCACTGCACCAGTCTGTTGAGCAGCATGGGGTCTTGGCCCAAGATTTCAGCTGCATCAGCTGAAGAGAAAAGCATCATCAGGAGACATTCAAAGTCAGACTTCTCAGTCTTTGTCACAGAAATTTGAATGTAGAAGTGGCCAGGACCACTGGAGTTCATTATCGTTTAAGAGCTGTAACTAAAGCATCGGGCTTTAAGGGATATTGGAAATCTTTACCTGAGGAATGCTGGTTGTGTTAGGGCAACTCTAGGAGGTAAAGGACGAAGTAAGTTGTTCTGATAGACCTATCTGTTTTAAGAGGCTGCTGAAGCGGGGCTTCAAATGAGCAGCTTTGTGTCTTTGGAAGCAAAATTTCTCTTGCTATATTGAAGATTTCATGAGGATAGTCCCTTTCCAGTTTGGCTTCTTGCACTTTGAGCCCTGCACAAATGTAATCTTGGGCTCTGAAGAGTCTGTTCTTGCTGTTTCAGTGCTGTTGTGGTTTAAGCTGGCAGGCAGGTGAACACCACACAAGCTATTTTCTCACCTTCCCCTTCTCCCCCGCCCTTAATGGTGATAATTACTGTTGGTAGCACATAGGAAGCCAGATCTTACTACAGAATTGTAGTGTGGCTGTAATTGTATGTGTCATATCTTAAACATGTGTTTTGAACTGTGTATTAGGCATCATGGAATATTTCAGTTAATTGATTCTGTTCAGTAGTTAAGAATTTTAAATTTAAATCTTGGTTCAACTGGAATTTTCTTTGGAGTGAAGGGTACCAGGAAAAAGATTAAAAAAAATAGTAATGTGCACAACTTAAGCTGTCATCTTGTAGGAAGGGATTGCTCACCCTTTTGGCTTTGAGCACAGAAGAACTGTTTTGTAAACTGCCAAACTGCTGTTTCCACATGTCCTAGGTGATCATGGACTGAGGGTATAAATGCACAGCACTGCCAGCTGGGCACCAGAGGTAGCAACTGAGAGGCGAGAGTAGTCATAGGACAGATGCTCACTTTGGATGTATAATTATTCTATTTGCAAAAATATACCATGGTTATAAGATTTAATTCAACTTGAGGAGTATCACGTAGTTATTTTTAATTTAGGGGTTTTTCTTGTTGACTTCATTTTGGTCATCTTGGTTCCTTGCCCTCCACCCCTTGATGCTGGAAGACAAGAGCAGATGAGCATCAAGTGTGTGGTGTGTGCGCTGAAGAAGGAAAGATGTGGTAGGGGCCTTCATGGGAAGGGTACTTTGCCTGAGAACAGTTATAAAGGGTCTGTAAGCTTTTTCCAGTCTTTTATCTCTCTTTTAAAATAATTCCAGGCCTGAAAGAACCAGGGAGATCCCTGCTTCTTTGGAAGCAAGTTCAGAAACAGAGAAATGTGCGGAAAGGCCTGCATGGTTTTAAGATACTGAGAAGTTTGTCTCTTGGAGCTTTGGTGACTTAGGGAAGAACCAACATAAACATCTGGAACAGAAGGGATAGGCTTGGCTGATTGGGGCATCACCCTGCTCCTGTTTCTTTACCTGTCCCTTTTGTTTTGGGATATTCTGGAAAGAGTCAAATAGAGCGTACACTCTTTCTCTTTTGGGAAGGGAAATGGGGAAGGACAGATGCTTCCTGTATTTTATTTGTCCACTACACTAAGGAACACCCTACAGGTCAAAATCCCACAAGGAATCTGGGATTCTAGCCTAACTGAACATGTTTGTTTTGAGATAAGAGTTACTTGTCGTTGCACAGCCACCTACATATTGCCTCCTGTAACAGAAAGGCTTTTGTTTCTAGGTCAGATGTTACATGTTAGTCTGAGGATATCATGGTAATCCAGTTTAGTACAGAAAGCTGGAAGGGGTAAGAGGGTGGTGAGTGGGACCAGTGTAAGACATTTGTTCAAAGGAGGCATCTTGACCTGCTTTGACAGGGACTTCCTGATGTGTACCAGTAATAGTGCTCTTTGAGATAAAACCCAATTAGTTACTCTCAGCAGGAACAGGAGCACCTTTTAACTTAGGGAACACCTAATTCAAATTCTGTGTATTGAACTTTTAGTTGAACTAAAAGTCCTTTGGCTGTTCACAAGTTCTTCTGTTCCTTTGACGCAAAATAGCGGAAAAACAGGAGTTAACATCTCTTTAGTGTAATGAAGGTAATGGACCTGGCTGTAGCTTTCTGTAGTTGCAAAGAAACCCACTTCTTCTAGGCCTCAGCATGCCCAGTGATTGTTAGAGTAATTAATTCATACTAGATAATGCAATTAACTAATTTAGTGGACTTCTTAGTAGATGTGTATTCATAAGAGTTTCAGGCTGAGTTAATTAAGGGCAATGTTAGCTCATAGGTAAACGGAGTCGAAAGTAATTAAAGGTGGGAGAATTGTGTGCTCATAGGGAGGAATGGATAAACACTGAATATCTCCTACATCTGTTTTTCTAATTTACACTTTGATATCTCTATTTTCAGATTCAGAAGTTGTAACTTTTTGTGCCAAATACCAATTTCATACTAGGGCTGGTAAATAACATTGTGTTTAAAAAAAAAAAAAAAAAAAAAGCCACAAAAAACCCCTCAAAACCCTACAATAATTTAGTGTTTGATCACCTAGATCTGTGTTATTATGATGTCTCAATTTTAAAAGCTAAATGGTCTCCCCTGTCACAGTTCAGTTATAACTGCAGAGAAGTTTTATTACTTCCTTCAAAGCCTGAGGGGAAGAAAAGGTGAAGTTTCTGTATATTTTCCAATGTCCATTTTTTTCCATGGTGAAATAAATGAAAGCAGCTTTTTACTGAACTGGAATCAATGCAGATTAATGAATGCTAGATCTAAATTTTATATCGTGCATATTCATTTGGAAAAGGATGTAAGTAGCTGCCATATCAAAGTGGTGTCTGCAGTGGTGTAAATGAGGGCAGCATGGAATGTAGGAGAGTGGGTTTTTTTCCCCTTCAGTTCCTATCACAAAATGGTGATAACTTTTCTGGTTTTGACCTGTTTCTTGTTATTCCTGCACGACGATGTGGTCTCTACTAATCGGTGTTCTAGAGCAGCTGCTCTGGTGATATGAAAGAATTGAAGTTCTTGTTAAAAGAACCAAACCCTGCAACACTCTGGTAAGAAGCTAGGTAAGTTTAAGGATAAGTTAAGATGTTGTAATAAATCTTAATGTAATTCTGATGTTGTACACTTTGTACTTCAAAGTATAGAGTATTGTCTTTGCATACCCACCTCTGTGTAAGTAAGTGCAAGTAGATAATCCTATATTTCAACATGCAAAGTAAATTCAACATTTGAGCCACAACAAGAAGATAAACCTGGCTGTGTGTATAGAGAGACTGAGTGACTGGTAGAAACTAATTTCTCCAGCCTCTCTCCTTCTCAGCTCCCTTTGATCCTTTTATATTCTCTGGTTCTTCTATTGATTTGTAATCTGGCACTGTAAATCCTTAGCCTGTCTCTTTTGCATCATACTCGTACCTTGCTGGTGTATCTCTGGTGGAAAACACCTTCCTTTTAGGCCTTTGCCATTTCTCATTGAGGATTCTGACACTGGTTTGTTTTCCATCTACCCCCATGGCTGACTGGGTCACTATGGAAGACTTGCAGCCTCTCGCAGTTATCCCTGTTGGAACCTCTCTGGATTGAGTGGAATTAGGTTAGCAGGACACTTAACCTGTAGTCTCCTTGCATATCCATTGACTTGCAAGGGGAGGAGTGGGGTGTAGAGTTGACATCAGGAAACATGATGAATTCCCTACCTTGACCATCTGCTAACATCCGTAGTGTTTCAAGAAGTTTAAACTGTACAGGAGGCATCTCTGACCTTAGAAGTGCCTGAATCCGTTCTGCCAGACTTTCCTCCAGCATTTGAACCTTGTTAACAACTAGAAAATGGGGGGAAAAAAAAAAAAAGTTGATGCGAAGCTCAGTAACTATAAAGCATTTGAAAATGTGGATATGGTGTAACAGTTGCTCTGTTACACTCCTAGCGAAAGGTCCAACTTGTTAAAGTGCTCAGAAATGAGGTTGAGACTACCCAACTGTTTAGGCTTCTTTTTTGAGCTAAAATCTTCCTAGGAATGGCTGTTAATGCTCTTTTGGTTACTTTTGATCTCAGTCCTGCCTGCAGTAAAGTACATAAAAGAGGATGAACACAGCATTATTGTTTCTTTTCCTCTTTCTAGTTGTAATAGATTATCCATCCACTTGCCCACTCACATGAGCAAGCCTGTTTGCTCATCTTAACTGGGTGGCAGAAGTGATTTATTTAGCCATATTTCTTGAGAATGGATTTTCTTTTTGTATTTGAGCTCATTGATCCCCTGTTGTTCATGCCTTTGTTTCTGTGCTTTATTCTTCTAATTCTTGTGTGTTTGCTCCAGTCACTAGGGCGGTAATCCCTGGTAATAATCAGAGGCTTGTCTGGAAAGAGTCCTAATGCTGCTTAACTGTACTAGCAAAAGCTGTTTCCTCCAGAGCATTTTTCTTCCCATCTTGTGCGTGCCTTTTTGTGGGGAGGGCGAAATGACAAGACAGTGACATTAGGAAGACAACTGTTCTATGCCTTGCAAATTGAGAAGCAGCCACTGTTAAGTAACTTGCTCTCTATGGCCTTGTTTTTTGATGGCACAGAAAGGCTACGGTCGCTAGAGCATAATTACCTTTTTCAAATTTATTTTTTCTAAGCAGCTGTTCTCTTTGAAGATCACTGCTTGAATTGAAGACTTTCCCTGTGCCCCTTTGCAAGTGTTGGCCTATATCTAATTAAGTTTATAATTTATTTGGATTTGCACACAGTATTTTTTTACGGGTAGCATGCTATGTTGTTGAGAGTGATAGTTTATGTATTTCTGTAAATAATGTATTATTGTGAGGGACTGTCTTACAGCTTCTGTATTCTCATATGTGTACAAATTGAAGAGAGAAAAAAGCACAGTGTAGAAATAGCATTTTAAGTGCTGTGCATTGCCCACACATTTAAAAAGACCCCAAATGGTTTGTAATAGACTTGAACAGAACAGATAATCAAAGCGGATTCTGTATTAATACACTGATATTTTATAATTCAGAGTTAAGCCTTTTGAAGTACAGCTGCAAAGAGTATTAAGATCTGCTTGTACTCTGTATAGCTGGGAATGATATGGGGTGAACTTGTAGGTTGCAACCACATTTTTCTGGCGTTCTAGATCCTGTAATTTTTGCAAGATCATCTACATTCATTGCTTTGTTAAGGAACTCGCAAGGAATGCCTGGGCTTGGCACCGCAAAAAGCGGGCTGCGGTATCTGAGGAATGGGTTCTGTTGTGAGTTAGAATGTGATTGTCTCTGCTTGTTGTCAAGGGAAGCCATCTCGAACTTGCTGTCTTTCAAATGAGATTAATTGGTATCATTGCTGCTTGTGATCATTAAATCCTATTGTACATATTGCAGGAGTGAAGTCAGTGAGAATTAAGCCTGGGACACACCAAGGCTTATAGGAAAAAGGTGCTTTTCATTTTAATAAAGATAGTTATATTTTGCCTACTAAATTACTCTCCTAATTTCAGCAGGGTGTTTCTCTGTGATTTTTTCATGATTCTATGGTTATATTCTAATGGCTCTATGTTAGGTCATAACTGATGTGAAGTAGCTGGCATGCATGATTGAAATGTTGTGTACTCCATTAGCACCAAAAAGGAATTTGCATCTCTTCACAGAGAAATAAAATATACATAGAAGCAGTGAGGGGCTTATGGTGTGAAATATGGTTATTAAAATACTGAATAGGCAGACATGGCTGGCTATTATGATCCTGAGAGTGTGATAAAGCTAAAATTATTTGAGAGCATATCAAAAATAAGTTGAAAGAAATAGGTGAAGTTCTGGATAGAGCTATCTGCAAGAAGAAATGAGGGTGTATTGGGCTTTAAAAGGAAGTAGTGGAGACAAAGTATTATAACAACTAGCATATCCTGGGGTTCCCACTTGTTCAAAACAATGATTGTGGTTAAAACTGTTCAACTAAGCACGCTGGCTGGTTTATGTAATAAAACTGGCAGATGACTTCAAGTTTTTATTTTCAGAAAATAGCATTGCTGTCATGCTCTGATCTGGAGTTCTGTATAGCAGTGTAAGGACTGCATTGCAGGGTGATGTGCAGTTAAGTTTCTAGCAAAACATTTTTGTCCTGAATTGCACTTTCACATGGAAACAGTAAATTTGAGATGAGAAGCAGCACAGTTTTCTGATGTACTTAAGCAAAAGATCACAAGAGTAGAATCACAGAATAGAATAGTTTTGGTTGGAAGGGACCTACAAGGCCCATCTAGTCCAACCCCCTGCCATGAGCAGGGACATCTTCAACTAGATCATGTTGCTCAGAGTCCCCTCCAGCCTGGCCTTGAATGTCTCCAGGGATGGGGCATCCACCACCTCTCTGGGCAACCTGGGCCAGTGTTTTACCACCCTCATAGTAAAAAGTTTCTTCCTTATACCTAGTCAAAATCTCCCTTCTTTAGTTTAAAGCCATTACCCCTTGTCTGTTGTGACAGGCCCTACTAAAAAGTCTGTCCTCATCTTTCACATATGCCCCTTCTAGGTATCGTAATTTTTAAGTGTGTTAAAAAAGGCAAAATTTGCAATTAATATTTGCTTTATAGAAGAGGAACAGATTTATGAAATCCCTACCAGCTGTGATGTGATAGCTCCACCCCATACTCTGTGTCTTAAGTTAATAACCCTGTTCTGCATTTTTGTCTTGAACTGCTGTGTGCTTTTAATATGAGACCATTTCAGCAGCTGGCAATGAGATCACACTTTATTATGTTTAGTCCCTTTATGTAGATAGGAAGTCCTGATGAATTATTCAAATATATGTCTCTGCAGGGGGAAAAAAAAGGTCAGTTGCCCCTCAAAATACAATAAACTGGAGCTGGTGGCTTGGACAGAGCTGCATAGATCTCCCTTAAATGACCCATCTTGACAAAGAAGCACAGTAAGTCAATTGTCTTCAAACTCTGTACCTGGTATAGCAAGGTTTCGAAGTGCACTGAGTGCGGCATGTTGAACAGAGACGTCCCCACTCTCTACATGTTTCTCCAAAAGATCCAGAAGCTGATGTATGACTCCCAGCTGTACCATTCGTACGCAGTTGCCATCTGAAGAAAGAGGTGAAACCAAGCAGGTGAGACAAGATACACAGTGATAGAAATTGATCACACAAATTGAGAATTCAAGGAGTTTTTGCCTTGACTGTTTAAATGTCTTGATAAGGTTGTGACTGTAGCTTCAAATTTCTAGAGACAAGTGGACATCAGCCACCTGTCAACCAATGCTGAGACACCCCCTAGTAAAGCTTAGCTTGAGAAAGCTTTCCAGGGACAGTCACTGTCAAATTCAAAACCGTGTGTTCTTCAGTCAGTTTCTTCCTCAATACTGCTTTATTTTCCACTATATATGAGGTAGAATACTGGTGGCATTTTCTGTTTCTCCACAGGATAGAGTTAATCCTCCAATTTTCCTGTTCTGCTAGTTTAAGAGACTGTTGTGAGACCAGCGATCTTATCCAGCAGTGGTGAGTCTGATAACTAGTTTTATGCTGCTGTTTTTCCTTGTATTCAATCAAGTAATTTCTCATTAACTAATCAGCAAAAGAATCAGACCTAGGTTATTACCCGTTTGAGAAACTCAGTTTCTGAAATGAGAAGTCTAATTGTGGTGCTACTATGTGAAGCTAGGAAAACATGAGCTGACCTAGAGAATTCTGGTCTGTTTAATGCTGATGGAGTGAATTTGTATATTGCAACAACTGCCATTTTGTCCAATACATGCTCTGCAGTATTTTGTCAGTGCATGTCTGGTATGTCCCCGTCTCTCTTTAGAACTTGCTCTGCAGAGGTGACAGCCCTTTTGTTATCAGAAATTACATAGCTCACCTTGATAGGAAATGAGAAAGGGTTCTTCGAAAGAGCCAAAGGACACCCTGCATGTTATGGTCTGCATTCTTCATGAAGGAAGTGTTTTGAAGATGCCAATTGACAAGTATATTTTCCTGTATTCTATGCAGTATACTGTACCTCAAAATTAGCATATTCCTGACACCATTCAACATTTTCTTATTGCTATGCTGTTACCGTGTGAATGCTGTTTGTTACAACTTGGCAAAAAAATGTGAATGTTATGTAGGAACACCACATCTTCATCTGGGGTAAACAATTATCCATGGAACTATACAGACTTCATACAAATAGAGAATCTGGCCAAAAGTAGCTTTAGGTGCTTCTCATGGCACTAACTGCATGCCTAAGATGTACAGACTTCTAATTTTTGTGTGTATATCACTTAAATGGTTCTAGTAATTTTAACACCTTTGCTGGATTGAATGTTGTATCCACCCCAAAGTAGCAGGAACCTTCATGTTGTCTTTTGAACCGATGTCATTTATTCCTTTAGTCCCTTAGCATTTGCGTTAGTAGCATATTTTTTCCTCTGTATCACTACGTATGTTGAATAAGAATTTGTCAAATGCTTACAAAAGTCGATGTTTTTGTAAGAGAACTGTCAGTCTGAAATAGTTTCAATTCTACTCATGCAAAAATATTCTGATATCAATTTATGCATATACTTCCTCTAAAACTGATGTGTTTGCTTGTGATTCTTCAAATGTTCTCCTGCCTTTTCCTAATCTTTGGGGATCAGAGTACATGAGGAAAATTGCATAGTCCTCTCTTAGGAATAGGTTCTCTAGGAGCAGACAATCTCTTTTGGTCTGACAAAATTCTACAGCAAAAATACTTTGATCTTCATATAGCCTAACCTTAATTTAACTTAATTTCTCTCTTCCCCTCACCTTTCAAGCCAAAGAATGGCAGAGCATTTTCCTTTTGTAGTAAAGCACGAATAGGCAGAACCCATTAGTGGTTGCCTTGCTTTGATTGTCACAGAGCTCCAAATTGGTTCTCTCTCCTATGGATTTTTGCTTGGATAGCAGCAGAACCTACAATTTAATGGCTCTTAGTTAAAGTCTGATAGGAATAGCCACTTTCAGAGCTGCAAAAGCTGTCTGTCATCTTTTCACTGCCTCAGAAGCCATTTGATGCTGAGATCAGATTTCTATAGGATTTTTTTTCCTCTTAGATTAAAGGCTGTGCATATATCAGTGGCACATCCTGGGGCCTGAAAGAGATTTTTCATTTCTTCCATATGAAACATCTAATGGGGTTGTGGGGGAGTTGGAGGGAGAACAGTGAGTGACAAAGCAAGCCATTCAGCTGAATAAATTGAACACAGCCGGTTTAAAGACACCAAGGGCATTTCTGTGGCCTTTGTAGAACTGTGATGCACAATGGCTGATTCAGAGCAAGGTATAACACACAGAAGAAAGGCACTCTGGAAAGGATGGGGGCTGGTGGGAGGTGGAGAGATGTGTGTATGATAGCTTGCTTTAAAAAAAAACACCTAAAACAGCAAAATAAAAAAACAAAAGGCAGACAAAAACCTTCCAAACCCAAACAAAAAGTAACAAACAAATACCACACAAACAAAACAGGTGAGACTGACCAGACTAGCTAAAACATTTAGACAGAGGTAAGGAGATATTTTATGATAATTAAGCACATATTAAGATAATTAGGCACATACTAATGCAGAAAGTTGAGCACTGTTGAAAGAGCTCCTTTTTGTTGACTGGATTTGAAACCAGTACAGTAGCTGTCAGTAAGAGAGGACAGAAAACATGGTGGGGTATCTTGTGCTGAGAGATTCAGCACAATAGGCCTTCCAGGAGTCTGTTTGTAATAGTCTCTCTGTGTTCCTGTCTGCATAGTATTAAGGCTGATTGGTTTGTATAATAGGAAAATGCGAAATCTCAAAATAGCCATTTTATCTTTCTTTTTCCCCCATGATGTGTCGGAGTAACCCTTCCTTTCTAAAAGTGACTTGAAACCTAAAACATCAATAACTGTATGTTGGGTTGTTTTTTTATATATTTCTGACAAATGTACTTGTCATGAAACATTTCCCGAGTTTCCCCTCTAATAATGTGTGACTTAGGCAAGAAAAGAAAACAGTGTGAAAACTTGCATACCTGACCAGCCCATTTTTCCCAATTTTGTCACTCAAACTGCTTCAATATTATTAGCATCTCTAACTTTAAGGTATGCAAATCTCTAGTCTGCAGAAAAGCAAGAATGTCACTGGTTCAGAGCCAGGGAGCAATGAAATTCAATAGTGTTTCCTGTTCTCCACTCACAAACAGTGGCTTTCCATCTTTGAGGGGTAGAGAATAACCAGCCTTACCATTTTTTGTAAAATTAGCAACAACCATTTATCCTGTCTCTGTAGCTGTGTGTGTTGGGATGTTACGCAAGTACCAGCTTTCTGGGAGATGATGCCACATCCCTTAGCTAGCAAAAATCTTCTGCACATACCTATATGTAGCATGATAAATGGAAAGAACATCTCATATCTGTTTATAGTTAGCTCTGAGCTGTTCTGTCTGTCTCTTTTGACTTGTTGTTTTGTGGTTTTGTATTTTTGTTCTTTTTCAGTTAATAATTTAAGACCTTTAAATTGTTGATTCCTTTGGGATTTGGGGTGGCGGGATGTAGTGTAAGTGTCCAGTTCTTGATGTTTGATTCTTAAATCTGTATTGCCCAAATTACAACATAGCAGGGCCACCTAAACTAAGTTGCTATTAGGTCTAGACTTTTGTGTTCTTTCTGAAGTCAGCTTAAATACTTAGTGAAAAATCTAGGTCAGCAATATGCGTAGTCTGTTTCTAATAGATAGGTAGATAGATGCAGAACTTGCATTACAAGGAGATTCTTGCATTTAGTTTGTTAATCCAAATACTCAAAATATGTGCACAGGTTTGCAATAGTGAATGAGGAAACATGAGTAGTTCAATACCATTTCAACTTAATCAAATGATTAGCTTTAACTTGAAAACTATCTCATAGGGCAGCTTTGAAAGCAGACTGGGTGTGAACTGACAACCACAGGTACAGTTACAATGGCCTGAGGTTCTGGTGCTTGTGTTCCTGTTCCGTGCAGGAGCAGTCACAGTGGTATTAAATGACTTGAGACAACGTATGTATATGCTTGAACGGAAACATGGCAATATGAGCACTAGGCTCCTATAAAAAGTGAAAGTGTGGTGTCTGAGAAGAATTCCCCTAAGAATTATTAAACAGGTTGCAGATGTGTCCCTGTTAAGGAAATGAAAGCAACAGAAGCAAGTGACAAGTCCTCTGCTAAGGGGACTTTTTGATGTTGTTTCTTTATGTGTCTGGACCATCAGTATTCCCTTTTTTTTTACCTCCAAGAAGCAGAGAGACAATGAGATCTGATGCAGCTTTCACAATGCACGTATCTTCGGCTTGTGAACTACCCTGGAGCCTCAGCAGGATCTCAGACAGCACCTCTTGCACGCCTGCCTCCACCAACTGCACTTTCAGAGCGTCTGTAGGGATCACAATAAAAGCACACAAAAAGCTTCTTGGGTCTTTGTTCAAGTGTTTCAAACTAGGAAGTTAAATCGTTAAACTCTAGGCAGTCTTTTTTCCAGGTACAGTCACTCTTTTTAGTTTTGTTTTAAGAGACTGTCTGATGCCAGGGTAACACCAAGGCAGAGTGAGCAAAGCTTCTGCATTGATCTTTGACTTTTCTTGTATTGACAATCAGGAGTTTTCAGGCTTTTAAAATATGTATTGAGCATCTAGATATTTTTAGCATATTAATTTCAGTTCTTGTTACACCACTGCTTAGAGTAGACATCTCTGTGATGTTTGGTTGTCTTTTTTTTAATTAAAAAAACCCAATCCGTCTAGTCTGGTTTCCTGTTAGACAGCATAGAGAATGAATCTGCTATCTTATAGATGTGGAATGTTACTCTCTCCCTTCTGTCTTTGGTGCCTCAACTATTAAGCTTCCAAGTCTTGCTTGTACCAGGAATTCTTATGTTCTTGTGACTTCTTTTGACTGAAAGGATTGCTGGTTCCATTAGTAGGATTCCATGGCAAACTCAGAACTCAGAGCTTAGGCTAACTGCCAGTACCTTGTCTCCCCTCATTCCCTGAAGCTGAAAGGAGCCTTACCATTTTCTGCAAGTGCTTGCAGGACCTCAAAGACCATTTCTAGCCTCTCATGGTTCTCTGCTCTTCTCAGTTGTTTCACCAGCTGTTCAGCAACCTTTGTCTTGCTTAGAGCTTCCTTGGCAGTATCTGTGTATATAATAGTCAGGATTTTGAATGGTTTTTATCTGATTAAATACGAAAAGCTTATCTTATTGTAATCTGAAATGATTAGATACTGCTTTGTTCTTGACTGCTGTTTCTGTTGTTATAGACACTTCCATCCCTTTGGACAGCACTGAGATAGCAAAACTCTACTCCATCCCTTCTCCCTTCTACTACTTTCTTTAATGCTATATTTGTGTAACTAATGTAGCTATGACCCTGTAATGAAATTGCCCCAGTGGCTAAGAAGACCAACAGCATCCTGGCTTGTATCAGAAATAGTGTGGCCAGCAGGACTGGGCAAGTGATTGTGCCACTGTACTTGGTGCTGGTGAGGCCCGGCCTCAAATCCTGTGTTCATTTTTGGGTCTTTCACTACAAGAAAGACACTAAGGTGGGGGAGAGAGTTCAGAGGAGGGCGACAAAGCTGGTGGGGGGTCTGGAGCACACATCTGATAAGGAGCAGTTGAGGGAACTGGGGCTGTTCAGCCTGGAGGCTGAGAGGAGACCTTATTGCTGTCTACAACTACCGGAAAGGAGGTTGTAACATGGAGGGGGTTGGTAGCTTCTCCCAAGAAGACTTGGCAGTGTTAGCTTTACAGTTGAGCTTGACTATCTTTAAGTTGTTTTCCAACCTAAATAATTCTATGATTTGAATAGTTATCAAAATAATCCTGACTTAATTTCATTTGTAGTATGATTATTTAGTATACCAAATTGGTGTGTGCCAGTTTGTAGTAGTAGTATGTTTTCTGCCCTGATTAGATGGTCCTAGTCCTTCTGGGATCTGTAAAATGTATGTTAAAAAGATCAAATTCTTTTAAAGCTCACTGTGTCCTGGCATAGAACACATTTTAGTGGAATATGGTATTAAGATAAGAGATCTATAAAGGAGAGACCTCACTGGAGGGTGATGTAACTGTGATACCATAGCCCCTGCCCTGCCTCTCCCCCTAAATGCAGGAAGCATTAGGTCAAATTATACAGTCAAACCATCTACAAAGTGTGGTGATATTTTTATACCCATCTTTTTCTTCCATCAATACTTACAACTTGTGTAAAGTAGGAAAGATGTACTCTAAATCAGTGGAGATGCCTTTGATTTGAAAATTGTGTAAATGAAAAGGGAAGGTGTTTCATTAAGGCATATAAACTTTTATCACAGTATGTTTGGGATTGGAAAGGACCTCAAAAGATCATCTAGTCCAATCCCCCTGCTGGAGCAGGAACGCCTAGGTGAGGTTGCACAGGAACATGTCCAGGCGGGTTTTGAATGTCTCCAGAGAAGGAGACTCCACAACCTCCCTGGGCAGCCTGTTCCAGTGTCTGTCACCCTCACTGAGAAGAAGTTTCTTCTCAAATTTAAGTGGAACCTTTTGTGTTCCAGCTTGATCCCGTTACCCCTTGTCCTATCATTGTTTGCCACCGAGAAGAGCCTGGCTCCATCCTCGTGACACTCACCCTTTATATATTTGTAAGCATTAATGAGGTCACCCCTCAGTCTCCTCTTCTCCAAACTAAAGAGCCCCAGCTCCCTCAGCCTTTCTTCAGAAGGGAGGTGCTCCACTCCCTTAATCATCTTGTTGCCCTACGCTGGACCCTCTCCAGCAGTTCCCTGTCCTTCTTGAACTGAGGGGCCCAGAACTGGACACAATATTCCAGATGTGGTCTCACCAGGGCGGAGTAGAGGGGAAGGAGGACCTCTCTCGATCTACTAACCACCCCCGTTCTAATACACCCCAGGATGCCATTGGCCTTCCTGGCCACAAGGGCACAGTGCTGGCTCATGATCATCCTGTTGTCCACAAGGACACCCATTTTATTTTCTATTTTATTAAATAGAAATAAATTTTATTAAGTAGAAATACATTTTTAATAAATAAGTATTTAATGCAACATATCTGAAATAGCTGATACTGTCCATTTACAAGATGAGGTTTTGCCCTCTACATTTTTCTGGGTCAAAAGCTGTCTATTAAATCTTAATTGTTTTAATATAGTACCAGCAATTGTTAGTACTCCAGGAAAGAGTAGTTACTTCTCCAACACAGATACTGTGGGCAGTCCTTGATTAGATATTAGTGTTTAAAAAACAACATAAAACCAAACCAAAAAAAAACAAAAAACCCCCAACAAAACAAAGAAAAATGCAAAAAATCTAGCCCCCTCACCCTACAAATAATCCAACACAAATAACAAACCCCCCACCTCCAAAAACACCACCACCATCCATGGGCATTCTTCATGTACATGGAAAGGCAGTGACAGTTTGAAGATGATACTTTGCTCCAAGAAACAAAAGCATTTACTTACCAAGGTCTGCAAGATTGCATAAGGCCAATAGATCAACATGGACAAGCGGTTCACTCTCTGCATAATCGGTTAATATTCGGACTAGTGAAGTGATTACTCCTACCTTCACCAGCTGTTCCTGAAGATCCCCTAGTAACAGTAAGCATAGAAGTTAAAGGTGTTTAAATAACAACCTGTTAAATTGGTAAAAAGGGTCCAACTGAGGTGCTTGCAGCTTTTCTTTTTCACACTCTTAGAATTTGTACAGCTTTTGTGCTGTGGGTTCAGGCTAATGCACGTGTGTGGGAAATGCAGGTTCAGGACAGTTTTGCTAAATCTCCTCCTTCTAATTTGACTTGAGGAATTAAGCTGCATTAAAAAAAAAAAAAAAAAAAAAAAAATGAGGGCAATTGCATGAGCATATCATGCAAAAGGAGGCTGAGGGGAGACCTTATTGCTGTCTACAACTTCCTGAAAGGAGGTTGTACCATGGAGGGTGCTGGTCTCTTCTCCCAAGTAACAAGTGATAGGATGAGAGGAAATGGCCTCAAGTTGCACCAGGGGAGGTTTAGATGGGATATTGGGAAAAATTTCTTCATGGAAAGGGTTGTCAGGCATTGGAACAGCCTGCCCAGGGAAGTGATTGAGTTGCCATCCCTGGGGGTGTTTAAAAGACAAGTAGATGTGGTGCTTAGTAACATGGTTTAGTGGGACTTGGCAGGTTAGGTTTATGGTTGAACTTGATGATGTTTAAGTTCTTTTCCAACCTAAATGGTTCTATGATTCTCTACTACTAGTGTGGCTTCTAAAGCAAGTTCTGATGGACTGTATCTCTTGGTATGTATCTGAAAATTGAGTAAGGAACAGACGGCCTATTTCTCTCAGGGAATGGGAATCTCAGCTTTATTATCCTATGGCTTCTTTTGTTCTGAAGGGCAAGGAGATGGAAGAGACTGGAGACTCAAGATAAAGCAAAGTCTAGTCACAACTCTGCTTTCGGAGGTCAAGTGTTCTGACTCATATAGCAAATGTCCCTATACCTGCTTTTCGCATGTTGGAATAATGTCTTTTTTATTCTTAAAAGTATTTTTTGGCAAAACAAGACATTTTACCAATACCTGGGCTATTACAAGATACCACTGAGAGAGAGCAAAGGCTTTAAAGTTGATACAGGGCAATCATCCTCTTCCAGTTTTTTGAATGTTAGTTGTTCAACATGTAGGGAATCTTCAATTCTTGAACTCAAGGTATCTTTGGAATTTTTGTAGGCTGAGTAAGGTTATTAAGCAGGTATAAATTCATGTGACTTAAGGGGGAAGTAAGCAAACTAGAGTGAGTAAAAATTAATTTCATCCTGGTTCTAGTGTACTAACTAGAGCTGTCTCTATCCACATGCAGAATTGCTGAGGAAAACACTGGTAACTTTTCTTTCTGTAGTTTGTCATGTAATGAACAAAAGCTTAATCTTTAAAATTATTTTGTGAATGCCAAGAACTATCAAATGCAAAGTTGGACAGTGGAGGTTGCTAAAAGTACAGTGACCTTGCTTTTTGACAGACTCTTCAACAAGTGCTTTGCTTTATAGATGCTGTTATTACTTTGGAAGAAGACTAAGCCATTCAGGATTTGGGCCCAAGGCAGTTCTGCAAAATCAAGATTTGTATGAGGTGCTGCTACTCTTGTAGTTGCAGAACAGTTCTGACAGAGATGGATCACCTTGAAGTAAAAAGAAAAAATAATAGAGGGAAATCCAGAGTTTAGGAGGTGCTTGGGATTCATTCAACCTGGTGTCTGTGAGCTGTATTAATTGTATATCTAACTGGAGGGTGAAGTGCATTGTGTGCTTATAAAAAATGTATGAGTTACAATGCCATGTAAAGTAATACCTTATAACTAGGGGAAATAGGACTCATTTAAGTCAATACTTACGATTATCATAACAGATACGGCCAATAGCCCTCCCAGCATGAAGCAACATTTCTTGGTCTGTGCTCTCCAGCAAAGGTATCAAAGTTGGAACCAAATTTGCTTCAATACATGGTTTCTTCATTTCCTCTGTGTAGGTAAAGGACAGGGAGTTATGTTTTTTTTTTTTTTTGTCATGTTGAAATAAAACAATTGCAAGACCAACAGCTGGTAGCCATGACACAGAACTCAAGCAGACACATAGAGCTAATGTATTGTCATGTCTTGTAGTAACACTGTAGTACAACATACCATTCTTGGCTATCTCTGAAAGCACGTGGGCTGCTTTCACTGCACATCGTGGATTGCCCTTCAGGATTTTTGCCAAAGTTGGGAAGATCCCACTCTCTCTGAGTAGGCTGAGGGATCTCTGCTCTGTAATGATAAGAGTGTTAACAATACCTGCAGTAGATTTGCTACTGGTTTATTTACATGTTTCTTTGTTTTATAGTGTTCTGAGTGGATATGTGTGGGATCCAAGATTCTGATGTAACAAGGTACTTAAAGGCTGTCTCAGTCTGCATATATGAGAATAGTCATCTGAATTGCAGCAAGCGTAGTTCCAGCTGATTATTCTGCTTCATGCTGAATCAGAGCACAGGTGGCAAAGCAAAGAGGAAAGCAGTTTCATCTTCTCTGACTATAAAAGGATGCTTGCATAAGGGATGGGAAGTCAGGGATTAAGATTCTATTCCTGAGGTATAGCCTAGCAATTAATTTTCTATGTAGGCACAACATCTTTTATTAGATTAGCAATTAGAACACTCAATTCCCTTAGCTTTTCTTCGTCAAAAATATGGCTAATTGTTCTTAAGGTAGTAAATCACCATCTGCCAGGAGATTAAGATAAGTGCTGGTTTATGTCATTTCAGGAGAATGTGCAGAGACCTTAAAGACTTACTTCTAAGAAGACTAGGAACTACTTTTTAAATTTGTGACCTGATAAGGAAGGGTCACTGCAACTTAATCCTAGGAGTTTGTTTTGTAGTAAATAGAACATTAAATTTGGAATTTCTGTGTAGCTTCAGTTGTTTTAGTGACCAGCAGCTTTATCTGGTTACAGGTAGATTTACAAGTATACAAACAAAAAAGAAAACAACAAAACAGGCTGAGGACAGCTGCAGTTCCAGCAGCAAACACTTCTTGTAATACAGATTATCATCATAGACAGAAATGTCCAGTTAATGCTTTCAGATTGTGCAGATGGTTAAATAGTGATGTGGAGTGATACTTAGCTATCTTCAGTAAGAGCCAGGAGAATCCCATTCAGACTTTCAAGGATCTGATCTTCAGCTTCTGTGCCATCTCCACAGAGCTGGAGGTACTCCAGGTGCTGACTCAGGGTTTCTAAACAGGGATGAAAGACTGTGGTGAGCCAGTATGGAAAATATTTTGAGTTCTTTCTGGTATTTCTTTTCAGTGACAATGTCTGACCATAAGATCATCTACTGAAGGGTCCAGATCTAAATATGTTCTTTAAAGAATTATTTTAATCTAAGAGCATCAGGCAAAAGCTTGGGCCACTTCTCAGACAGCACATAGCTCTTGCACAGGCATAAATGTGCAGAGATAAATTCTGTCTGGAAAAATAAATTAACATAACTGTGGCAGAGTTTGAGGTGGATGGAGAGAGAAATAATTAGAGAACCCAAATCAAGCCTTTCATTTCTAAATACCTCTATATCATGAAGATAGTACTTGCAGTTCAGCTGGCTGTGGCTGGTAGCAGGCGCTGAAGAATGTAAGAATGAAATGGATACAGTAACCAACTTCTGCCTTAGTTTACTGCAACCTTGGCCTTTAGAATCTTACCTAGCATTTACATCAATGTGTTTAATGTCTTTCGATGGACTTTCATTCCATTAATTTGTTTAACTACCTATTTAAGTTAATTCATACTACTTACCTCCACAGCACACTGTGAC
Organism: Columba livia; assembly: GCF_036013475.1. Classification (NCBI taxonomy): domain Eukaryota; kingdom Metazoa; phylum Chordata; class Aves; order Columbiformes; family Columbidae; genus Columba; species Columba livia. The sequence goes on along the minus strand of NC_088607.1, from coordinate 27,391,540 downwards.
ATTAAGTTCCACAGTTTCACTGTTGTAAGAGGAAGATACTTCTCTTTATTTTAAAATATCAGTTTTGAGCTTTTTGGTAGATGGCCTTTGAGTTTCTGTAGTCAGAGAAAACAATGAATCTTCACTGTTTTCCTTTTCCATGGTTGTCAGGATTAGATGGATTTGTATTATATCCCTCCTTTGTAATTCTTCTGCCAATATTAATTTAATATTTCCTCTACAGAAGCTTTGGTAGCTTACCTCTATCTCTTCCCAGTTCACTTTTATTCTCTTTATTTTAGGTGAGGATTTAGAATTCATAAGTGTTTTCAAGCTATAGGTGGACCAGTGATTAAAACAGATTGTAATGTTTATTTTCTACTCTTTTAATCCTTTGTCTATTTGAGAACGAGTTTTATGCAGCTATTCAAAATGACTCAACCTCTTCTGGGCAGAGGGAGTTAACTTAGACCCTACCATTGCTCATAATTAGGCCGTCTTTTCCTCATGTGGTTCTGCATTTACAGCCACTGAATTTGATGTGCCTCTTTGTCCCAAGTCTTACAGGATAAGATTTTTCTGCAGCTCCCTACAGTTGGTTTTGAGTGCTCCAAATAATCCAGAAACCATTCAGCTATTTCTGGGTAGTGTATGAATATACTGAATGACAGGTTCCAGCAAAGGTAACCTCTACTAATTATGTCTCTGTATCGTGAAGCAGTTTTTATTCTGCCCTTCAGACTTCATCAGATAACCTTCTCTCATATCCCAAGATAGCTTGGATGATAAACCTTATTGAAAAGTTTGTAGAAATCAAAATGCATTGTTATCAGTATCTCATTTATTCATCTTCTTGCCAGCTCCTTAAAAATGTTTAAAGAAAGAAGTTGGGCGTTACTTGCCTGCTTATAGACATTCTCCTTTTTATTGTATCTTTGCTGAGTAATTCTGTGCCTTACTATAGTCCTACAATTTACCTGTGCAGAGATCAGATTTCTGTACCTCAATTTCCTGCATTCCTAGAAATTGTTTCTGTAAACCCGCGCTACTCCTAACTGCTTTCTGCCTTATCCTGAAGTTGATTTAAATGGCATTCTGTGTGTCACAGTTAATGATCTGCCAATTCGTTATTTAGTTCCTTATAAATTCTGGGCAATATCATCCAGTCCTGACAATTGGTTACCATTTATTTTATTGATTTCTTCTAAATCAATCTTATGCCCTTTCAATCTGAATGTTCTTCTGTCTACTTCCTGAACACAAAAGACCTAAAGTAGTTGGAGTGAATGTAAGAAATAATGCTGGAAAACTGATGTCTGAAGTAGTTAACTTAAAGGAGAATATGACATAAAGTGTTACCAAACTGTAATAAAATAGCATTTCTACTTCACAAATTGTTTCGTTGGAAAAGATGAGTCATGAATCTTGGCCTATAAATTCTTCAGTTGAGGACTGATAATTCATCATTTCTTTTTGTCATTTGATGGTTTCACTGTTTTCTCTTTCATTAATGTGTCCATTAGTTACTGTGAGATTTTTTTTTTTTTTTAAATTAGAATGTATGAATTTAGTGCAGGCAGGAATTTACTTCAGAGGAATCAGAATTGTCTTGAGTTATTTTGAAGAGAGGATGAATTAAAGGGAGGAGAAGTAGAATATAGTTAAAGGCTGTTATTGTCCTTTGAGAAGAACATTTCTTTGGCTTAGAAATTTCAAAGCAGTTATTTAAGAACAGTTACAACTTTAGTTTTGGGCCTTAAACAAGATGCTATATTTAGAAGAATCTCTGGATTCATCAGGTTAAAAATCTATGTGGGGAAACTTCAATATTTTTCGTTCTGAGTAAGAAACGGAGGCTGTATGATGCCTCTTGTGAAGGCTTTGTAGTTGAAAGTAATTATGTGTTTGTCTTTTTGTGGCCTCTTCAAAATCAGGTGCTACAGGCAACACAAGTATAAAATTGATAGGAGATCAATGTTTTTTTAAAAATAGATTGGATTTGCTGCCTTTTTTTATTAATGAAAACAGACTGAAAACTCATGGAGTAGATAGATCTACAAGAAGGATGATTTCCTTCGACGAGCTTTAAAAAATTAACATTAATCACTCGTTTCCATTTGTGTCCAGTTCTCTTGCTGCAGTTTGCTGAATAAATGATTTTGTGCAAATGAAGTAACATGTAGAATGCAATATTCTCAAAAAAGAAAAAAAAAAAAAAAGAGGAGGAAGTTTTACAAATAGTAGGGAACAGTCTGTATTACTGGTCATTCCTTAGGCTGATATAGTGGTAATTAGAAATCCAGGTGCTTTGTTATTTCTCCAGGGAACAGATCAGTGGAATAACACCATATGCATGATGACAGGCAAAGTTCTTGTAAAATGTCCCTCTTGTTACAGTCTGTAATGTTGTGAACCAAGTACTATGAGCAGCAGAATCAAACAAGCAGCCTAACTGAAGAGCTATTATTATAATACTGCCTTCTGCAAGACTTTTTAAATGTAATAGTCTTAAGATACTGAACGCTTTCCTCAGATACTCAGGATTTTATCATGTTGTATGTGATTTATAAAAACTTGATTAAATTAATCAACATGGGACTGATTCCTTCAATACTCATTATCTTTTCAGTCCATGCTTCTTAAGTGGAATCAAAGCAGACGCTGTAAGACACAGTTATTTTTGTGGAGATGCAATAAAAACAGCACATGTACAGATTGTGACTAAAATTATCCAGAAAAGAGTATTTCTGTTTAGTGGAAAATTCTGGGTTGTTGACATTTTGTTTTATTGCATGCTGGAACAAAATGCCAACGTGGTGGAACCTCAGGGAACACAGAACAATTTGTTTCAGGTTTTTTTGCAAATGTGGTTCTTCCCCAGCCGGGGGCTGCCCGGCCGGGCAAGCTGGGAAGCAGCCAGGCCGGCTCGCCAGCTGGTGGGGCAGCAGGGAGCGCCTCCCCGCCTGCCTTCTCAGGAGGGGTGTAGCAGAATAAACATGTTCTCAGGGAATATTTTTTCATCCTCCTGAATCAGCATTTTTAGCAGAATATTGTTGATTTGCTTTAGTAATTCACTGTAGAAGTGAGGGAAATGGACTTGAGCCTCTGTTCTGGAAAGCTCTAATTTTACGTTTTCACCAATTACCTGCAGGGTCTCAATTTAGAAATCTCTGGAAACTGAAGTACAGAAGGCTTTTTTTTTTTCCTGAGCTTAAGGGTTAGATTATTAATTTGCATCTAAATCTGTGTATAAGCTACTGAGTAGAGGCATGGGAACCAGACTTTTTCTGTGGGAGTTGGTTTACGATCATCCTGATGAGAGCAGGAACAGTAATGCGGAAAACAAGCTGCACACAGAGATTTGATCTGGCCTCTGCAGTGGGGAAAGAGCCATGAGGTGTGATCTCTTTGGATCCCTTGGACCATTGCTGTATTAATTCTGAGCACAAGTTTTGACCTATAAAGTCTGCAGGGAGCGAGAAAGAATGAATCTCACACATCTCTATATATTTCAGTGACTAATTATGCCCCCTCTAAAAAAGCAATGCCTTATCTGTTTGTTTTTTTTTTTCCCCATCTCTTTATAGCCTTTCACATGTGTAGGACTTTGTTTTTTTTTTTCTAGAGGAAATATAGACCCTGTCTTGCGATACCAAATCCTACATTTGGTGTTATTTATTGCTGTTTGGATCCTGAGCAGTGTGAAGTCAGTATGATCCAGTTTGAGGGCTTGAAACAACTTACTCCAGTTGCCTTGTGTGTCTGCTGCTGCCTCTTCCTTCAGTAGTTTCACGTACTAAACTTATTCTTCTGCCGCTTACCTTTAGTGTACTTTAGAAAATACTTCCATGGACTCTTATCATTATTACTATTTTTCAAAGCTGGAAAACAAGTTAATGTGTTTTTCCAGGACATAAAGATGTGATAATTGTTTACGACAGAGGTCCATTTAGCTCAGTTTAATGACTCTGGTAATAGATGATTAAAGAATGGTAGAAGAAGAGCGTACGTATCCTTTCCCTGCTATATTTTTTTAATTTTTAGTTGTCAACTACTTAGGGATTTTTATTTGCTGGAAGCTTCATCTTGTTTAATTGCACTTGAATTCATGAAAGTATTTATTTTGAACTTTTTTGTAATTTAGCTTTCAGAACATAGACTTGTGGTGAGTTACAAAAAGTATTTGGATTTCAACAAGAGAAAACAACTCATTCTTGTTTTCTGTTGTTGAAATCATCATCTGGCCTTCTCTTGGCTCTGATTTTCTGAAAATGTACTGTATTACCATGCCACGGAACACAAGCCTCCATTAAATGCATCCCGTGTGATAGGTGAGTGATCAGAGTCCATGTCGATAAACTGCTAGAGTTCTGCAGGTCAAGAGTAGCTGGAAGGCTTAAGAGTCCTGAAGAAACTAAAATTTCAAGTCATAATACTGGCAAATAGCTGTTGGCTCTGTCTAGCAATTTAATAATAATAAAAAAGTTGACCTGTATTCTTATTTGTGTGTCTGCCTGCAAAATCTTGTAGCTGTAAACCCTCACTTTCTCAATGTTTTAATGCTCTTCCCTGAAATAACAAAAATAATGCCTGGTCCATAGCATCTCCCATATAAACCAATAGTAACAAATGTGCCTGCATGTCAAGTAGACGAATTAGTAGTACTAGTAGAAATAAGGCTCCAGATCTCCTCATCTATGAGTGTGATATTATATTCATTGCATAATGAAACATAAAGGTGTACATTGGAGATGGAGAAACCCAGAAGGGCTGGTGTGTGTGGGTGGGTGTGTGTGCGTGTTAAGAGCAAATAAAACCTATAAGGTCCAATAGTTAAATTACTGCTGACTGTGAATGGTGCAGCAATGTGATTATACAGGTTTTGTTGTAACCAAGGGAAGCAAGAGCTGCTTCTTTTGACTTTGGTGGCCCCACCAGGGTAGGGAGGAGAAAGGTGCAATTCAATTTGAGGAGGGGGTTTTGAATTTCTCCAGCAGTGAATTATTATATTCTATCTCTAGAAAGGCTTGTAACTGTCTTGGGACTGGGCTGACTTATATTCTTTCCAATAGAAATATCTTATCTTGGTGCATGAAGTAAAATATTGGAGGAACAGATCTTCCATCTCTTCAGACTTTCAAACCCATGGCAGGAAAATTGTCCTATAAATCAAGTAAGCTATTATCTATATCTCCCTGAAAAGCCACTTATGGCCATGTTAAAAGTTATGTTTTGTGTCTTTGTTACTACACTCAAGGGTGATGAGATGTAGGAGAAAAATCATTAGATTAAAAATGAGCTGGGGAGAGAATTTAAAACCAATATCCTAAGGATGACAGGGATATATAATTATGAACAACTCTTCACCTGTTTTTTTTTTTTTTTCTGGTTGTCTCTCTAAAATGTATTTTACTGCTGTCTCTTCAGCCTGGAGAAGAGAAGGCTGAGAGGGGATCTCATTGGTGTTTATAAATATCTCAAGGGTAGATGTGAAGAGGATGGGACCAGACTCTTTTCAGTGGTGCCAAATGATAGGATGAGGGGCAATGGGTACAGACTGAAGCACAGGAGATTCCATCTGAATACGAGGAAAAACTTTACTTTGAGGTGCCAGCGCCCTGGAACAGGATACCCAGAGAGGTTGTGGAGTCTCCTTCTCTGGAGACATTCAAACCCACCTGGACACATTCCTGTGCGATCTGCTCTGGATGAACCTGCTTTAGTGGGTGGGTTGGACTAGATGATGTCCAGAGGTCCCTTCCAACCCTAACCATTCTGTATGTCTATTTTGTAGCTGGTTTTTGAACTTTTTCTGCATGTAGATAACTTGACAGAGAATGTTTGGACAAAAAATGAATTTGACTTTGTGGACATTTTTTCTTTATTAAAATTAGCAAATGGGGAAGAAATATTTTGCAACATTTTTGAAAACTTGAGACAGCATTTTAATTTGCAGTTCTTTTGATGGATGTTCACTGGAATGTCCTTGGTTTAAATAATCTGAACTGAGCTTAAGGCTTGATCTAGTGTTTTTTATGGCAGCATGGGGTTAAAAGCTAAGATGTGAGGAAGGACACCAGACACTACTCTAAATTAAGTCAACCTGGACAGTTCTGTAGTTGGTGATGATGTGGACATATATAGGCTTTGCATATTTCTTTCCCTTACATCCCTCAGCAACCCTCTTCAAGGAGGAAAGGAGTAGGAATGGATGGCTGGTGTAGGTTGTCCTAGAAGGCTGGAGCCATGGCATTATCTGGGACTTGATATCTCTTTCCGCCCACTGCCAGAATCTGAAAAGGGCCATATTTTCCCCAATGTTATTTTCTCCTGGCCTAGACTAAATATTCTCAATGTTAATGGTCAAATATGTGCAGTTTCTAAGCATGGTTTAAAAATACCTGTTGCCAAGAAGTGGAATATATAGGAAAGCCCACTGTGGTGTCTACAAAACCGAACCTTTCCCCAGTGCCTTTGCAACCTTTGTGGATTGCACTGACCCACCCTGAACTCTTCAAAGCGTCGTTCAATGCCTGTGTTCCTGCGGCATGCGCCTTTGAACATTTTGCTATTCACAGAATGTGAGAATGCAGTGGGTTTTTAAGGAATTTTTCACTGTTTAGCCTGAGCTGCAGGTTGAAAGGATAATGAAATCAGGAATTTAAGCCTGACTGGCTAGTACTTATATTAATGATGTCTATACGTTACAAAGATTTAAGAACTTTATATAATCCATGTCTAAAAATTTCATAAATGTCATAGATCAACCAGGACAGACACAAGACTTTTCTATGTGGTGTCATGTGTGGCATTATTTTTTTCAAAGAATGAGGTAGAGAATAGTAGGAACTACCTAGCAGTAAAGCAGAAAAAAGAAAATTGATATAGAATATAAGTGGGTCAGCATCTGGTTGCCATGGCTGGATACACAGTGCTGAATTTTTAGTGCCTGAATGCCAGCCATTTGACAGAAGAGCATTGCAAGGGGGTGGGGAGCAGAAAGTATTAAAGAGAGTTTACTGTGGTGTTGCTATGTCCACAATATGTGCATCAGCTGGCCTTGGACCATTCCTTAATATCTCAGTTGTTGATCACTGCCGCTCAGCCTTTATTTCTACAGGGTTTCCTACCGTTCATCTACTGTTTGGCCTGCGGTTTGTCCAGAAAGCTTAGTTCTCCTTTGGCCTTTGATGCCAGGCTTCTTTCCAAACACATTCAGCACAGGTATCAGAACAGATGGGTGGACAGAACCTTTTGCTTCTGAGTAAGAGCTCTCCTAACAACATGACTGCCCCGAGTGGTGAAAGACAACTTTGTTATATGGCTCAGAGATTTAACACAAAGAGTGTTCTGATGCAAGAAGGGTTTTTAATTGAAAGCATTTATCCTTTGAGAACATTTATCCTGTGCATAATTTTAACTTGAGCAAAATGTGAGTAAAAAACTTGGAAAAGTAAGCAGCTAAAAGAGATATAGAAATGTAGCATTATTTGGGTGGGAATTACGTGGTTGAAGTTTAGAGTTTCACAGTGCAATGGCTGAGGTACAAAGCTGTAAGTACATGAACAAAGGCTTTTTTCTTTGTTAACAGTAAAAGACTCAGCTGTGCCTCACATGATCAGAAGATATTTGCAGAACTAGTAGAGAAATTCGGGTTCAGAAGAGGTCATGGTATAAAGTGATACTGATATTCCTTGTGGTAACAGAAATAGGTTGTTGCTGGTGAGAAAAATGGCATTTGATTGTGAAATGGAGATTGGGAGGGGGGGAAACAGCTTTTTTTTTTCCGATTTTTTTTTTTTTTTTTTTTTTTTTTTTGATAGTTTAATTCTACCAAGTAGGGATTGCAGGAAATAGTGTGTATGTGGGGCAAAATAGGGGTAGAAAGCAGATTCTACTGCCATGTTGCTGAGGCTGTGCCCTGTGGAGTCAACAAAAAGAATGGTTGCAAAACCCTGAATGAAAAGAGATAAGAGGAGAAATATGATTATCCAAGGATAACCTAAAACAGGTCAGTGAGATAAGTTGGAAGAAAGCCAGCTGAGTGCAGTCAGGGAGAACATATGTGCTGAAGAGATGACCCATAGCATGAAAAGCTGCTTAATCGTATTCTGCTAAACTTATTTGTTTTATGACAGACGGAGAATAGGAATAAAATTCACTTTACTGTAAAGGAATCAAGATGTTGTAAACTTGAGTACAAGTATACATCTTTTTATGGGCTTGATAATTTAACTATGACACTTAATGCTTGTCAAATAGGTTGGTTTGACATCTGCCAGGCTCATAGGCTAATGCTGAGCCTGAGCTCCCAGATGCTCTAATTCCTTATGCAAGGTAAGGGGAACACCAGCTTTCCGGTTTAGAAGTCAGACTTGCAGGAATAGCAAAAATAAAAAAGTGCTGTATTCAAAAGCAATGAGTAATGTATCTAAAATGACTTTCTTTTTCAATGAACAACACTGTGTTTCAGGTTTTTCTTTATAAAAAAAGAGGTCAGGAAATTTGATGGTTTAGATCAAAGTTCAGCTTTTTCCATAGTTGTTTAGTTCCAGGAGGTATGGATTTCACCAAGTATTGTGGAACATAGGGGTAAATTCTGAGAGCTGGCAAAGCTACACACTGACTACAACAGTGTGAGCAGATAAGTAATTGGATAAATTGTGACAGCTGGGTATAAATTGACTGTCTTCATTTATGAAAATGAATGAAATTCCTCTGTCTTGCTTACTGGAGATCTTGTTTTCTGCATTTGTTATGAGTGATGTACCTTTGGTCACACAGTTAATATACCTCTTAAGTATCTTTTATATGTTGGGCTTCCTATTTGCTCACATTCTGTAGTTTTTCAGCAAAAAAGTGAATTAAAGGAACCCTTCCCTTTGGTCATTACATGTGTCTGGAAAGTAGACCATAGTCTCAGCCAAACAGCATTCAGTCTAATTTCCCTGTCTCCCTAAATTTAGCTTGCAGAGCTGTCAGTGGAGGAAAAGCCAAGTAGGCTCCACAGAAGATAAAACATTAATTTTCTTTGGCTGACTACTCCTATAAGGGGTTTTTCAGCCAAGGAAAAGAACAGCTGTCGAAAAAAATAAATAAAGCTTTGTGCTGATATCAAAGCACCAGCCCAGTCCTCAGCTATCCCTGCTAAACAGTCTCTTGGGAGCATAGGTGGATGTTAGAGACTACAGACAATCACAATAAAGCTGGTGGTGTCCACACTACAGCATGTGTTGTCATAAGGAAAGATGTTGACAGGTGTTGGAGGGAGACCACAGAATGGTGGGCTGGATAGTCTGGAAGATGTGCCATCCATGACCTCCAGTTGTGGAGAAGTCTCATCCCTGGCCATGGCAGTGTATGGAATCTGGTTTTCCACAGGGACTGTGCTGCAAAGCCGTCTGGTTGGCTGGAGATGTTTTGGTTGGTGTATAGGTATTGCTGGGCTGGGGTGTAGTGATGCACAATTGGAGCCAGACTGTGTTTCTGCAGTGACGAGAGCATCGCCAAGTGAAATCCAGAGGGCAGGACTGGTTGCACTGGGAAGCCCAGCCACGTGGTAGGGCTGGTGGAGCAGGGAAGCCCTGCCAGAGCGCCCAGAACTGTGAGAGCTATGTGGACAGATGGCAAGGAATGAGGCAAATGCAATTATTGGCCTTTTGTGCCTTGACTCTAGCTAAATAGGCAGGGCACAAAGGTCCTACGGTCCAGACTAAAACTCCTGAACTTCGTGTTTAACTAGTAACTGCTGTCTATGCAAGGAAACTCATATGCCTGAGCATTTGTCTGTTCCACTTGTGTGACAAATGCAGTTTGAAGTAGACGCATCATGAAGTTTAGGAGGCTACGGTACAAAGCTATGTTGTCAGACTTCAAAGGACATTCTTTTCTTCTTTGCTTCTCTGTTACAATGCCAAAAAATAAGTGTATTTCTGCAGTTCTTGAAAGGACAGAGCATTTGTCTGCAACTTGTCCTCCACCTGCACCTGTCTTGTCTGTGCTAATTGCTTTTAAGACTCCATTCAAGACCTGGAAAAAGCCACTGAGAGAGGAAGGTCTTTTCACTGTTGAGGAAGATAAAGATGTCACATGATCTGCAGTGCAGTTGGTGAAGTTCCTTATTAATCACAGAGGGTTCCAAAATAAAGCAGATTGTAGTGGGAACTTGTGTAAATCATGGCAATTTTTTCTGTGAACGCTGACCAAACTTTTTGTATTGCTTAGTATTATAGTGTCAATTCTGACATGTGTTTGACCTGTTTTATAACTTCATGGGGTGTGCAGAAGATCCTTGGGAGATAGCCTCAAAGTTGATTGCATAATGGACATGCTAAGAATATTTTTTCCTAGTTAGTGGGGGGATGTGTTTGGCTATTTTAGTGTACTATAAGATACCTCATACTGAAAAGGTATAATTCTGAGGTCTGATGCACATTTTAAAAGTTATAGCTTTAAAAGACCTGTCAGTTTTTAATACAAATAACAGGTTCCTGTAATATATGAGCTATATTTTAGAGCTCTACTCTGAAACCTGAGTTACTCAGCAGAATCTACCTATTGGAACATCACTTTATTGATGCCTATAAAGTGTTACTTTTGTGCTCATTCTCAGTGGAGCAAGAAGGGTCAGATTTTAAAGGTATGTAAGCAGGCACAGGTGTCCTGACACTTCTGAAAATTTGATTTGGTTATTTTTTTTCTCGTTTGTTTTAACTTAAATATATTGGCCTAGTGTTACTTGTGCTGCATGTATCGGTTTGAGCTCTGCTGCACAAGTGGGTTGGCGTTGCCTCAGCATTGAATGGGGTGCACAGGAGGACTTGCCTCTGGGACTGTAGCTGTTCTCTGCTGCCAGGGTAAGAGGGTGATTATATCAAACAGAACTCTTGAAGGGGAGCAGACTTACACAGACACCTTGAGAAAACCCTGGCTGTATTGGTATAATAAACTCAATGAAGCAGTTAGTACACATTCAGTTGTAAAGCATTTTAGACAGAGTTCATGTCTACAATAGCTTCAGGCTATGCAACATAACATGGATAACTTCTATCTTGCCTATCTTTTCCTGGACTGAAAATTGCAATAACGTTTTAATGAACAAACCTATATTTACATAATGCTAAACAAGCTTTTGTCAGAGAACCTAGAAGAGGTTCAAAACTCTTTGCAGGTTCTCTCACTTTTATTTGCCTGGAATAAATGCTTACAATCGTTAGAAATAGATATCTAAGTCATTTTTTCAATATCAGAATGTGTATCAAAGTATGTGTGGGGGATTTGGAGAAAGGAAAAAAGGAAACGTTAAATAAAAGGGGGAAAGAAATGTCTGTAAACAAGTAATAACGTTCTTTTGCTGTCATGAGCTAGTGCATTTTGGTTCAAGTACTTTGTGACTAGATTTATTGCTATTGTTCTACTTGCATGGATAAGTTCAAGAAGGGTAAAATGTTAAAATAGTTTTGAGGTGCTAAATGTTTCAACAAATGGGTTGAACAGTGCTCATTCCAAATACTTATTTCTGGTATTTCTTACTGTGGTAGGAATAAAATACTCGCACATTTGTAACATGGGCTAGTTTCTCTGAAGTGGATAAGTATTTACTTTTTCCCATTGGAACTGGTGTCTTTGAAGGAGTTTCTAGAGGTCTTTCAGTAAAGCCGAGCAGTTTTTATTCCCAAATATTTTTAAACTAAATAGGACAGTAATGGCATAGTTCAGTCTACAAAGGACCCTTGCAAAGTCCTCATACCAGTTTGTAAGTAGGAAAATACTGTCACTATACTTGTGCTGGACTGAGTCCTGAATGAAATACTTATGCTGTACCAATTGTATTTTAAATCAGCTCTTCCTTAGAAAAAAGCTCTTCAAATAATTGGATTTTTATATTAGACTAAAGAAAATTCAGCTCTTTGCAAGGGGCACTGTATTTTATGAACTTAATTTACCTTTCTTAATGAATGGGGTGGGGCAGATCCTAGAGCATAGAAATGACAGTATTAGGTGAATGGATATTAAAAGTTACGTGTATTGTCACAGGGCAAAAAGAGGGTTTTTCTCAGAGATAACCTTGTGATATGTTCTTTGTTTCTAAACGCTTGTTTGCAAGATGGAATTGCAGGTAGTGAAGTGCTGCTGCGTGTGGGCCTTCAACAACTTTCTTTCCTCAAGTGCAAGAGGTTTGTTTCACAAATCTGGCTCAAGTGATGCTGAGAGACACTGAGGAGCGTTCTCAAAACCATGCAGTTTGGGGCCCTGTCTGTCCTTCAGCCCACACAGGTTACCACGGCTTTATTGACTTTGGGGCAGTCTAGATTCTGATTTGACAGAACAAGAGTGGCTGAATTTCCATTAGGTACTGGAAAGCAAGAAGCTTTGATTGCAATTGATTTAAGTGCATCTGACACAATGCTTTAAAAATCTATAAGGGAGGGAAAAAAAGCTTGAATTAAAATCAGCAGCTCTGGGATTTCCCTATGGTATTGATGCTTTAAGGGTGTAATGCTGTTGATCGAATGGCAAGATGCTGGGGAATGCTGAGAAGCCCACACACAAGGAATCTGTAATCTTGTCCAGGCCGACTTTAATATTTTGAGTTGTAAGGAAGGTAACACGGTTTACATCTAAAAATGGCCTGAATTGTTACATGGTTTTCTATGAATGAATGCTGCTTAGAAAGGGAAAGTTTGACAAATCTATACTTAGATATATGGATTTATTTGTCAGTTGTTATTCTTTTATCCAAAGTTTCATACTTAGGGAGGAGAAACAGTGCTGTGTGAACAGAAAGTTCAGAAAGCAGGACAGGTACAAATGAACAACGTAGGAACAAGAGAAGAAACAATCCACCAAGTTCATTTATCTCCACCCAAACTGCTATAGAAAGTCAGTCCTAGAGAAATCATTCTGTAGAAATAGAGCTGGTTTAGCCAGAAGCAATATCAAGATACCTGTGCAATACTGGTTTAGTCCACCTACATTTTGTGTCCATTTCTCTGACTATTTAAGGTGCTTTTACATTAAGTTTTGACCTGTTTTTTAATGTGTCCCAAAATTAGTGAGATGTTTAACTTCACTTCAGTAACTATTTAATTGACTAGGGAGGTAATTACTCTAAATTGCTGCTCAGTTGTCACACTCCACTTAGATTTTCACCTTTAAACACGTTGAGTAATACTAAGATTAGTTCCAGTGATGTCACGAGGTCTGTGGAGTAAGTCACCATCATGTGAATGCAGGCGGAAGGCTGAACCCTTTGATCCAGTTACCTGATACCTTTGAATCATCTGGAGAACAATGGCAACTAAAATCTCAAAGTTGTATTTTAAATCCAGTATAAATGCCATTCCTTTCACATGGAACAATCACAGCTAAGGGCTCACACTCCAGCTTTACCTAGGCTAAGAGTTGAGTCCTGGGGAAATATATTCAAAGGTCAGACCACTTAAATGCAGTTCTAATCTTTTCAGTAGCACTTGACAAAGTGAAATTAGTATGCAGAGGCATATGTGAGCAGCTTTGGTGTACATTGTACTGTCAATAGAGAACAATTAATTTTGAAATACTTAAATTATCGAGAATTCATAATTTTCCAATGCTTTAAGTTCATTTTTCATTGTCATGCTCATAATTTGCTAGTGTTCTTTAAAGAAACCTTAATTTTCATGTGACTTTGAGTATTAAGTATTGTTTGGAGTAGGACGCACAAGAATTTCAGGTCACCTATAGTACTGCATTTATCATAGAACTACACTTCTGTAT